>NC_134833.1:45978025-46308674 GCF_004210375.1 Tachypleus tridentatus | reverse complement strand
AAAATACATTTGTTAGTTTCGTAAAATGTATTTAGTGATAGAGCGTTTCTCTAATATTGTTAACTTTCTCAATGAATTCATATCATCACTGATGTAGTTTTCTTCTGTTAATGATTTTCTTGCTCGGTAACAACAAAAACAGCTTGCTGGCTCGTAGTTTTTCTGAATGACGAGTAAAGTTAATTCAAATAAAAATAAATAACAGCAATAAATAACTGTTGTTAAAATAAGTGAATAATATTGTGTTATTGATACTTATCTTCCTACTGGTTTCTAAGCACTTATATGAGATTATAACACTTAGACTTCACCAACTTAACTGATAAAAAACTCGACTCGTAATATGAGAGTTGCTGGTTCGAATCCCCGTCATGCCAAACATTCTTGCCCCTTCAGCCGTGGAGGCGTTATAATGTTACGATCAATTCCACTATTCGTTGGTAAAAGAGTAGCTCAAAAGTTGGTGGTGATGACTAGCTGCTTTTTCTCTAGTCTTAAACTGCAAAAATAGGGACGGCTAGAGCAGATAGCTCTCATGTACCTTTGCGCGAAATTCAAAACAAACAAATAATCCCCCCATAACAATTGTTCTTTATGTAATTTTATAACATAAATTGTGGTTTAACAAGTATTGTGTCTGTCAATTTCTAGCCGGGTTAATGAGCCCAAGTATTGGGGAAAGGGCTGTTGGCACTGTATGCAGATATTACATAGTTGACAGATAATTATACATTTCTATTTATTTTCACCAACAATCATTACCGGTGTTTATAGTTTTTGCTATTAATTTCTTTTCAGGAAATAATAAAACAATCGCATTGATCGACTAACATATAACATTAGGGTACAAGAGTGACATTCTTACATCAAGCTATTTCCAAAACAAGTTTTTCAATAAAATAACCGCAAATAATGGAATATTCAGCCAGTGATTCAAGTGAATTTTATGTTAATGTGGAAATTCAAGAATTTCGATACTTTGTGGAAAATGACCCCAGTTCTCGGACAACATTGGTCAGTTGACTCTTTCTTCCTTATCAACGTCATTTTTGACCAACCAAGATAGTTTCAGTTTATTACAGTTTAACACGGATACCTGATCCTTTGGTAGAGCATTCTTGTGGATTAAGTAGACGTCTTTTCCAAAAGAACAGAGAAATGAAACAACTAAAACAAAATAAAGTGACGGATTTTTTTAATTACGTGCAGCCACCATAACAGTGCTGGAACTAAATAATCGAAGACGTGGACTATTTGTATATTACTATACAATTGGCATTATGGAAAAGAATATAAATATATGCTGGTTTTGATGGTGTTAAAGGCTTACCTACATTGTTATGCCAATACATAGTCTACCAGGCAAAACTTCACAAAATGCCAAAAAAAAAAAAGACAAAACAAAATATTAATACAAACTAATGGTTATAATAGAAAATTATCCTCTCAGTTCGATCCTCATAATTAAATTTGGTTAAAAACTAGAAAAAGAACAGTAGTTGTAAGTGTTCTAAAATATACTAGAATGTCACTATATTTATTATTAAATTCTACTAACCTAATGTACATCCTAATAAGCTGTAACCCAAAATAATATCAGTGTTTGATTATATTTTAGTTTGGTCGTTGATGGCACAAGATAGAAAATAAATAAATAATATTGTATCTTATATTTTCCCAATTGTAAGCTTATAAGTTTTATTTGTCAGAGTAGAACTTTCTCGGAGTAATCTGTTGTTCATAAAAACTGAATAACAGATTTTTTTGACGAAAATAGCCATTCACATTGACTGCTGACAGATAAACACTAATGAACATTACATTTTGAAAATATCGTAAGTAGTGTAAAGATAATAGAACTTTTCCTCCAACTTGATGTCTCTACTGTATGTCCAAATTTCTGAACTTTGGCTTATGTACATTGTGCACAAATTTGTCTTTTATTTTGTTGTTAGAGACTTTAAAACTAAAACTTTATCAAATATTATGTTAAGGTGTTAACATTTTGGTAAAGCATATATTTTTTTGACGTGTTTATTACTATATTTAAATAGCATTTAAGAGACGAACACAATTCCAATAAATAAATTTTACTTTCTGATGAATAATGAAGTATGGTTACACTAAATATCGATTAATATTTTAGTAAGATTAAAGTGTAGTTTAAATATAAAACCAAATAGTTAATCATTGTTGAGTAGAACAAAATTCAAGAATACAAAACGGCACACTTATATTCTTGAATATAGTTTAGAAGATTAAGACTTTCACCTAAATTATGTGAAACGACACTGAAAATAGTATTTCCTTGAAACATTGTGTGTCTTTACACGGATAATTCCATTAAGATCCAAGCTTTTAGTGTGTAATCATTATGATTAAAACGTTAAAATAAATATATCTTGCAGAATTTGTGTGATTATCTTAAATCATAATATTGTTTCGGTGGTCTTGAAATTTTTGTTTCAAAGTTCCGCGTATAAGTAGCATTGTCGTATTTCATGAATAAAATGACTAAATTATTATGTATTTAAAAAAATATAGTTTCTAGATAAAATTATTTAGTAATTACCAAAAAATATATTTTTATTGCTTTTCTCAGTAGAAAGAACGGATATGTACGTGCTTCCCGGAAGAAAAGCAGAATTACCATGTAACATCACTCCTGAGGTCACAGATGATAATTTAGACCTGGTTTTATGGTACACAGACAAGTCTCCTTCACCCTTTTATAGTCTTGATGCCAGACACGGAAATGTACATTCGGGGAGACACTGGAAGAGTGACGACATGGCATCACGTGCCTATTTCAACATTACAGGGACCATGGCTAGACTTCAATTAGATCCAGTTATCAAAGAAGATGAGGGATCCTTTCTTTGTCGGGTGGACTTCCGTATCGCTCGAACACGCTACTTAGAATTGGGGTTAAGAATAATAGGTTCTAATGTTTATCCATTCAGTCGCCATTTTATTTATACAGAATTATGTTAATCACAATTAAAAATCTGGATTATGATCGTAGGGTCTGACCAGCGATTTCATGTTTATTTTTTTGTCTTTAGACGACAATGCAATAATAAATGACAAAAATAATTGTGATCAACTGAACATATTACAGTTAAGAGAAACAGTATTAGTTACATTACAATATATACTAGTATAGATGGAAAAAGTAGGCTTTATTTTAGTGTAAATTTGTGTAATAATATGATACTGCAACCGATTTTTGTTTTATTTGCTCCTATGAATTAAATTTTGGTCTACTTTTTTACAAGAAGTGCATATTTCTGTTTTATAAGTAAAACTTGGGTTTATGTCGACAGAAAAAATGAATTTCTTTCTTCCGTAATGTTTCTAGTTTAAGTAGATTGTTTTTCTTAAATTAATGATCTAGATTAGAATGGACACAAATTTTATATTGATTTCGTTAATTGTTTGTTTTAAGACAATTGTTTTTGCGTCTTTATTTTTAACTATTGAGCATAATATTTAACGTCTTCTTCTATTTAGTTACTCAGAAGGTTACCAGTGCTACATTAGACAACAGTTAATGGTAAAAGATGTAAACATGCGTCATGAAAATACCATGAAACATCACTTCTTATTGTGTTCAATTCTTATCTTATACTGTTTTATAACTGAAAATCTAACACGTTATAAATTTAACTAATGCCTGTCAGAAAAACGCAAGATAATTCTGAACACGAATAGTTTCATAGAGTTGGGACTGCAAAGGAAATTGTAAACTGACTTGCAGAAATCCGAATATAAATTATCACTAATTGTTTCAGTAACTAATTACAAAGTCTGCCGAGCTGTGAAGCTGTGATTTATAGTTTGCGTTCCCTTATCACCAAAACAAATCCTGCTCCGCACTTGAGACACTGATGAACGATTAACAGTTGTGTTTATTAACTGTCTATTGCTCCAAGATAAGGAAAAGGTAGCGCAGACAGCTTTCGTATAGCTTTGTGCGAAGTCCAAATAAAAACAAAAAAACAAGCAATGTATTTTTGTCCGATTTGAGGTAAAATAATTATCCAACATATTATACTCTAAATTATGTTTGTTCTGAATGTTGAAATGTGTTCACCGCGAATGTAATAAATTGGTAATTTATTAATATACAAATAGACATATGTTTTTCAGTAAACTTTCTCCAAGTTTTTCTAATTTTTTATTTCACAATTTTTTAATCTGAATATGACTTTTAAAACAATTTTAAAAGGAAATTATGTGATTTTACTACGTTTATTACGTTTATATTTCAAACTAATAATATATAGATTTTTCCTAATTTAATCCCTTATAAATAATTAATGTTATCATAATTCATAATGTATAATAAATACGCACTGCTACGCATTAGTTTTTACAAATTCTAGTTAAAAAACTCTTTTCTCAAATGAAAACGGGTTAATTTGTCATTATTGGTAGTTTTATCTCAGTCATCTTTGAAATTAATAGTCAACAGAAAATTTATTCCTACATTGGTTTATTTCGTTTGTTCAAGAAATCAGAAATACAATGTTAAAAGGAAATGAAAATAACCGAAGGAAATAAAGTATAATTGATAAAAGATAATGCTTGAATTGTGCTGAAATCAAACGTATCATGAAAAAGGATGTATTATGCACAATACAAAGACAATTCGCCTAAAATATGAAGAATTATTTATTATATCATTGTTTTTAATAAGGTAAAAGATGCAAATATACAGTGTAAATAGATTAAGCAAATAAAGTTAGATTTATGTTTTATAAATATATTAAAGGGTTATATATGTAGGTATGAATATTTTGAGTGAAGATTATCTCTTTCATTCAATTTATAGTATAAACTGTTTAGATATTATCCTTAATTTCTTTATTTCTTTTGTAATGTGATAGTTCCTCCAAGTAAACCAGTAGTAAAGAACGTAGCAGGTCAAATCCAGCAAAGTTTAATTGGTCCTTACAATGAAGGCGATTCACTTCGTCTTCAATGCGAAGTCATAGGAGGTTTGTGTCTTGTAAGCCATTACAAATACTCACAAGCCATGTTGTTTTTATGTTGTTATTTAATTATTATTTCCAAACATTTAAATTAATGAATAAGCAGCTAAACATTTAATCAGTAAGTCTTATCAACTTCCGGTGAAACGATACACATATCCTGTACGTAAGACTCAAGGTAGATAAGGTTTCAGCAAGAAGGTATTTATTTTGCTCTGAATACTTGTTGAAAACCTGGAGACTCAATTAGATTAAATTAGTGATTGGAGAACTGTTGTAAAGATAATAATAAATCATGTTGTCGAAATATTTAATATAGCTGCTGTAGTTTCATCAACATAGAACAAGAAATAACGAACAAAAATGCACCTCGTTTAGTCGAGAAGCCACTAAAACAATCTCAGGATAATTGTTCCAGCTTAGAACCTACCGATCGGCCGTTTTTACTGATTCGGCCTTGGCTTCAGATTTTTTACTTTATATTTAAAAGTCACTGATTAGCATTTGTGGAAATCTTGTTATCCTTCGTAGATTGAAAAGTTTCAAATCGATTGTTACTTATGAATAGATTTTAAGCTGGTAGAAATAAAATATACAGTACTTTATATCAGTGATGACGAGAAAACCCACTTGTAGAGAAAATTATATATGTAAAAACGGCTGGTTTGGGTTGAGAAATTTTTTTATGTAGAGGAGCGAACAACGTTTCGACCTTCTTCGGTCATCGTCAGGTTCATCGTCAAGAAAGAGGTAACTGACCGATAGCTGACCACATGTTTGAAGGGGGTTGTGTAACTGAGTGTAGAAATGTAGAGGGCGGGCTTAGATATTTGATTATATTTATTAATATAGGTTTTAAGGTGTTCCTTTGTATTGGTTTATTTTGGGCTTGAGTTGTTGTATAAGTAAGACTTCTTTAATTTTGTGTTTGTTTATGTTTGTTTTTTTATTTAGTATTTTGGTGTTTTCTATGGTTATATTGTGTTTATTTGATTTGCAGTGTTCGAAAACGTGTGAAGGTGACTTTATGTGTTCTTTGAATCTGGTTTCCATTTTTCTACTTGTTTGTCCAATATAAAAGTCGTGGCAGTTATCACATTGTATTTTATAAATAATGTTGGTGTGGTGTTTGTCAATGTATTTTTTACACACTATAGACCTTAGTTTTGTGCCTGGTTTTTGAATAAATTTGGTCTTAACTGAAATGTCATATTTTGTTACTAGTTTTTGTCAAATGTTGGTTATTTTTCTACTAATGTCGGGAATATACGGTATGCAGCAGTATACGGTTTCGTAATTTTTTAATTCGTGAGATATATTTACTTTTGTTAGTTGATTTTGCTTTTTGTCTAGGTGTGTGTATATAATGTTTTCTATTGTTTGTGGAGGAAACTTATTGATGTTGATGAAGTATTTTTTATTTTGTCTAATTCGTCGTTAATTTTATCTGGTGAACATAGTTTTATGGCTGTGTTTATTTGGTTTATTATATATTAGCATGTTGAGTTTTTGTTTTGTTTCATGTGTTGAGTCTCAAGGAATGTATAGTCCAGCATTGGTGATTTTTCGGTGGATTTCTGTTTTAAATTGTGTATCGGTTCTTTATATGTGTAACGTTTTTATAAATGAGTATTACAAACAATCATTTAAGTTATTTACAATTTTACTTAAAAGAGGACTTAATATATGTTTTTAAAATTACTATTTATTCATATTTAAAAGCTTTAAATTTAACCTCTGATGGTTCAGCAGCACGTTTATAGTTTGTGGATCTACATCACTAAATTCCGAGGATCGATTTCTGGTTGCAGACACAGCGCATATAACCCATAATGAAGATTTGCGTTAAAACAACAATCTCTAATTTAACTGCTTGATTTTGTACTAATTATCAACTCTTATATTTTCAAGATGTCCTTAAATGTTAGTTGTAATTGATTTTTTGTATTTCTAGATAACTTCCTCAAATAATATACTTTTCTTCATATTTCATCAGGCATAAAAATTCCAAAATTTATTATGTGTTCAATGCTTTACGGAACGATATGCTTTTGATATGACTGTTATACTATAAAATGTTTATTTTACTTGAAAACAACACAATTAATAACAGTACTTTGTGCATAGTGGGTGGATGTGAAACTATCAAATCTAATTAACATAATTATTCTGAAAGCAATCAAATAATTGTGGTTACATCTTTTTTTTAAAGAACGGTAAATAAACGTACAGGTTTCTCTGACGTCCTCTCGTTAAATGAAAAGCAATATAAATATTCATATATATTGAAATCTGCGATCTTCTCCATAGCAATACTATTTCATATTCTGTCACAAAGATAATCATTTATTGTCTCTTCTTACTCGCTTATTTTTCAGGAAATCCACGTCCTAATCTTACCTGGTGGCGAGAATCCGTATTGTTAGATGATTCCTACGAAATAATAGACAATTTTATAGTTAGAAATGTGATAGAAATTCCAGTATTACAGCGTCATGACCTGATGGCTACATTCACATGTCTGGCAGTCAATAATGACGTCCTACCACCTTTACAATCTACAGTTGCTGTTGATATGAATTGTAAGGAGTTAGTTTTAACTTGTTTCATTTATCTCAGTTTAACCATTTAATTCATTGTTTTACTTAATACACAGTTTGGGTAATGATGTCATATTTAGCCATGAGAAAACAACGAGTCACGTGATTAGTAGTTCTCATATCTTTCAATAACATATGTATCTCAGGTAAATATATTAAATATGACTCTCAGGATATGTCATCAGAGCAACACAAAATTATTGACATACACGTAATACACAAGTATCCAATCTAACAGAAACGTGTGTAATATGTAGGACATCAACTATATACGTTCCGGTTGCCAACAACATTATCATGTATCATCAGTGAAAAATATAGAAAACTGTAGAAAGTTAAAGTGAAATACACGAATGATACAAGAAATACTTCTTTAAAAAAATACCTTCTTCACCTTCCCAGAAGTTGGATCTCCAAATACTCCCTCAATAAACCCTCATTTTTTTCTAAAGGACAAATACATCAAACCTAAAACTTTAAAACAATGTTGTAAAAAATATAAGGAGAAAGTTTATTATTAGATTTAGTGTTTGATCTTATCTCACTTTTTGTTAATATTAGACAAAATCACATTTTAACTTCTTAGTAAGTCAGTTAATCGATTGAAGTGAAACATGGGGCATAGTGTAGACCATATTTCCTTTCAAACAATAACAAAAACAGTTAAATTATTACATCTCAGTTGTTTAACGTAATTTTCATACATCTTTTAAAAATCAATAACAATAAAATTTGGTTAAGTGATGACATATTTGAAAAATAAGGAATATTGCAAGAGCTTCTGCTGTGACGTAATACGAAAAATGAAGAAAATTCTGAAACAGTAAATCACGATTTAATTTATTAGTTTTAAATGGAAATCAAATTAAATTTGTCACGAAAAATATGTAAAGATACTATTATGCAAAACTCCAAAGAAAGTTTTTTTTGGAAATATTAAAAAATACCAAGTATGAATTTACATCACAAAATTCCGAGGATTGATTTATGGTTGCGGACAGAGCGCATATAACTCATAATGTAGATTTGCGTTAAAACAACAATATTTAATTAAACTTCGTAATTTGTTCTAGTTATCAACCCTTATCATAAAAAATTGTACTGGGTAGTAAAGAGAAGAAAAAGTGGTGTTGATAACTATTCAGTTCTTCACACAACACATATCGATTAATGTATAAATTGAACTGAATTTCTCTTCAACTTAGACATCGAAATTAAACATTTTTCGGAATACTAAGCTTCTTTATAATATCTACTATTTTGAGACTATATAATACCTGATATTATTAGTTAATATTTAAATACATCTTTAGAACGAATACATTTTGTTTACTTTTCTATACATTTACACTGTTATTGCATTCATATATATTTAAGTAATAAAATACTAAATTTGCATATGCTTATTTTAATATCTTTTTTATAGAAAACATTAATATGCATGCGGAAAGAAACTATTTGTAAAACTCCAGAAATTTGTTTTAACTAAATAATCTCTAGACTTGTATCTTAGGACAGCTGGTAAGGGTACTAATTCTAATACTTTTACTTATAAACCATCGAACAATGTTATGACCGTTCTGAGATGCATTTTTACTTCAAGTGGCTTTCTCATCATCACGAAAATCTAAACTTTTTCAATTACACTGTTTTACTATTATTTTAACCAAAAGAGATACATTATAAACTAAGATAACTTTTCATTAATACTGGTATGCAAATTTCTTTTTTACATTTGCGAAAAATAGTCTCGTTTGCGACTGGAAATTGTTTAGTGGTGTACTTAATTCGTAATTATACGAAACGAATTCAGGTCTTTTAAAACTACTTTGAGTAACCTTATGGATATATCCACAATGCTTAACGCATTTATTTATTTATCTCTAGGAATTTTTCTCAAATTTGTTCTGTACAAAACAGCATGAATAAATTATTATAAAATGTTGAATAAAACAGTAGTATATTTACGCTCATATGTTTATTTCACGACCGATGGTGCACTTTAAATAAATATAATTTAATATCTCGCGTGATATCAGTTTCGTTTTGTTGGATTGATTGATTTTTTGTTTCAACAACATTTTATTAACTTTTATGAATAATTATTTTGGTCTTATAGCATTCAATCTAAATTGTACCTTATATACATATCTGCAGGCTCCCACTAGCTCAGTTAGTCCACTAACTGTGGACTTACTCTCCCAGAAACCGGGTTTCGATACTTGTGATCAGCAGAACACAGATAGACCACAGAGTAGCTTTGTGAATCATAATGAACAAACAAATATATCTGCGGTTTAAATATCTTCATAGCCCGGTATGGCCAGGTGGTTAAGGCACTCGAATCGTAATCCGAGGGTCGCGGGTTTGAATCCCCATCACACCAAACATGCTAGCTCTTTCAGCCGTGGGGGCGTTATAATATGACGGTTAATTCCACTATTTGCTGGTAAAAAAGTAACCCAATAGTGGGCGGTGATGCCTTGTTGCCTTCCCTATGGTCTTACATTGCTAAATTAGGAACGGCTAGCGCAGATAACCCGCGTGTAGCTTTGCGCGAAATTCAAAAACAACTACATATCTTTTTTATAATCCCATAAATGCATATATTTATTATTTTTAGGCACATGTAACCTTGATATTTCATCTATATAAACAGTTAGGCCTCTTGAAGTACATATTGTAGGAGAAAGGCGTCCCCTACTGGCTGGTAAACCTGTAAAGATTGAATGTAGCACATCAGGCTCACGTCCTCCTGCTGAAGTCACTTGGTGGAAAGAAGATATTCAATTGAAATCGGTGAAGTCTCTTATTCCAGCAAATGGTAACTCAACACTAAGCACTCTAACGTTTAAACCATCCGCTGAAGATGACGGCAAGACGCTTTTCTGTTCATCTGAAAACAGACATATTCCTGGCAGCGCGGTAAAAGCCAGTTGGAAACTGGAAGTAATATGTAAGTTGCTAATAGTTCGCATATTTATCTGTTCAGCTCCTGACGTTAAACGTTAAACAGACACATCTTCAACAAATAAAAGGGTGGAATGTTATCAACAACACAGTTTGATTCTGTTGAATAATTTCAAGATTATCATATCATCTGCAAACACCATGTCATATATATATATACACACAAAGTGATAACATGGTGTGAATAGATTTTTGCATAGAAGCATACAGTAAAATCTCTTTTAAACTAGAAAAAATACATTATATAAAAACAAGGGTATCAGTCAAAAATGGGTTTTATATATTATTTATCCGTTTTCCTAAACAAATGAGATATCAAGAAGCAAATAACTAAATTTCATTATCTAATTAATCTATATTTCGACGTTATTCTATTATTAGGTCTGAAATAGAATATAATTACTTAGCCCCCTCAAACTTAAGCTCTAATACATTATTTCTTTCTGTATGTTAACCATTTCTAAGCCAACAATTAACCTAAAATTTTAAATATGAAAGGTCAGTGTAACTAAAGAGGTTAAACAAAGAACTTTCGTTCATCAATCAGCAGAAAGCTATTAAGTTTAACCCGAATTTTGATATTAAGTTCATTGGCTTATATGGATAAAAATGTTAACGAGAAACGTAACATAACTGATTCAAGCTTCATACACTTCACTTTTGTTAAGTGATTATTTAGAGAATAAATATGTGAAGGTGTTTATCGAAATCTAGGTGTTTTTCGAGCAGCACGAAATAAAAAAAACTTAATATGTATATTTATTTTCATGTGGTTAAATATCTGTTCTTTACTCTCAACTTAAAATGACCTCATTTTGAAATTTATAACAAATGACTTGTTCTAAATCATTATTACTTATAATTGTCACTAATGTCTGTGTCAACTTTGAGTACAAAATTAAATAGTGAAGTTACAAACAAGGTGTCACCCGCTGGTACAGAAGTAAGTCTGTGTATTTACAACACTAAAATAAGGGGTGCGATTCCCTTCGGTGGACTCAGCAGATAGCCCGATATTGCTTTGCTATAAGAAAAACATATATAACCATGGATAACCTGTAATATCATATCTATATCGAAATATGTTTTTCCTTGGAATGTTGTTATTGCCCCACGCTAGTACAACGGTATTTCTCCGGATTTACAATGCTAACAGCAGCGTTCGATTCCCTTCAGTAGGATGAGGTGATTACCCTTTATGGCTTTACTATAAAAAAAAACAACAACACACACATGTTGTTATTCGTTTAAAATTTAAATTCATAACAGTTTTAACTAAAATATATAACCAATATCATATAAACTTTTTGATTTAAATGTTAATGTGTTAAAGGTGTATTATAATTCAATAATCAAATACTTAAATTTGTAACGATGCTCAGTTTAAATATTTTAAATTGTAGGACTTTACAACAAATTATCTCTATGCAATAACTTTCTTCGTTTTATAGGTTTGACTTTGTTAGAAAGTAATTTTATCGTATCATTTTTACTGCAAATGAACAATTCTAGATTAAGTTTCAAACTGATTTTCCATTATAATTATCCTTGCTTAGATTATATACTTTGAAATTTTAGATAAACCGATCCTCACTTTACAACTGGGAAGAGAAATACGTAACGTTCCAATTCAAGAAGGAAGTGACGTATACATGGAATGTGAAATTATGGCTAATCCACCGATAACAAAAATTGAATGGAAATGTGATGGTGAAGATATTTCAGGCAATTACTCAGCTGGTATTATTATTAACAATCAAACGTTATTCCTCAAAAACGTTCAACGCTTAAATAGAGGACGCTATTCCTGTACAGCCACAAGCGACGTTGGACAAGGAGAAAGCAATTTCATCTACCTCAGGGTACAGTGTAAGCATTTCTTATCACTGCAAACACTTTATAACAATACAGAGATGGTTAGTTGTACGTTTTTAATTTATTTATAATTATGAATAATACGGATGCATTCTATATTTCGATATTTCAAGATTAATTTTTCCTGAATGTAGCTTGTTATGAAATATTTACAACCTCTGACAATTACCAAATCTATACAATCTTTAGCTGGCCTCTATCTTCCGAAAAGTTTAAGTTTTCTTTGGCAGTGTTCAATGGAAAATAAATATGTTCACTTCGTTTTAGCCAGGTTTCCAAAAAGTTTATCAACATACATGAAAGTAATATTATTTTGTACTAAGTTTTAGATTTACTTACTGAAATTTATTTCCCAGGGACATGTTTCTTTTTTTTAACTATTTATTGTTTTTAGGAAACCTTTCACAATGGGCTATCTGCATTCCATTGTTGTGAGGTTAGAGCTCTAAATTCTAGCGTTATAGCTTTAGAGTATAGCGTGCATAAAACTATCATTTTTAAATTGTGAAATAAGTACAATGTATCCGATATTTTAATGATTGCCTCAGATGCTATTTTATTTTTCCATTTCAGTAGCTGTTTTTATATTTTGAAATAAGCATAAAGCTAGACATTTTATGAATACCCTTTTAATATTTCTTTAAATATAATTGTTAGAAGTGAGAAAGAGTGTGTTATTAAATTATCAATATTGTGCCAGTATGGAAAACAAGAATATTGCGAAATATGTAATATCGCAGTTCATGTCTATTAAACCATCAGCATGCGCGAAAGATGCATTAGTTTAGAAGTTTTGATAACAATTAAATAGTGCATACCTGAAAATGTTATGATGATATACGATGACTCGCTTAATTTAGGAAAATTGTATTACACATCAGGAGTATTAACAAAACAAATAAATTGACAGATTAATAGAGTATTTAAATAGAAAGGTGTAAATTCTACAGTTTCGACTGATAAAAGGTTTCTTGCTTTTTATATGTAGAATAAATATAACCATTGAACTATTGCCTGATTTATTAAGATTTATATATTTTCTTTAGCGCAACAAACTTTCTTAATGCTGTTGATGTATATGAATATTGAAGAATGTCTAGATCAATTTAAAACTATGTATTCTGACAGAGATGTGATTGTTTCTCACTTTGGAGTCGTTGACAATAAGAGACAAGCAAACAAAGGTCAAAGCATTGATCACAGAATTTTACTTTTTAGCGTCATTTCCTATAGAGTTAATTTCTTCTAGATTATATATATATGTATAAAATTAATATACAACTTACAGTCATAGTTACTGATTATATACTAGGTGATAAATGTTTTCAAAATATAACAATCATACAATCATCATCTCATTTTGGTAGGTATTCTGTTCGTTTTGTTAATGAGAATGCGTTTTATTTATGCGGTTATTTGAATGAGCATTTAGATATACCCCATACATTACAACAATGGGTCGTTGGATTTATACAGAATTGATTTAATATATATCAAATGAGGACACGTCCTGAAGATAGTGAAGAGATTAATTTTATTTAAACAAATGAAATGTAAAGATGCTTTTCAGGATCTTCATATCCTGAAAATGAGAAAGCTATAATTGCTCATACCATCTCTACTGATGAAAATGTTTCTGACTTCTAACATTTACAATAACTTAAGTGTATTGTTCAAATTTTGTTAGATTTGAAATTGATCAGAAATTGTAACTGAAAAAGTAATAAAATATAATGTTAGAATAATATATCACATCTTACTGTAACATTGATTCATAAATATATTTGATAAATTTGTTGTTCATTTACACGTAATGTTACACAAATGGAAAACATAAACTCTAACCTTAATAGTAATACGAGCATAATGTACAAAAATTGTGTAAAAGCTAATCCTAATAAACTAAGATGTTAACATTCAAGTATTGTTAATAAGTATTGTTTCAGTAAATCATCGGTTTTATTTAGAATTTATGAGTTTTGTGACATACATTTATTTCAAAAATATATATTTAGTTTATGAAGTGCAATTGAATAGAAAGTGTAGAATAATTGTACGCTAACTGAGATGTCAAACCAATTATTCGATGTACATTTAGTGTTTTTTATCACTAATTTATTAACTTTTATATTCTGTGCATTTTGTGAAACAGACTTGTCAACTCAGAACCGTTTCTTGTCATGTAGTTTTCAGTGTTCTCAATATGTTAATTTTGTAAAGTTGTAACACGAAGTGTTTAAAATAATAATTAGTATGTAGACATTGAATGTTTGACCAAACGCTGTTCAAACTGTTATCAATCAAGTTTATAATAAAATATCATACATTTTACGTGTTCAAGCAGATATTAAAGTAAAACTGAATTGCTCTTTTATTATGAAAAAAATACATTTTAAACCAAATGACACAGTCTAAATTTTGAATGATTTTATAAACTACAATAATTATGCATTGTTGTTTATAAACCAATTTATTCGTGTTGTCTAATAAGGTTGTTAGAGTATAAACAAAATTTCAGGTTTGTCAAACACATGTGCATTCATCATAACTTTAGTTTCGTTTTTGTTTTTGGTATGATCTGTAAAGATAAATAGTAAATGTGTTATGAAAATAAAGTAATAGATGTGAGAAACGTATATTATTTTCAATTTAAAAAATTAAGTTGAAATTCTCAATATAATGTTCAATGTATTTTATTTTTGGTGTCAAATCAGCTGTTTTGAAATTAATTAGACTGACTGTCCTTAGGTTGAGCATGTAACAACAAATCAGATTGTTTGTTTGTTTGTTTGTTTTGGAATTTCGCACAAAGCTGCTCGAGGGCTATCTGTGCTAGCCGTCCCTAATTTAGCAGTGTAAGACTAGAGGGAAGGCAGCTAGTCATCACCATCCACCACCAACTCTTGGGCTACTCTTTTACCAACGAATAGTGGGATTGACCGTCACATTATACACCCCCACGGCTGAGAGGGCGAGCATATTTAGCGCGACGCGGACGCGAACCCGCGACCCTCGGATTACAAGTCGCACGCCTTACGCGCTTGGCCATGCCAGGCCTCAACAAATCAGAATGAATTGTGTCCGTGGGATTATTTATCCACAGATAGAACCTATGTATTGTTACAGACGTTTTGATTAACATATGGAGAAAAGTTCAGTTATTACTGTACTTTAAAACTGCAAATTTTATTAATTTTACTTGCATAATACTTAAAACAAATGGTAACTGTTGCTAATTGAAACATTTCTACAAAAGTACAGTGACTAGTTAAGCAGTAAGTCATTCATTTATTACACTTAGTTGTAGTAAAATAGTTAGCTTAATGGCATTGAGACAGAAATTTCTCTCGACAATAGTAGTATATTAAACTAAAAAGATTTATAAAATCAGACATGAAAATAAGCGCCCTTTTCAGGATTTTTAAGAGCTATCATTAGCAAGTAATGTAAATATTATTCATTAATCAATAATAAATAAATTATGCTAACTTTGCAACATCATCTGCCTATAATAAGATTATCCTCCTATAGAAACACATGTAAATGAAAAATATAAACATAAATATGCAACTCATAGTAACACATTTGTAAAACACACACAATATGTCCATTAAGACCATCTACCTATAAAATCTAAATAACGTTATCTGCCTATAGAATATTATTCATCTTTGTAAACCATGTGTAAGAGAAAACTATAAAGTGCTACGTTTAAAATAGCAGATTGTTTTACTTACATCAGTACATTAAATATAATTCTAACACTATCCAGATTGAGAAAGAGCAAAATGTATGATTAATTACAGAAGCAAAAACTTTAGAATTTATGAATTAGTGATGTGTTTTATACATAAAGTAACGGATAACTGTAAAAGTATGCAAAGTAAGTTATATTAAGTAAGTTGACTATAATATTTGCCTTGTTCAAATGATGTATGATAAAAACTGACAAATTTAACAGTGCTGTAATGTTTGATTTGTTAAAATAATAGTTCTATTTAGAACATGTGCTTAAATATATACATTAATGACATTTTAAGACACTCTGTGATGATATCACCATGGCAGTTTAGCAACATTCTATCTGAATCTACTGCATGGCATGCTTTATGAACAATTTATGCCTGTCATGGCATCAACACTCTTTGGTTCCACTTTGTAGAACTGTGAACTCACACCTAACAATACTCTTTCATAACGTGCTAGTAATCTGTACTCTGATGACACCTCGTAAAGCTATGATATCTTAGTCTCTGCCCCACCTTCCTGAGGTATATAATCAGCGCGTGCGTCAAGGGTATTTCTCTAATTACTTATACTACCTTGTCAGCAATTAAGTAATTACGCTATGCCCAATCCATGTTTATAAAAACCAACATCAATAAAGAAGAAAATGCAAACATTTTGACTAAGACTACATTAAAAGTATCCTCGAGACGTGAGTGTGTGTGTGTGTTTTTCGTATAGCAAAGCCACAAAGGGCTATCTGCTCAGCCCACCGAGGGGAATCGAACCCCTAATTTTAGCGTTGTAAATCCGGAGACATACCACTGTACTAGCGGGAGGCACCTCGAGAAGTGAACGGCTCGGCATAGCCATCACATCAAACATGCTCCCCTTTTCAGCCGTGGCGGCGTTATAATGTGACGGTCAATCCCACTATTCGTTGGTAAAAGAGTAGACCAAGAGTTGGCGGTGAGTAGTGATGATTAGCTGCCTTCCCTCTAGTCTTACACTGTTAAATTAGGGACAGCTAGTGCAGATATCCCTTGTGTAGCTTTGCGCGAAATTCAAAACAAAACAAAGAAAAACAAATGATACGCAAAATCCCGAATTTAATTAATTTTTGATACTTTCTTTGTAAATTGTAACGCAAGTATTAATTTAACAACAAGTTACACGATATAGACAGCTAGTCATCACCACCCACCGCCACCTCTTGGGCTACTCTTTTACCAACAAATAGTGGGATTGACCGTAACATTATAACGCCCCCACGGCTGAAAAGGTGAGCATGTTTGATGCGATAGGGATGCAAACCCGCGACCCTCAGATTACGAGTCGCACGCCTTAACTCACCTGGCCATGCTGAGCCATTCTCGAACACTCAGTGTTGAATTAAATTTAATTACCACGTGGTAATGCTTCTGTGTTTTGTTTTTCATGCTTTATTTTGTGTCTTGAGGAACAAAAAAAAAGCAATAAAAATTATAGTTGACAATTTCAATAATAACGTGAGAATTAAATTATAACATTTTTTAGCAAATAGAGCATAATGTACTTTAAGTAATTTATCAATTAACATATTAAGTTGTAATATTATTCTTAGAAATTTTGATCCGTTGTTTAAAAACTTATACCAAAAAAAGTTTAAAATCATTCCATTTGTGCACTTTTGTATATAATATGGGGCTCATTACTATTAGTAAAATATTTATTCTAAAAACTTTAATTAAAATAAATGACAGAAAAACATTTCGACTTACTTGGGTCATCCTGATTCCAAACTTATTTGGAATAAATTTTGTTCCCACTAGTACAGCGGTATGTCTCCGGATTTACAACGCTAAAATCAGGAGTTTGATTCCCCTCGGTGGGCTGAGCAGATAGCCCGATGTGGCTTTGCTATAAGAAAAACACACAGAACAAATTTTTACTTCAAGTGGGTTTCTCGTCACCATGAATTAGTAAAACATTGTATAGTTAAGGATACATACCTGACATCAATGAACAAATAATATAATTTATAGTGTTCTTTAGTACTGCTTGATTGCAAAAACCTAAAAGATTCTGTGTAGTAGATACAACATTTTATATTTTGCTATGCATAAGTAAGTGGATAAAATATTGATTGTGTGTTACGTTTTAATTGGTGTTTGTAGAATTTAGTGATAGCGAGCATAGAATATATATTAAAATATCAGTATGATATTATTATAAGGTGCTAAGATTTAGTATTTTCTTTATGGTACTGATTGGAAAGAGAATACACCGGCCTCCCGCTTGTACAGCGGTATGTCTCCGGATTTACAACGCTAAAATCAGGGGTTCGATTGCCCTTGGTGGGCTGCGCAGATAGCCCTTTGTGGCTTTGCTATAAGAAAAACACACACAGACAATACACCATTCTCTCCATTAAACACGTCATGAGTTTTCTTTACAAAGCGTCGATTTCCTTTAAGTTGTGGCTTTCAGTAGAAGTAGAATGATATGAAAATTCCGCAAATAAAGCCTTATTTAAAATAAAGATAGTCATTCACAATCTTGGAATTCGTGTTCTTAAAGTGAATATATATCCTTATCCCATGACAATTCTTCAAAAACATAGACTTTACAAGAGGCGTCAAAATTTTGTGTTATTTACGAAATGGAACATATTATTTTAAGCACTTCTGTCAGAGTCTTTCTTCAAGAAGAATAAAAAAACATCAAAACGCGACATTCTAAAATTTTTAGTTTGAATTTATTCTAAATAAGTTTCAATCAATCATATAATAGAAAATATTTTGTACTTAGGCAGTAGTACGTCCTTCATAGTATTATTATCATTATACTAGATTCACCTATTTGCAAACCTAATCAAAAGATATTATATACTGGTGCCCTAAATCAACCTGTCGAAGTGTCCTGTAACGTGGAAAGTGATCCAGACAACGTGACCTTCATCTGGACTTTCAATTCCTCCGCTGACAATCGTAATTTATTGGACTTCAAGACAGTTGGACCATCTAGCATCCTCACGTACGTACCCAAGTTCGAATCAGACTTTGGAACTCTTATTTGCACTGGAATGAATAGTATTGGACTTCAGATGACACCATGCGTTTTCTCTATTGTAGCTGCAGGTAAGAATAATTTTTCATCTGTTATTTCTGTTGTATGACCATGCCGTTTCACTACTTTATGTCATACAGAACACTGGTTAACGTTATTTATAAATATACTTACGAACCTAAAAGTTTTATGAAGTCTTTAGGAAATAGAAAGGTTTCATTGATTTTATTCCTTTTACTAGTGCTTAATTGCCAAACTTAATGAATGAATAATGCATTCATGTCTAAAAATACAATGTTTGTATTTTTAAGTTGCATGAAGTTCATTAATTTATGCCATTAATACTACTTATGAATAACACAACATTGATTCCCAGATTACGTTAACTGACCACCAGAAGTTTAATGAACAATACTTTAATAAATGTTTCAATACATTCTAATGAATTAACTCATGAAACTAAAATAATACCGTAAAAAGCATAATATTGTGTAATTAGAATTATTCTTTATGATTCTGACGAGTTTAATTATATACTAAGTGAAATTCTTAGATATGCATAAACTTTAGGTGAATTTA
Organism: Tachypleus tridentatus; assembly: GCF_004210375.1. Lineage (NCBI taxonomy): Eukaryota > Metazoa > Arthropoda > Merostomata > Xiphosura > Limulidae > Tachypleus > Tachypleus tridentatus. The sequence continues at coordinate 46,288,879 of NC_134833.1, read as the reverse complement.
AAAGAATGCAGTCAATCAGTAGTAGAATGTATTTGGATAATTTTATGCAGCCTTTGTTGAACTTCGATATTCAACATATTTGAACTACAGGCGACGTTTGTGGTAATTTAAATAAATACATCAAATATTTTGAATTTCGCCATTTGTCAAAATTGGTGCCATTTATATACAGTAGTGAACATATTACCTGTAATGTGTAATAGCTACTCTTTAATTCTCTCTGTACAGTATAAAGTGATAATATATACTCTTACAAAGATGTTGTTTGGTGTTAAGCACAAAGCTATACAAAAGGCTATCTGTGCTCTGCTCACCGCGGTATTGAAGCCTAGTTTCTTGCTGTATGTGTCCAGCAGACATACCACTGTGCCACTGGGAACATGATATTCTATGCTCCAAATGACAAAACGGTAAATCTACGGAATTACACGCTAGAAATCGGGTTTCAATACCAGTAGAGAATAAAACACAGATAAACCATTCTATAGCTTTGTGCTTAACTAAAAACAAAGTATGATGAAACTTTCTAGAATGGACGGCAACTGCATGTTGTGGAGACACAAGTGTAGAGGACAACGTTCGGAAAGTCTTCCGCCTTTCGTCTTCAAATCAGTGCCAAAGTAGCACTTAGATTACCTTAAGTCCAATAGGTCTCCATCTTGTATGACAAAATCACTATCTTCTGACTTGAAGGCCCGGCATGGCCAAGCGTGTTAAGGCGTGCGACTTGTAATCTAAGGGTCGCGGGTTCACATCCCCGTCGCGCCAAACATGCTCGCCCTTTCAGCCGTGGAGGCATTATATTGTGACTGTCAATCCCACTATTCGTTGGTAAAAGAATAGCCCAAGAGTTGGCGGTGGGTGGTGATGACTAGCTGCCTTTCCTCTAGTCTTACACTGCTAAATTGGGGACGGCTAGCACAGATAGCCCTCAAGTAGCTTTGTGCGAAATTCCAAAAAACAAACAAAACAATTGTGCGAAATTCAAAAAACAAACAAACAAACAAGCATCAGGTATATTTTATTTTATGAAAACTAATGAAGAAACATCATTGTAAACTGATGTTATTTTTCAGTTATTTACAGAATTAATACTCTGTTCATTAAATTTGACAAAAAAAGTGATGAAAATTCACAAAATTCTTATGACGACTAATAAATACACCAAAACACCATCTCGGTTCTGATACAAGTTTGTAGAAAGAGGACTCTGCGGTCTGTGTATTTTGTAACTACTAGATTAGAAATCTCAAAACAAACTGATTTTTAAAAACAAGTAAAGAGCTCTCAGCATCGTTTGAGAATATGATACAAGTATCTACAAAAAAAGAATTCTATGTTCGCTCTAATTCATGGAAACTAATAGAAAATTTCAACAGAAACTAATGTAATTTTACACGTTTTGAAAGAAATAAGACCCCATGTTCACCCTATTTCATTACAACTAGTAAAGGAACATCAACACCAAATTAAATTATTTATAATATTATTATTCCAACAATTGAGCTCCGTGTTCACAATATTGCATGATACTTCGTGAAGGAGTCTTAACAACGTCATAACAACTAGTGAAACAGTAGCAACATCACTTGATGTTATCATATGGGCACTTACAAAAACACGGTCCTGTGTTCACTATATTTCAAGACAACAAATGGATTAATCTTAGCACCAAATAAAATATCAAGGAACGAGTAACTACAAAAATATGTTTCTGTGTATGCTATATCTTGCGAAAAATATTGAACAATTTTCACCCCAAATGAAGTTTGTTATGATACTAATATTTCTAAAAGTGGATCTGTATGTGCTATATATTGAGACAACTGTCGAAAAAGTCACTGCATTGAATGATCTTATGATACAAATAATAGGACTTTCTTTATGTAAAACATTATACGAATTTCAGCAAAACAATTGGGTTGTTGTAACACGAGTAATTCCAAAAAACAAGCATCAGCAAAACAATTGGGTTGTTGTAACACGAGTAATTCCAAAAAACAAGCAACTCTATAGTCATCATATTTCATGACAATTACTAAAGTATACTCGGCACCATCAAAGGAGATAATACGGACGTTTGTAAAAACAGTGCTCTGTTTTCATAATATCCCCTGGCAACTATAAACGAATGTTAACGCAATTTGTCATTATGATACAATATTTAAAAACAATTACTTTGTGTTTGTTACAGCACCAACTGTGATTCCTTATTACATAAGTATTTGCAAAGACAGTGAATCAATATTTATACCAAGTGATGTTAGGATAAGAATACTTACAAAAATAGAGCTACGAGAAAATGTTTTGATTCGATGAATTATTTAATTCTTTGATAGATTGTTTAAGCAGAGTATTCATGATAAACCTTTGTAGAATAGACGGCAACTGCCTGTTGTGGAGACACAAGTGTAGAGGACGACGTTTCGAAAGTCTTCTGCTTAAACAATCTATCAAAGAATACCTAAAGAGCCGTTATGGACCAGCCTCTATCAAGAAGATCAACGACTACAATTATTTAATTATTTCTTTCTGTTATGTTGATGTGAGACAAATTTGAGTTTTATTTAACGTTACAATAACATATTGACTCAGGACAGAATATGTGCATTATTTTCTCATAGCATGGTTATATTTTCGAACTTAAACTAGTATATTTAGTAAGTATTATTAACTTGAAATTGGTTTCCTTATTATAGTTCAGAGAATGCCTATCATTTTAAAGATATTGGAAAAGAGAAAGAGGTGTCATGAAGGCTTAGTTCCAAATGTGTTCTTAATTAATGAAGGCTTTATCCATAACGATCCAGATGTCTAATTACCAGTCTCCTTTACTCGCAATGTTTTTTTTTTTCATTTTCTGCGGAGAAGAAAATGCTAAAGTCTTTATTTCAAGGTGTCTCTTTACATACTTTGTTGAAACACTAGAATAAGATATTCTTTAATACGAACCGCTAAATGGTGTACATTGGTTTCCAATGTGACTTGTTGTAAACAGGCTTACATTGGTTCATCAATACGCCATACAGCAATTTGAGTCAAAGATATCTTAAACTGAATAATGGAATTCACTTCATTATTTATCTACATTTCAATAGCATGAGTAATGGAACACTTTTCGATATGGTCTTCAATATTTTCTGCTCAGTAGAGAACGAAAAAAATATTGCGAATAAAGGAGGCTAGTGGTTAGTAATTAGACATTTGTAACCAAGTCTTAATTAAATCACTTTGCCTTGTTCATATATGCTAATATACTCAAAATAATTTGCGTTTCTTCATACACGGGTATACCAAGAACACAATAAGCGTAGGTTCATGTTTACGCAAATGAAAAACATGAATATAACATCAACTCAGTTCATATATTTGAAGTTTAAACTGACAATAACAGATAAAAATTCCATAGAATTTTTGTTTCTTAAGTTTGATCATTTGACTGAACAATAATGCTTTCTCAAGGATGCTTTTAGTAATTGATAATTGATTCTACTTTACTTTCCAAAGGACTTCCAGAACCACTTGAAAATTGCACTCTTACCAATCTGACTCAGACCGTGATAACAATGGAGTGTGTTGAAGGTCATGATGGTGGACTTCGACAAAAGTTTTATGCAGAGGTTTTTCATAAGGATCTAAATGAGTTAGCGACGAATTTTACAACCCAAAGTCCAATATTTTTTGTTGGCGGACTTAACCCTGGATGTTTTACGTGGTGAAACTTTACTCCACAAACGTTCAGGGTAAAAGTGATCCCTTCATAGTGAACATTAAGACGTTACAAGGACCTGCAACACAGTCTGGGTGTGGTATGTATTCTCTTTTTCTTTTTTCTCTGTTTTCTACGGCTGTACTTGTTTCAAACTTAGTTAAGCGTTGTGGTAATAATCAATAATGTAACTTCAGGTTTACCTCTCTAGTTCCATAGTGACTAATTTTCATTTAGACGGACCATACACATTTTTTTTTTATTTGTAGCATACGAATTTTACTCGACAGACTACTTCTCAAATTACAAAATTTACAATGTTTAATAAGATATAGGCATTTTTCTGAAAAGTTGGTTAAAATTTTTATTCATTAAACAACTGAAATTTATCGTTTCAAGTTATTCGTATACGAAGCACAAATAATATCAAGTGATACTGAAATACTTTTTGAAACCCTGGTGGTGAATAACAGACGTTTTCAACAAAATATGGAGTTGTCTGTAAACGTAAAGATTTTTTTTTTTCAAGTGACATTCTATAATCCAATCTCACGTCCAAAACTAAATTGAAAAGGGAGTGATTACTATTTAGTATTACTACACAGCACTTCGCTAAGGTGAAAATGTACTAAATGTAACAAAGGTACAGATGTTATAAAATTGCGCTGATATTTTTATTTCTCATTTTCCATAATTTTTTACTCTATCGAGTAAATTGTTCTATACTTCTAGCATGGAGGGTCGCGGGTTCGTGCCCGCGTCGCGCTAAACATGCTCGCCCTCCCAGCCGTGGGGGTGTATAATGTGACGGTCAATCCCCCTATTCGTTGATAAAAGAGTAGCCCAAGAGTTGGCGGTGGGTGGTGATGACTAGCTGCTTTCCCTCTAGTCTTACACTGCTAAATTAGGGACGGTTAGCACAGATAGCCCTCGAGTAGCTTTGTGCGAAATTCTCAAAAAAACAAACAAACTTCTAGCATGACTAGTAGAAGATTCTGCTACAGATGTTTAAAATCATGACTTTATTTACGGGTATTTGTGGAAGATTGTACTTTGTCTTGCTTACACCCAGCTCATGTGTTACAGGTCTTGCCTTTAATTGTACCATTTACATGAAACCTTAAATTCACTGGATAATAATAAACCCCTAAAATTCTAAAGTATAATAATCTCCATATATTTCATCACAAGCAATGCATAGAAAAAAATCCTTCAAGTTACAAAGATTAGTTACTTCTTAATATTTAATATTCTGAAATTTATTTAGCAACATGCACTTTTAAGATGAATTTCTATTATCATTAAGACAGTTTAATTTTCGGCTTCTTCTTAAGCACTCATAAAACTCCTTTTTAGTGTATTATTAGTAGATGGAGATTTTTAGTAGTTATCGTTATTTAAATATATACTTCATCCGTAATAAAAAAGTAGCTACAGAAACCTATTCCTATTTTTCTAATTCAACAATGAGACGATCAAAGAACTTATTGTTTCTGAAACTGGTATCTTTAGAAGCTTTAAATTTGTTTTTAAAAACTAAAAACAAATCTAACCTGAAAATCAACTAAATTATTTTATGAAATGTTTAAACGTACTCAAATTGTGCTTCAACCTATTAAAAGACAGTCTTTTAGCACGGGAACCTGAGTTATGTAATAGTTTCCATCTCTATATCTTCATAAAATTCGTCACATTTGCAAAGAAATTAAAACATTTCCTCATCAAAAAAAATTAGATTATGCTTACATGCAGATTCCACTGAAATCTGGAAATTCCGCACTTTTTACTTTTGTTAACTAATTGCCCTTTCATATGAACAGTTATGCCTTGTTGTTGTTTTTTCATATACGTTTTCCCAAGAACAATTTAAAGTTGATATGAAAGTTAAGCCATAGAGATTCCGAAGAACTTGTTTAGCGTTTATATTGAAACGTGAGTCAGTAACATTTAACCGAAATAACAATATGAAGTTTGACTTTACTACAGCAAATAATTATAAAGCATTGTTTTTGATTTTTATAACTGAATTTCTACTCATATCTTTATGGTTGGTTTCATCATTTAAAACCTAGATAAAAAAAATGTGTATTTCAGAGATCATTTCACAATATTTAGATATGAAACGTAAACGTAAACGAAACTGTTGGGTCATTCCATGTCAAATCATCCAGATTTTGGAAACTTTTTCAGGTAACCCCCTCAGAATGCCTTAAAAAAATTCACATGTGCTCATCTACCCATACAATAAAAAATTGCCAAAGATTAGATCAATATCCATAATAGTTTCTGGTTTACAGCCCTGTAAAATTTAATTATTTTTTTTTTATTTTGGGGAAATTTATTTTTGCGCATCTTTGGCTGCTTAAAGCTGCAAGAGTAATGGTGGTTGAAGGCTTAAATTTGCTACACTAACTGAAGTAATCTCACAGAATTCAAAAATGGTCTCAAACCAAGTTCATCTCTCTTAGGATTTTTATAGTGAGGCTGTAAAATCACCTGAAAACCCAAAATCGTAAACAACATTGGTTTATTTAATAAGCCACAGCTCTAAGACTTAATATGATACAAAGCTGAATTTTGGTTTCAAAATTCCTATAACATATCAGTTGATAAATCAGCAATTGTTATAGTTCAAAGTCTATTAGATCTCCTGTTAAAAAATTTAGTTGCATGCAACGTTCTATGATGCAGCTAAAAATAGCCCTACTTCAGGCCACAGTTTGACCATGTAACCAGTTATTCAGCCTTTTCAGATATGTACCATATATTTTTACATCTCTGAATATGATCTACAAAAAACATCAGGGTGGTGTTCAACCTACCTTTCGAGTTATAATTTTTTAAAGTATCCTCTGATCATACGTTGTTTACTTGAAAAAAAACTTCAATTCAGGTGTGTTCCTGTGTGCAAATATATCCATACAGCTTTGAAATAATTTATGAATATCACTGAAATATTCTAATCAGCCTTTACCATATATTCTTACATCTCTGAAAATGATCTTAAAAAAAATCAAGGTTGTAAAAAATAATAAATTATCAAATTTTAAGTGTCTTTGATATGTACCATTGGGCAAAGGACCACATTCAGGGCATTCAGTTCTTTCTTGTCAATCAGGAATCAGTACTGCACAATTGTGTAAAATTTGATCTACTTAAGTGATATGAAAAATGCAAAACTGTGAGAGTATTAGGTCACATCATAGCTTTATTCCCACTCTACCAACAAATTGTATATGAGAAGGCTATCAGATGATTATGTATACACAGTTGTAACTGTTGGTAGTAGCAGTGAAAGTGATGCTGCAGCAGCTCAAATATGGTCTAATGATAGCAATGACAATTATCAGCCAGGGAAATATGTGGCATGCATATACGATCATGAATGGTATGTGGGAAAGATAAAAGATAGATCAGATGAACATTCCGATGTATTGGTGTCATTTATGAAGAAATAGAAAAATGAACTGTTCTCATGGCCTGCAAGATCACGTAAAGATGAAAGCTGGATTCCTTTCCAACATATTCTTTGTCTGATAAGTGCACCTACCGTGCAAGACAGTAGTGCTCGCCACTATGTTCTAAGTCAACGTGATCTCAACATAATCAAACTCGTATTTCAGATATTTATTTAAGCTGTCTGAACAAAGCAATGTTTATTTGATGTTGTTAAGGCTAATTTATCGCCAAGGCATGTTTTTGAAACATTTCATTCTCACGATTATTGCAGTTTGGTGTGACTATAATCTTTTTCATTTATCTCCTGTTGTAGCACTGTGCTTTTTGTGTCTGATTTACCTTTGTATTTATTACACCGTTGTGCAAATTAATTGAAACAAATTGTCATTTTACAATATTTTCACCATGGCGGCCGGTGTAGGCTCGCTGGACCCGCTGATTTCCTTTAATAGTCATTTTTTCACACAGACGGCGTCATTAGCTGTGTTTTACAGTACGGTCGATCTATTTTTGGATATATGACGAAATTTTGAGGAATATTACGTCATTCGAAATTGCGTTAGAAGGGCAAGGAGACCAGTCAAAAAACAACTTCTTACCAACTCAATGAAGAGAAAACGGTATCAATGGGGTCTGAAATACAAGAATTGGACTCAAGAACAATGGAGAAAGATGTTATTCAGTGACGAGACTCATTTCTTCGTACAGGGTCAAAGAAGTCTGCATGTTCGCAGATCTCCAGGTGAAAAACTTGGAAAATCTCATATCAATCAGTTCGTAAAACATCCCTTGAAGAAGATGTTTTGGGGCTTTTTCAGCTACTATGGCGTCGGAGGCTTATATATCGTAGAAATTATGATGCGAGAATTACAGTACATCGAAATTTTGCAGAGAAGAGTCGTTCCAGAATTGAAAAAGAGATTTCCAGATGAATCTGGCATTTTCCAGCAAGATCTAGCTCTGTGCCACACATCGAAACTTTTGAAGAATTTTAAGAGTACAACGCGAATTAAGGTGCTGGATTGGCCTGGAAACTCTCCGGACTTAAATCCTATTGAAAATCTTTGGGCGATTTGTAAAGAAAGACTTCAAGGAAAAGACTGTACTACGAAAGATAAGTCAATTGAGACCACAATTGAGATGTGGTACCGCGATCCAAAAATTAGTAAAGATTGCAGTCAACTCGTGGACTCGATGCTAAAGCGGATTAATGATCTTGTGAAAAATAAAAGCTGTCATATCATGTATTAATTTCTGAGTAATTTTTGGATTCTCAGAAATAAAACTCAAAAAATTGAAAATATCGTAATTTTTCGTCTTGTTTCAATTAATTTGCACAAGGGTGTATATTATGAATCTTAAACTCAGACATATCTGTATAACTGTAATGCACACACAATATATTTGCATTGCCATGCCATCTAACTAGTTATGCCAATAAACTTGTTTAGAAATGAATTAATTCTTTCTTGTTTCTTACAACTTCATTATTTAACATTGTGAAAGGCTGGTTAGAATATTTCAGTGAAATTCATAAAATTCTAACAGGTATTTTGTAAAATTGTATAGATATATTTGCACACAGTAACACACCTGAACTGAATTTTTCTTAAATTAAACACGTATGGTCAGAGGATACTTTAAAAAACTCTAACTCAAAACGTAGGTTGAACACCATCCTAATTTTCTTTGTAGATCATATTCAGAGATGTCCAAATACATGGTACACATCTGAAAAGGCTGAATAACTGGTGACATGGTCAAACTGTGACCTGAAGTAGGTCTGTTTTTAGCTACATCATAGAAAGTTGCATGCAACTAAACTTTTTTAACAGGAGATCTAATAGACTTTGAATTACAACAATTGCTGAGTTATCAACCGATATGTTATAGGAATTTTGAAACCAAAATTCAGCTTTGTATCATATTAGGTCTTGGAGCTGTGGCTTATTAAATAAACCAATGTTGTTTACGATTTTGGGTTTTCAGGGAATTTTACAGCCTCACTATGAAAATCCTAAGAGAGATAAACTTGGTTTGAGACCATTTTTTATTTCTCTGAGATTAATTCGGTCAGGGTAACAAATTTAAGTCTTCTACCACCATTACTCTTATAGCTTTAAGCAGCCAAGGTTGCCCGAAAATGAATTTGCCAAAAATAAAAAAAATTAAATTTTACAGGGCTGTAAATCAGAAACTATTAGAGATATTGATCTAATCTTTGGCAATTTTTCATTATATGGGTAGATGAGCACATGTTAACTTTTTCAAGGCATTTTGAGGGGTCACCTGGAAAATTTTGGAAAATCTGGATGATTTGATATGGAATGACCCATGAGTTGTTTTACAGACAATTATTTTTCTATATAAAATTTCTGTAGCAATCTGTATAAGTAATAAAAACATTTTGTTTTGAATTTCGCGCAAAAGTACTCGCGGGCTCTCTGCGCAAGCCGTCCCTAATTTAGCAGTGTAAGACCATAGGGAAGGCAGTTAGTCATTACCACCCACCGCTAAGTCTTGGTCTACTCTTTTACCACCGAATAGTGGGATTTACGATCACGTTAATTATAACGGATGGGAGGGGGAGCCTATTTGGTACAACCGGCATTCGAACCCGCGACCCTCGGGTAAGGAGTCGAACGCCTTAACACGCTTGGCCATCCCGAGCCCAAAGCATTTTGTAAATGCAAAACATTATATGAACGACAGCGCTAAAAATGTAAACAAGAACATAAAGATGCTACGTGTGTAAATAGATCATCCCTACACATGACTTTCAATATTAAAATTTAATGTTACACTGTGAAATATACGAGTATAAAATGATTACTTAGCGAGAGTCTATAATAATCAAGGCATGTTTCACTTCAACTTGGTTTTCCTTGTCTTAAGCTCTTACTTAAACTATATTGATACTTATTTTTACCTGACTATGATATTATCATAAAAACAACTGCATACGAACAGTCAATAATAGCTTCCAACTGCTATAATATTGAGGTCAAATATGCTTTTACACTGTAATACCAAATTTTGATATTGAAAGTCATGTAGGGATGATATATATATATATACATATGTCACTTTATCATCCTTTTATTCGTTTTACCACTGCCATACATACATCACTTTACATTTTACAAAATGTTTTTATTACTTGTTTTGTTAAGTTTTTCCCCTAACTAAAGGCTAGTGTATTCTGTGAATGTTTGCAAAAAATTTAATATCATGTGTATTGATCGTTTTCACTCCTTCACTTCATACATGAAATTGGGGTTGGCTCCAGCTATGTGCAGTTAGGTACATCACTTGTCATACACAAGTCATTAAAACAACTGTTTATTACTTACTTTAATGTGCAAGAAACGTTACATTGATAACGACTGGCATATGAAAAAGTAACATAACTTCTATAAATAAAACTAGCACATAGTTAAATTAATACATTATTATGTTACAAAAGATGTAAGTTACATTTTAAGTAATACAACTGAGAGTGTTTGTTTTAATTTCGCGCAAAGCTAAACGAAGGCTGTCTGTGTTAACCGTCCCTAATTTAGCATTATAAACCTAAAGGGAAGGCAGTTAGTCATCACCACCCACCACCAAACTCCTGGGCTACTTTCTTACCAACCAATAGTGGGATTGACTGTAACATCATGACGCCCCCACGGCTAAAAGGGCGAGCATGTTTGGTGCTACAGTGATTCGAACCAGTGACCCTCGAATTACGAGTCGAGTGCCTTAACCACCTGGCCATACCGGGCAACTGAGTGTGTATAGTTGGAGTAAAATACGTTTCGTTGAATAAATTCATAAGTTAATTTTACCTCTGGTGTTTTATACGTGATTTTAAGCTTCCGCGATCAAAATGTACTTATCCTTTTGGATTGTATACGTAATATTTCACCTGTATTGTTATGAAACCCTCCCAGTGGCACAGTGGCGAATTTACACTGCTAAAAAGTGAGTTTCGATACACGTGGTAGGCAGAACACAAATAGTCCATTGGGTAGCTTCGTGCTTGACTACAAACAAACGCATAAAAAGATAAAAGGATAATATGATTTAGATATACTTACAGTTACCTTTACTGGTTTTTAAACCATATGTAACTGTATTTGACCATTAAAATCTGTTTATAGCTCTCGAAATTCAATCAGTGTTATAAAAACATGTTTACGTTTTTGTTTAAACTGCTGTTGCTTTAAGCAATCAAGGCACTTCAAATTGACAGGTATAACTACTTTAATTCGAATGGCTATTTTCTGATTAATGTATCTGATATTGCTTTGGTTCATGAACTTATCTTTCTCTGATCTATTTCCTTATCGCAACTTCTATGAAATCTATTAAGTCGCTTTGAATATATTGACATAATTAAAATTCAACTATATAACTTAATAAATAATCCTTTTTTAACTTTACTGTAGTGTGTCATGAATCATGAGTTAATTTTAATGATCACAAAACTCTTATAAACTATTTCTGATTTCATTCAGCTTGTGCCTCAAGACAGACTGATAACTCTTGATGTTGTATTTGCATGTTAATGCGAGTTTCCCTGTGCCTATACTCAGTTTGTTTGTAAGTTGTTTGTTTCCATTAACTCATCATCAGCCCTGATGAATCTTTTATCTTCACCTGCAGTTCTTAATCTTAAGATATCTACTTTCTGTGATATCCTAGCTGTTCCTCTAGTGTATCTAAGAAACATTCTATATCACATCAGTTTTGTCATAGAATAGTGGGATAACACTGATTAATCCTATATATCTATATATGTGTGTGTATGTATGTTCTGCGTGCTACTGTGTTATTCCTTGTCAGATTCTTACAAGGATGGAAGTGGTGGCAATGTTGTAATTTAATATCTACCCATCGTATACCGTTTTAAATCTCTATATATGTTTTATTACTTACTTTACTTGTCATTATATCTATATTTATTTCTCTTGTACAGATAAGGTTAGAGAACACTGTTTTCCTGTAAACTCCTCCACTCTCTCACGAGTCCTAAATGTAATATAAATATAAAGCTGTTTTTTTCACTAGGATGTGTATAAATAATTATCAAGTCGTGACTGACAAGTTCATCGTATTTCCATTAAAGTTTCAATAATCAAAGCTTCGTAAATTCATACAGATCAGTGTTCCCTCTTTTAGGCCCTCAGTGACTCAGTGTAAGCCTGCTGGGTTGTAATAAAACTTGGATTTATATACCCGTAATGAGCACAACATACATAGTCGTTTTTATAGTTTTGTGCTTAACAGAAAACAAAATATCTTTTTAAACATTTATATGCTTGCTACTTAACTCTTACTTCCCTTTCTTTAATACTCTATATGATATATAAGTATCTACTGATATAAAGATGCTTAGAACACTTATTACCATCTTGAGAAGAACTAAGTTGACGTTCTGATAGTTATAATCTATTATTACTTAATTTTCTAACTGGCACACCTTTACGTACTGATTGACTAGTTGTCTATACTAACTTTGTCCTTGTTTTTTTATAGTGTCTGAGGTAACCATGGTTATGTGGACTATTTTCATTCATCATGCATGTATACTAGCCTCTTTAACCCTTGTTAAATTACACGCCCTGTGATCTCTTTGTTAAATGTGCTATTTAGTCTATTTGATATAAGCAGAATTTTATTTGTAATACACAGTTTTCTCTCTATAATGCTAAATGTACAATGCCCACACTGGTACAAATTATTTATGTACAATCACCTTCATACTCTTACATTCCTGATGTTTACAGCTATTTCCATGAAACCCATCCATAGCTAATTAGAAATGTGGTTGTAACTAATAAGAATAATCAATTTATTTATTCTGATGGCATAATCGTGACTAATAATATACAAATTCCCCCTTGTTTTTATGGAAACTTTGTCATAGGTACCAGTTAAAGACCCAACTGCAGTGGATAATCATGCCACAATTTTATTCCACGCCAACTCTTGAGCTACTCTTTTACCAATGAATAGTGGGATTGACCGTTACATTATAATGCCCCCATGGTTGATAGGGCAAGCATTTTTGGTGCGGTAGGAATTCGAATTCGCGACCCTCAGATTACGAGTCGAGCACCCTACCCATCTGGCCATGCCGGGCTACATCTAAACTAGACAGCTTAAATTTAAATATGAGGGCTACCCATATAAAATTATGAGTAACATAAGTTATAGAAGTAGATCAAATAGTAGCTCAGTATTTTAAAATAAATTAAACAACAAAGATATTTAGTCTTCTCAACAATTGGAAAGACTTTGCAATGCTTATAAATTAGACAAATGTGTTATTGCAAAACTAGCTTCCTCAATAGCAACAGTACCTAATGCCTTTTAGTGAATTCTAATGCTTGTATTTACTTGAAACTTTTATAAAATAACTTCGAAGACGGTTGAAAATTGTTACTTTGCCTAAACCTCTTCACTGGATGTTCTTATATCGAAAGACTTAGAAGTGAACGTTTCGATGAAATTTAACTACCATTTAGTTTACAGCTGTAGCATGTATTCTCAACCAATGTTATGTGGCTCTGGAATTGTTACATAATCTAAGAAAAGTGAGGTTTTCGTAGTACATCATGTCATACTGTTAGGAAATCCTATATTGTTACTTCAATAACTCAGTAAATTTTAAAGATGCGGAAGCATTTTGACAAACATAAACCCTCTCATGAAAACAAGGTTCAACACACTCTTTCCATGTAATGAGTCTCTATAGTTGTTGGGTTAAGTCTTTGGAAAAATAGCTTTAAACAGCGTCTTGTCGTAGACTGGTAGCAGATGGGCAGCCTCGCTAGGCCTGGTGGTTAGAGCACTTGACTCGCAATCTGCAAGTAGCGAGGTCGAAACCCGTCAATGAACTTATTCGCTCCTTAAGTTATGTGGCATTGTAATGTAACGTTAAATCCTACTGTTTTTCATTAAAGAGGAGCCCAAGAGTTGATGGTGGATAGTGGTGACTAGCTATATTCTCTCCAGTTTATCACTTTACAAGTAGGAACGACTAAGGCAAATGGCCATCAAGTAGCTTTGTACAAAATTCAATAAAGAAATGGAATAATGCTTGTAATATATACCTGAAGTGTATTTATGTAAATTATCTTAAATGATACTGCTCAGTGTAAGCTGAAAAGCATAGTTTAATTAATTGTTGCTATTATATTCCTCCCTAATGGTTAGGAGATGTCCAAAATTATAGTTTTTCTTCAGAATTTCACCTTTTTACTTTTTTTTACCATTTAGACATTGAGATTCAGATAGTAGAGATATATCAAGCAAGATTCATTCGCAAACTCGATTACTCGATTTACATTTTGATTTGTCCATATACTTATTGATAAGAACAACTAATAGCAATCATTTATAAGAAAATTCAATTTATTTGAACGAAGATGAATGTTCGTATACCTCAGTTATTTAAGAAAGTGTCTCATTTCATAATGATTTAGCTCATAAAAAGTCTGATAAGATCTAAAAGCGGCGGGGTTAAACCTGTTATGCGATGTTTTTTTTTCTTTTATTGTAATAAACGTATAGCTGTCTAGTAAAATGCATAAGGTGGTTGGTTTCATTGCAATTCTACATTATAATGTGTTTTTCTTTCTTCAATGCACAATCGTAGGCTGAAGTTTAAAATATGTATCTTGAAAATACATTGAAAAAGAATAAACTATTTTTGCCCCTTCTGGATTAATGTTTTAAACGTATTTTCTTTTTATCTTCTCTGACCAGTAGAGAATAAAAATGTTTGTTCTCACAACACGATTCTGCTCTTTTTCACCAATAAATTTACCTTCATAATTTTTTGTTGCTAAACCAAGCGAGAAATCTTGTTTTGAATCATCGATACCTAGAAAAAGTGGTGTTTTATACGTTGACTATACGTGTTTCTATTTAGTTGGTATAAACTTCAAGATTGAATAAGGCTTTTTTTTCCACTTTCTCATGTTTTCCAAAACATGAAAAGATGTATAGGCCATAGAAGAAAACCTTTTATTTGTGAAGACATTTTACAAGCTTTGTGTATATGAAAACTATTACAACGTTTTCAAAGCATCTGCTTTAGTTTCGCAGATGGAGGTACTCATAGTTTCGAGTTTAAAGTTTTAAATTAACCTATTTTTGCAGTTTTCAAAATAGGTATATAAACACATAATATAAAATACGATTTTAAAATTAATAGATATATAAGAATGCATGCCAAACGACAAAGAGCTTACACCTACACTTATGCCTACACTCACACCTGTAATAGCTTTAAAACAGAAAATTTCAAATATAATATTGTTATTACATCAATCAGTAAAGTGTCTGAAATAATGAACTTATTCTAATAAAATGATTCGTCTTAGCGAAGTAAAGTTATACTTGAATCACTTTTCTTTAGTCTATGCAACATTAAATAGAACAGTACACTTATTGATGTGTCAGTTCTTATAACAATTAATGCATCAGCGAATTTACTTTAACATACTGAGTTTTAAAACGTTTAAACTGGACCAATTTGTTTTTTTACCAAACACTTAACAATATCCACACAATAACTGCTGGGAAATATCCTTTAAACAAGTCATATTTATTTTTGCAGATAAATCCTCTCAAGTAATTTCATTTTTAAGAGTAATTACATATTACTTGTCAGTATTGTTGTTCTCATTGCCTTTGTGAAATACCGTTAGGTGGCTGAACCAAAGTAAGCAAGAACACAAATCATAGTGCCATAAATATAAATGATACTTGATATGCCCACTTTTCTCTGTGTCAAATCCTAGCTAGTCGGTAGCAGTTTAGCATTATTACTGACGTCTAGAATGAGCGAAAGCCACTTGTAGTAATGAAACATTTTTACCTATAACTACTTAAAGAAACCTAACCCTAACTAAAACTTCAGTGTCAATGTATGATATAGCTAAACGCAAAGTTTTTGTTCGTTTTCACTTTTATAATACTTTAAATGCCAGAGGTAATGTTTTAGTACCTGTATAAAGAAAAAGAAAACAAGAAAAAAATAATTCAGTGATAGTCTACGTCACGTATGCAGTTAGGATTGTGATATATTGTGTAAGACATAACCAGTAGCATTATTAGTATAATTTTATTGTGAAGTTCTTGATGGATTGCTCGAACTGCAAAAAACAAAACAAAAACATATAACTTTCATAAGCTTGTTTGCTCTTATTTCTAAACTCGCTCGGCTCAGCATGGTCAGCTGGTTAAGGCGCTCGACTCGTATTCTGAGGGTCGTGGGTTCGAATCCTCTTCACACTAAACATGCCCACCCTTCCACCAGTTAGGGCGTTAAAATGTGACAGTCATTCCCACTATTCCTGGCTACAAGAGTGGGCGGTAGGTGGTGCTATACGAGCTTCCTAAATCAAAGGATAAAAGTTTCAGTTGAACTGAATGTGAGTTCAAAATTTAAATCCAGTGATTGATACGTGTCAGTTAAGGTTTTTTGATTTAAGATAGATAAATATTTGTGTATACTTGATTATTGGATAATACCTTATAATTCTATCATCTAAGCTGCTCTTCTGAAAGCTGACTTTCGTTACGCTTTCCAAAAATAAAGTTTTTACACGTTGCGATATTTTTATCACACTGCACTTTACGAAATTGCTTTTTGCTTAGTATATTTGAAAACTTGTTTTACTTTTTTGTAATGCTACAGTGAGATGTTAATAAACAGAAAAAAGAGTTTGCACCATAACACGTGTACATGCAACGTTTTATTGTTTGGAATCAACTGAAACATGGCACTGCATAAATGCATTTCGTCTCTATTTCTATACAAAAGTACGATTTTATCTACATCATGTTGCAGCACAACTCGATAAGTTTTACGTTTTACTTATGACAGATTATGTTAATATACTATTTAACATAGTCAATATTATTATTAAAATACTACCATAACTCGCTATTTGGATAGAACTAAAAATATTTCAATTTGCTATTTTGAGCCAAAAACATATCTTAAACAGTGTTTTGTGATGTCGAGAAACCCACTTGTAGTAAAAATATATCTCAGGACGGCTGATATGGGTCATAAAACTTTCATTAAAATAAGGTAGAGAACACCGTTTCGACCTTCTTACGTCATCTTTAGGTTAACAAAAAGAATTTGCAACTGACCGTTGCCAGGCATGTGTGAGGGACGAAAGTGTAAACAGGTACAGGATTTTAGGGGGCGCTGCAGTATATATTAGGTTTTTAATTAGTGTAGGTATAAAAGTGTTCCTTATTTTGGTTTAATTTTGGTTTTATTCTTTGTATAAGTAGGGCTTCTTAGATTTTGCGTTTGTTTCCCTACTTAGTACCCGGGTGTTTTCTATGGTTATGTTGTGTTTGTTTGATTTACAGTGTTCAAAAACGTGTGAAGGTGTTTTGTTTTTGTGTTCTTTGAGTCTAGTGTCAATTTTTCTGCTTGTTTCTCCAATATAGACTTTGTGGCAGTTGTTGCATTTTATTTTATAAATAATGTTGGTATTATGTTTGTTAGTGTAGTTTTTACATGACACGGACTTCAGTTTTGTACCTGGTGTTTGAATAAATTTGGTGTTTACTGGAATGTTGTGTTTTGTTATAAGTATTTTTAAATGTTGGTTATTTTTTCGCTGATGTCGGGAATATATGGTATGCAGCAATGTAAGGTTTTTGTAGTTTGTTGTATCTTGGGATTTATTGTTGTTTGTTTGTTGTAGGTCTAGGTGTGTGCGTATAATTTTTCCAGGGTTTTTTCGAGGAAATTTGTTGATGTGATGAAGTGTTGTTTTGTTTTGTTGATTTCATCGTTAATTTTATCGGGTGAGTATAGTTTTGTGGCTGTGTTTATTTGATTTATTAACATATTAAATTTTTGTTTGTTTCATGTGCTGAATTCCAGGGACTGTATAGTCCAGTATGGGTGATTTTTCTATGGATTTCTGTTTAGGTCGATAATTACAGCTATATGTTTTAAACCATTGTCTCTAGATAGATATAAATTGTATATTTTAAATGCACACGGCCAACTTTCTATGTCAGATTCTCTAAACATATTGTCAAGGTCATTATTAACCAACGTTATTGTTTAAAACATTCGCATAGTAACTATTCTAAGCAAGCATTGCGAAAATCTATTTCACTTGTAACCCATTCATTAGAATGTGACTATACTCCCTCTATTTCAGTTGTAACCCATTCATCAGAGTGTGACTATACTCCCATATTTATGGTATTTTTTATTAAATCGAAAAATTCTTTAGGATTTTAATTTTATTTCCAAATTGAGAAAAATAATATCAATTGTGTTATAAATTTTCGATAATATCATCGTTACAAATTGTATCTTGAATCTTTATGTGTCATTACAATATAAAAACTACATCTTTAAACTTCATGAGGTGATAATTTCAACAAACATTTGTCTTTATTGTAATAAGATCTCTGCTGTACAATACAGAGAAAAGTTATTTAACTTATAATAGCATTATAACCATTGTTAGTTGAAAAGTAACGAAATAATATATACAAATAGCCTGAAAGTTGAATTATCGCAGCTGTATTTATAGAAAAGGAAACGTTAACTGTACTTTTATACGTAATTTGTAATCTGTTGAAATAAACACAGTCGAAAGTAGACAAAAACATAATTATGGAGTTCTGTTGTTATTTTGCGTATAGATAAAACTTGGAATTTGCCAGTGAAACCGATTCTGATAGCTGTGTCTGTAGTGGTGATGTTGATCCTGATAGCTGTCTGTGCTGCTACCTTGCTCAAAAACACAATACTCTCTCATAGAAAAGGTGAGAAAAATTATATTAAAACACGTATTCTCTGTATTGTGATGTTATACTCAATGGAACACAATGAGGTTCTTCAAATTTATTACATATCTTAAAAAATATACTTATTTTTCTTTTGTACATTTTTTAAAACTGTTGCACAAAAACAAGCGAGAAAGAAAGAAGGAAGAATGTGAAGAAAGCTCGTAATAGTTTTATATAAGCAAACATCAATGTTAATAATTTTAATAAAAGCTGCAACGCTCTTATGAAACATAATAAACATGTAATACCATAAGTATACAGAATAAATGTATAAAGAACATTTTCATTGCTTAAAATCGATTTTTCTTGTAAGTTACTGTTTTTATATAAACCGGCATGTTTTAAGATAAGCGTTATGAAATTCACATTTAATTGGAAGTTGAAGTGAACATAGAAGTAATATTGTAAACTTTGTCTACAGTTCTTTGGTAAATTGTACAATTCTATATCAGCTCTTTCCAAATATTTATTAGGGAAGGTGACTTTAATTTACATTAAGCAAGTTTAAAACTGAAAAATACCCTACCAATAGAATGGCTTGATATTGCCTAGTGGTTAGGTCACTAGTCTCGCAATCTGCGACTTGCCATGGCCAGGTAGTTAGGGCGCTCTATTCGAATCCCTGTCCTACCAAACATGTTCGTCTTTTCAGCTTTGGAGGCGTTATAAGGTAAAGGTCAATTCCACTATTAGTTGATAATAAAACTGACAGTGGGATATCATGACTAGCTGCCTTCCTTCTAGTCTTACACTGCTAAATTAGGGACGGCTAACGCAGATAGCCCTCACTTACTTTTTCATGACATTCAAACCATACCATATCATACCAAACGTAATTTGCGGGCGGCGAGTTTCAATCTCTCCATCGAATCTGCTCAACCTTTCTGTAGTGGGGACGTTATAATGTTACGGTCATTTTCACATTTCGTTGCTAAAGAGTAACCAAAGAGTTAATGAGTGGAATAGACTAATTGCCTTTCCTATAAACTATCACTTCACAAGAAGTAACAGGTAGTGTAGGTAGCTACCAAGTAGCTTTGTGCGAAACTCAACAAAACCAAAAACAGACCTAATTGAAAATAAATTATTTTAACTCACAAATACAGATCATACCCAACATAGTTGTTCTGGTCTACCCGCTGAACTCTACTTTAAAAAATGTACACTTCGATAAAGAAAAGCTAGCTGATATAGCTTCCATAATACAGGAAATCTTTTGTTAAATAATGATGTCTTGGCATTTATCGATAGATCTCGATATCTGCTGAGTCGTGAGATTCAGAAATCTAATTTAAGAAGACAAAAAGCAGAAGTACTATTAATAGTAGTTGGAATTTAGAATCTTCAGGAAAAATATTCAGTAATTATGACATAATTAACATAGAATGGTTATTAGTGTGTCCCAAGTTAGACAATATTTTAATTGAGCTGTGGGCGCTTTTTGATTCCCATTTATAGGGTATAAAGAGACTATTGAAAAACTTTTATGTTTTAGGACAATTAGAACAGAATGAAGTATTTTCAGAAATATCAAAGGAAAAAACAATATAACACCTATTATTATCTATAAAAAACAATATAACACCTATTATTATAAATAAAAACAATATAACACCTATTATTATCTATACACCAAATATAATTTTAGTTTTTAAAATATTTATTGATTTTTTCACACAGAAAATATCATAAATTACAAAAAATCACTAAAAGTGTAATTTTGAACAAAATAATTAATCTTTTTTTCTTTTTGACAAGATTCTTTATGTCCTTCTCGCAATGTCTTTGTTAAAAATCTGCCTTTGACGGTGAGTCACATGAAAACATTTCCTTTTTTCCAAATTAGGGGTTGACATTATATAATCCTGAGCTAGCTTAATAAATCTTTCGGCAAAGTCGTTTGTCACTTTAAGCTGTTTAACTACTGCGTAAAATTGTCATTAAGTTTCACATTTATCATCTTCAAATGTTGTTTTGCCTCCGGTTTACCAAGTTTCTAGTTGACTCCTTTTAATACCAAAACGATGGAGGCCTGGCATGGCCTAGCGCGTTAAGGCGTTCGCGAGTCGCGCCAAACATGCTCGCCCTCCCAGCCGTGGGGGCGTTATAATGTTACGGTCAATCCCACTATTCGTTGGTAAAAGAGTAGCCCAAGAGTTGGCGGTGGGTGGTGATGACTAGCTGCCTTCCCTCTAGTCTTACACTGCTAAATTAGGGACGGCTAGCACAGATAGCCCTCGAGTAGCTTTGTGCGAAATTCCAAACAAACAAAACCAAAACGATGAAAGAGAAGATTAGACTCTGGTGAAAGCAGATCACAGTTTAGTACTTCATTTTTAGAGTTTGCAGTGCTAGCTCAAACATCTGAAAACCAATTTTAATCAAGTGCCAAAGAAATTTGATAAACTTTTCTATCTTATTTACATCATGGCATATATCAGGCTGCATTTGTTTCAAATTTGATACATTTATCTTTTTGGGCCTTTAGTCTTTTGCCTCTATCACATGTGTACTCATAACTGGGATGACGATACATGAGCCACGGTAAAGGTTTTTCCAAAATTCTTATCAGGTAAGCAATTGCTTCATTTTACTAGCCTGTGTTAGATGAAGTGGTGTCGCAACAAACTACTATGACCTGATCTGTGGTATCATAATATTAAAGAAGGTTGTAAAGGCTAACTGCGTACCCCTTGCTAGTACAGCGGTAAGTCTACGGATTTACAATACTAAAATCAGGGGTTCGGTTCCCCTCGATGTGTTCAGCAGATAGCCCGATGTGACTTTGCTATAAAAAAACACACACGCTAACTGCGTACTTATGACCTTTTGAAGAATTTATTTGGATGATTCCTAGAAGAAAATCAATTTATTCTGTCAATAGGTTAGTGGTACTAACTGCAAGCCTTAAAACACACACCAACCATAATGTTTCTCTCCTCCTCCAGTTCCTTCACTATCTTTATGTCGAAGTGGAGGATAATATTAACATTCGGAATTTGACTTCTTTTCTTATCTTCTCTGATGCCTGCAGCTTAAGATTCTATAATTTTTCATTTCTTTTTTTGAACATTTGATCAAGAAAGACTGAGATCATTAATGTCAATTCCATTGAATTCCAAAATAGTACCTTTGAGTTCAAATATAGGCCGCACCTCGATTACAGGTTTAGTGGTAATCAGAACCACATGTTCCATGAGCTGATTGAGATAGGCCTCTAAAATGATTTTATCACTATTACTAGAGTTTTTTTCTTGTTATATAAAAATGATGACATTCTTTACTGTAGCTTGAACTTTCACAAGTACTTTTATTTTCATCATGCGAACATAAGCATCATCATCATCTTTTGTCTGGTGTTTACTTAAACTGGTCTCGTGCTCATCTTCTTCATTTTCAAAAACTAATCTTGCTATTTTCTCGTGTTTCCACTGTTTTATCCTTTAAGATGTTTTATTCTTTTTTTTACTGTTTTTGATCTTCTCTTCACATTTTGTCACTTTACAACATCACTACTTTTTCTTTCTCTGTAGTATTGTAAAAAAGAGTGTCTTATTCCATATCTTCACTCGATCTGAAATCATTACTTTTTATCATTTGAACTAGATCTTTGGTTTTGTCAAATAATTCGTCTGGTTTGTCCAGAAATATGAGAGCTTTCTAAGAAAATATCTCATTTTTTAGTGCAATCTCTTACTTCTTTTAAGATCCTTATACTTTTTAAAGAAGTTTTCTATTGTGTTTCTGATTGCTGTTCCAGACATAATAAAACATGTTCCAAAGCCTGCCAACTCCCAAATAACTATTATTTCCTTTACAAGACAAAACTTCGAATTCCTATAGTTGATTCACAACAACCATCATTGCCTTGACAGATCAGATCACTTGAATTGAGTGCATGTGAACAGGAAATTTTCTCTTTGATTGACTTGCACTTCAATTTTTGAACATGTTGGTTGACCCATAAATACCTCCTAATGACAAAACCTCAAGCTCACCAATTTGTTTTCTGATAACAGGGCTATAGGGTGGTATAGAAGGAACATTTCTTTTCTCTGTGAATATCTAGGTTTAGATGGCCATTTTTTTTAGGTGGCATATTTATCTAAAAATAAAGTTAAAAATAATAATTAGCCTGCTTATAACAAAAAATCAATAATATTATCAATAAAATCAATAATAATGTTTTATGGAATACTTCATTCACTTCTATCATCATAGATGAGCAAAGTGTGGATTTTTAGCATAATTATGTGAATATCAATGGGAATTCACACGGCACCCAAATTCGAGTTTCGTTTGGGACACCCTAATGGTTACACATATTATATTATTGAATAATTAAGTTTCAGAACTGATGAATTCTTACCTACGATGTGAAACACTTTTTTATTTTTATACACGTGAAACTGAGATTTGATGGTAATTGAAATGCCATGTAACACATGCATGCAATTTTATCCTTTATCTTAATATAACTATCAACTTTATTACGAAATCTCAACTTTAATGTTAAAAATAGACCTGTTGCAAAACACTTAATCCGTTAAGTGATACATTTATCAAGGAAATTTGGAATATAAACCTTATATCCTGAGCGCTTTTGAATGGTGGACCTTTACTTTTCAAGGACAAACCAGTAGCAGTTTTCTCTTGAAGAAGAGAGGTCCACCTCTCAAAGGACTCGGGTTTTAGGGCTTTTATTTCATCTTTATCATTCTTAAAAATACGTGTTTTTTAACATAATGAATCAAGATATGTTTATTTTCTTTATAATTCATGCACAAAACCATAACTGAAGCTTTTACGATTAATAAACCTATTTACATTTCAGGGTAAAATAAATACAATGTTAAATAGTATACAATGTAACTTGTACGCTTATGCACCTAAATCAAAGTATATTTATAAAAACTTGAATATTTAAAACACACCTGTTTCTTTTGCAGGAAGAAGGAAGTTTGACGCGCAAGATCTGTAAGTATGCAAATTTATCCTTTTTTTGCCATCAAGATAGTTAAATAGACGAACGTGTTGAATGGTTGTTGTTGTTGTTTTTTGTTGTTGGTGGTGTTTCAGTTTAAAGCTAGCGTTGTAAAATTACGCTGAAACATTAAAGCGCTATAATTTTTCATTGACAGCAAATATTCCGAACCGCTAGAAAAAGAATCATTTGTCAGTGAAGAAGTATCTAGAGATACAACATACGAAGAGAAATGTCCTGATGTTATTCCAGGTAAGGGACTGATCATGAGAGACTGAATTCATAAACAAGGACGATACAATATCTTTAGTTCGGTCCAAACTTTAATCTGACCAAGATTCATTAAAAAAATGTCAATTGAAAACAAGAAAAAGAAATATCGATTAATTAATTAATAAAAACAACGTAATATTACCACCTATTAATTTACCTCTTTTTTCGATGTATGTTATTTTTAGAGGTGTAAATTCATTCCAATCTGTGATACTAACTATTTTTTAATTTTTAGTTATGCATGAGTTCCAAACTATTTACACGTACACGTATCCATCCTAACAGTATTGAAACTAGCAAATGTCCCCGGCTTTGCAAGACACTTATTTCGATGACTCCACGGTGATCTGTTCATATTAATGTAAATAACTTTAACACGTTATCTAACTGACTTTGTAAGTATTCTGGGGATATAAATCCTTGAAAGTTTCGTGGCTTTAAGATTTTGGTAAATGGATACTAAGTAGCATTGGGTTAAAATTGAAATGACTATCAAAAGTGTAAAAATAAAAATTAAAGGGCATTAGAACATTTTATAACATATCCAAAAAACTCTGAAGGTTGATGGTGAACAGTGATCTGGAAGTTGGAAACTATTAATCAAGGGCAAACTATAGGCATGTACCTCTTGATAGTGTAATTTAGAACATTTAAGGAAGCTGTGTGTTTGTAGACACCTACCGGTAATTTATAAAAATTAGTATGAGATGTAATGGACGAACATTTAATCATTTAATTAATAACAACCCAATTACGTTAAATAAATTTTAGCGGATTTCAAACAGTAAAGTTTTCACTGAGCCTTCTACCATGTAACACTTAGAAACATGAAATTGAATCGTGATAATATTGTTTTTTATTCATTAAGGTAAATCTAATAATGAATAGTGTTCCAAAGTTTATTTAATACAGCTATAAAACTTTAAAAGCCAATAATAATAATTTTCTTTTAATTGTACTTCAACACAAATTCATTAAACAATAATTAATTTTTAACTTTTCGGAGAACGAGATGTTAAAACCAAACACTTTAATTAAATTTTTAGATTTCCGTAAAACAAACTACACAAAGTTATTTAATTAGTGTTTGTTCAAATCAAAATAATGAAAGATATATCCAATTATTCGGTCCAAATAGCCGGTCTCCAGTGATTTGGCAATAAGTTCACAGACTTACATTACTTAGATCCGGGGTTTATATCCTGTGATGAACAGGTAGCAGATAGATTATTGTGTAGTTTTCTGTTTAAAAAAGAAAAATGACCAAAGCATTTGTTACACAGATCATTCTTTCTGGCTGTATCACAACCCTAGGGGTTCTTGCACCCATTTTTAGTCTATATGCTTATAAATGCCCTTCCTGTTGAAATTTTCGATTCCACTCCTGTTTTATGATTATATTATCATTTATGTTTTTGAATTAATTTTGAACTGACAGTCAGTGCGAATGGCAGTTAGACAATGTCACCAATTACCATTTAATCGATAACGGAAATTGACTGTCACTCTTCTCATGCACCCATCGAGTGAGAGTGTGAAATGCATTTTTGTGGCAATGAATCGTGAATTATAAATCCTTGGATTCAGAGTCCGAGAGGTTACTCTGGAGGTCGCGCATATTCCTTAAATTATTTTGATTATTTTGAAATATGAAATAATATTCAGTTTTTGTGGGAAAACATTAAATTATGATTAAGTGCATTTATTATATAAAAGATGATCACTTACGTTAAACAGTCATACACTAGTTATACGAACCTAAAATTTATAGATTTCTTTGTTCATAATTCTGTTTGTTTTTTGTAATTAAGCACAAACTTGTCAAAACCCGCTTCCTGGCGTTCTAAGTTTTCAGACATACTGCTGTGCCTCTGGAAAAAAGGTTATAATTCTGTAACACTAAAATCTTCAATACTCATTTTAAACCCACCGAACAAATACTTAAATAGTTTGGTAGAATATCTCTGTATTATCTATCAATATCTAACTACAAGTTATGATTTATGAATATTCCTACAGTGTATTTGACTTTTAATTCCATTGCTCGTATCATAAATTATAAAATTTCTGTTACTTGCTTACATACGTTTTATAGAAAGATTTCTAGTTCGAATGAAAAGCTAAGTAAGTTGCATTTTCAATTTTGACTTAACAGAAATGAAACACGTTGAAATCATCACCAGCGATGCAGCGCCATCTAGCGCCACTGAACTACATTTATTCCCGGAAACTTCTTCTGATCTATATATTTTACAAGATTCTTCCACGCAGCAACTAAGACAGTCAGTAAGTTCTTTTATTGGTTGTAGTTTAGCACAAATCTACACTTCTGTTCTGTGCCATCGAAACCTGGTTTTAGAATTATAAGTCTTCAGACTTACCGCTAAGCCGCGGTCGGTGAATGAAGAAATTTTTGAAGTTAAAAAAAAATTCATTGAGATTTTAAGGAAAAGTAACCTAATATTGAATTAGTCATGTAGTATACTGGGAATGAATTAATGTTTGTTTGTTTTACCTTTTGTCCGTTTGATCCTTCCCTTTATCTTTTAATTTATTTACTCATTTTCCTCGATATGTTTTTCGAATATTATTTCTTTTTGTACGATTCATTTCCCTTTCGCCTTCCTCTTGCACATGAATCCAATTAGTTTTGTGAAATGTGTGTTTCTTATTCTATAAAATATAGCATTCAAGTCTGTGGACAAATATGTGACTGATACAAGATTTTTATTTATCTCATTTTTACGAGTGATTTTGAAACGTATGCTGCACTAACTCGCCAAAAGTTTGAAAAAAATTATCGAATACCGCTTAATAAAAATCTGTCTTCCTGTAAATTTTATAAAGATTTTATTTTTCATATTAGTCTCAAAAAAGTAGTTTTACAATGAAATATTGAAATCGGATTTCCTTTACGGTCACACTTTCACTGAACTCATCACATTGTTTCTGTAGAGATACACTTCAAGATACACAATTTCTTAGCTATGTTTCTTAGAGAATTTCAACTAGTGAAAAATATTCGATGTGTTAGAAGTATATTTTAAACGTGTTTTCATTGTCAGTAACCGATGATACTGACGTTCTTTTTTTATCCAAGTTCTTAAAAAAGTATTTTTTTTATTGTTTTTAAACACGTTAACGTTTTACGACGTAACAATCACATTGTATGTTTAACGGTAATACATATTAATGGAGTAGCTTCATCCATTCTTGCTAACTTTCTTCTGTGCTTTTATGAAACGTTTGGTTAAAGTCTTGTCCTCAGCATTTCTAGCCTTACATTACAGAATTACAGGAGATACATTGATGAAACTTTTTTAAGTGTAAAAAATGTTAAGTTGACAAATGAATTTATCCAGTTTTTAAATGGTAAACATTCCAATGAAAATCTTACTATTGAAAATCAACAGAATGACAAGCTCTCATTCTCAGATGCCTTAAACAACCAGAGTATACTTAGCTCTATAGCATATTTTAAACCCACATTCTCGAAGCTTTTTCACATTTTGAAATTTTACTCCTTTAGTCAGAAACCTAACTAAACCTGTTATATGGACTGTTTCAACTAGCAACAAACCAAAACTTTTTGAAGCAGAAATTAAAAGTAAACAAATTCTCATCATAAATTGTTTCCTTTGTCATTTCTAAATACAATATTCGATCCAAAGCTGATGAACTAAATACCTCATCATTTTTGTGGCAGATATTTCAAACAAAACAATATATGAGAGTTAAGTTAGAATTATCTTTTAAACACAGCCTAGGTTTAGAGATTTCTTCAACTTCATGCCCTTCGCTGGGTCATTTTTACGACTAAAGGCTTACAACATCAAATTTCGGGTTT
Source organism: Tachypleus tridentatus (assembly GCF_004210375.1). Classification (NCBI taxonomy): domain Eukaryota; kingdom Metazoa; phylum Arthropoda; class Merostomata; order Xiphosura; family Limulidae; genus Tachypleus; species Tachypleus tridentatus. The sequence goes on along the minus strand of NC_134833.1, from coordinate 46,260,766 downwards.
CGATACCCACGGTGGGCAGAGCACAAAAAACTTTTGTGCATATTTAAGCTTAATAAAAGCAACAACAATTCTTCAGTTTTACAGACAACCTGCACCCTTTGAATATCTCACTAATGTGACATGAGTTAATGTGCCAAAAATGCAGACATAATAAATTAACTATTAGCATGACCAGGTGGTTAAGGCACTCGACTCGTAATCCGATGGTCGCGGGTTCGAATCCCCGTCACACCAAACATGATCGCCCTTTCAGCAGTGGGGGCGTTATAATGTTACTGTCAATCCCACTATTCGTTGGTAAAAGAATAGCTCAAGAGTTGGCGGTGAGTGGTGATTACTAACTACCTTCCCTCTAGTCTTACACTGCTAAATTAGGGACGGCTAGTGCAGATAGCCCTTGGTGTAGCTATGCGCGAAATTCCAAACAAAATAAACCAAACCTTCTACACCAGTCTTTAAGCTCTGAGAAATTTCACGTTTTGTTTGAACAGGCAGCAGTGTGTTTGTGTTTAGTACTGGAGGTCGCCTTAATAATGGATTCAGTCCGTTTTACCAGATTAGCAAACAACCTTCGCGCGGCAATATCGTTGTAATAAATCATCGCCGTTCACAAGCAACATTCACTTACTGCAAGTTCAATAATCACAGTTGTCTTTTGAATAGTTTGCCAAAGAAAATACTTTAATTTGATAATGTTGCAAAATATTTCTCATAATCAAATGTTTAGTTAGACTTCTACCTCCTTCAATAGAGAGTGAACTTTGTAGTCTGTCAGAATTAATATTTTATCTTCAGATTTTTTTCAGTACATAAGTTACAGGTACGATTAATGAGTGTATTTCAAAGTATTTTCCACTAAGAGATTACTTCCTTGAGAAAGAACAAAATGTTCAAGAAATTAAAGTTGTTTGTTTGCTTATTCTGTAACACAAAGATAAATTATGAACAAAGTATGTATGCTCTGCCCACCATGAGTATGGAAACCTTATATTTAGCGTTATAAACCTTCGGATTTACTGTTGAGCCACTAGAGAAAAGAAATAACATGTAATAAATGTTACAGAAAAGAAACATATTGGTTATCTATTTTTTTTATTTACAGTTCTTATCTAATGTTGTCCACAAGTAGTAGTTTCAATCACATAACATGTTTTTGTTTCTTTAATAAACAACTTAAACTTAAGTGTTTGGTTTTTATTAGCCTCCTTCTTGTTCTTTTATTATACAAGTTAACCTTTCTGCTTACAACCGATTTATGGTATTTCTGTTCTTCTATTAAATATTCAGAGATGTTTCTAATAATAACATCATAATTTCTCATCTAATGTAAAGATGCTTTCAAACTTAACATAACTACCTAATAGGTGATATTTTTCAAGGTCCTGTTAACTTTTATTTTCTTATAAGCTGTAATTATTTTCATCTTTAGACATAGTTGTAATTAGTATGAAGATTTTAGAGAAATTAGGTATTTTTGTTGTCATTTTCTACTATTACAGGTTTACCCTATGTTATCTCACCATGAAGTGATATATCAACACCGATTTATTTTCCTCTTTCTTGCCATTTAGCTCATATTGAGTTTATAGTTCTTCTCTTTCGTTTATTTCAATCCTGTTTTGTCTCAGCGCTAAACTTGAATGTTTATAACTCTAGCATTTGGCATTTGACACTCACGAACAGACTGCAATAAAGTGTGTGTTTTTTCTTATAGCAAAGCCACATAGGCTATCTGCTGAGCCCACCGAGGGGAATCGAACGCCTGATTTTAGCGTTGTAAATCCGTAGACATACCGCTGTACTAGCGGGGGACACTGCAATAAAGATACTGCGCTGTCTCTCAGTGGCACAGCGGTATGCTTGCGGACTCATAACGCTACAATCCGGGATTTTATACTCATGTTGGGTATAGCACAGATATTCTATTATGTAGCTTTGTTTGTAATTGAGCCCAATGCTACAGACGACGCACTAAAACACAATGTAATAAACAAATATTTTCCTAGTCGAATTTTTTTAAAAAAATTATTGCCAAAATTTTATGTTACTCATAATTAAACAAATTTTGCTTGCTTTTCATTTCCTTAAAATTTATGTTATAGATTCAGAAAAATGTATTAGCTGAAATTTTATTCAAGTCAACTGGCCCATTAAATTTTAAAACTGAAAATAAAATAATACATAAAATGCACAATAAAAATATTATTTGTCCGGCTGCCACAATTAAAATAGTCTACATGTTTTAATAGCCTTACGCTGCTATCTTCAGAAATAGATCAGTTCGCTACCTTCAAAGTTTGATTCAGTCAATTACGGCTACAAAATACTTCCTCTTACCGTACTACAGTTAAGGTAATTTTACCGCACGTGTGTTTGTCTCTTGATCTTCAGGCTCACTCCTGACCATCGTGTTTTGTTGTTGTCTCACTGGTACTTCTATTGTTGAGATTTTTTTGAAAAATATTTATGATAGGTTTGGTTTTAAAATACGGATACTGCCAAATGTTTGACTTCCCTCTGGCCCGTGATTCCAAATTAGGGGTAGCCATGTCTTGAACCCATAGTTTCTGACCTGCCCGCTTATCCTAAGGAGTCGATCAGTTGAACAAATAAACAAAAAATTCAGTGTTAAAGCTGCTTAGTTGTGCTCATCATTTATTTATATTGATGTTTTAGCTGAACCCATTTTGTTCGAGTATGTTTCTTCCTAATAGGTGAAAATCCTATACAGATGTGAAAGTGTTTTAAAGTTGTGCTTATTTGATGTTATGAAGCTGATAATTTACGTATTTTTAAGGTATAAACGTTATGTACTAATGAAATGAAGCTAATAACGAGAAAGAGTCGGATTTAGTAGCATGGGTTTGTTTCTCATTACATAAAATTTCATGGTATTTATCTGTTGAAAACAGGACGATACATTCTAAAAACATTTAAATCCGAATGTTTTGTTTAAAATAACAATATATAATAACTAAAATTAACGTCAGGGGGAAGCAAACCTTTATTATTTCTTATCTTAAGTTTTCGGATTGCTTGTGATATTGTGTACATAGGACAGAAAAACTTCTAAACAAAATAAAACTTTTTTCTGGCTTACTAAGCTCCAATTCTTACATGACTTCTAGTGAATGTTGTTACGAAATCCTGTTGAAGCTCAAGCACGAGCAGTTCGCTGAGTATAAACCGAATGAAAGAGAATTTGTCAACTGTTCAACTCATTGTAAGAAATATTTTGATAACTAAGCATAATTTAAAATTATGCTATTTTCTTCTTGTTAAGTATATGTCATTAAGCTCCATACATACTTAATATTTGGCTGGTCTGACTGAATTATAAACTTTCACAAACAAGATAATAATTTAATAATTACAATCCTTTGGAGAATGAAATTGTATTTGACAGATAGACATATCTTTCAAACTATTGAATTGTTATCCGAAATGTTACTAAAAATCACTAATAATTATTTTTAGTTAAAAATAAGGTCATTTAAGAACTTGGCACTACTTTATGCGGATGTACACCTTGAGCCGCATATAAAAGCACAACAGTCACAGTACGCTTAGTATACAGTTATGGTTCAATGTCGTGTTAATTAGTGCCTCTATCATGTTGAGGGCAGGAATGTTAACTTTAAGAGGTAATTTTCATCTTACTTATTACCAAGTGGTACTACTGTATTTCCTTATTTTTATCTTTCTGTGCTTATCTTTTTTCTTAATCTCATTTAAACTTGGGAGAACAGTCACTTTCCTACAAATGTCGGGAGGCAATGAAGGGTGATTTAGATGTGGGACGTTTAGAGCTTGAGTACCCAAATCTCGTTCTCTTAATTTCTAGAGTAACTGTGTCTATTTCCTATGTGAGACTAGCGAATTGGAGGCTAAGACTGATAGATGGTGTACTCGTATTCCCACCACAATGTGGATCCTATTTCCGCAATCACCTCCAAAACCAAGGATACGTTTTATAATCCCACGTTGTAGTTTGTACCCTAGGAGCTTTTTTTAAAAAATGCAGCATATTTTGTTTAATTTTAATGTCTTTTGTTTTGGCTTAAAAATTATGATTATAACATAATTGATCAGAGGTTGGGATTTGCTGTTTTTAACGCAGTCCTTCCATATGATTTAATTTGCTTATTTAACTTCAATTAAATGTATTTATTTAATTTCATTATATATGTGTGTGTGTGTGTGTGTATGTGTGTATATTGTGTTTCATTACAAGTGTCAGAGAACAATATCCAGTAAAATGGACAACACCAGGAAAATCTCTGATTCACTAACATTATAACATTTTTTTATCTATTTACGCTCATTAAAAAAGGTTTTGTGGACCATTTTATGAAACTTATTTATCCGTTCTGTAAAATACATTTTGATATGATCAAAGTTTAAATAGCCAATAAGAACTACTTCCTGTATTAAAATATTTCTGTACATCTCGTGAACCCATGATAATTAGCAAGCGATATTATTGAATTAAATTTTACTTATCGTAAAATTATTTAGAAAATTCAAGTTAAAAGTGATTGATTATGTAGTTTGCTATCTCATAAATTTCTCTTTTTAAAATAGTGATTTAATTTCCCCAAAATAATATGAATTATCACAATAAGTATTTGCAAAGCTGAAAAAAACTTCAAAATCTACAGAATAATTTTGCTAAAGCAAAACTAATCTTTAACTGTTAATCTCTGAAATTGCGTCACATTTCAAAAGCTTTACAATTGGAAACTAAATATATTAAGATAATTTGTCAATTTACTGATCTATCCAATAATGTGAAACCTAACTCCAACATTTATATGTTTTAATGAAATAGAGGTATTTTAGCAAACAAACTTAATTTCATATTTTAGTTAATAAACTAAAATCGCATTAACAGTTCCTTAATAATCACCCATGATATAGTAGCTGACTTTTACTTAATTTCGGTAAATCTGACAACCTAAAAGCTAACATGGTTTTATGTATATTTAATTATATTATACGTAAGTATAACTGAGTAATGTCCGTCTGTCCGTAAAATTTCCATGGTTTGAGGCTCATTTGGATAAAACTTCTTATAACTTTTCAGTACCATATGGAGTAGTTCTTAACAAAGTTTCATTAAAATTTGATCTTTTATTAAAAAGTTACTTACTGCATGTGCCTACGTTAAAAAAAAAAAGTCAATAACAACTTTATATCACGCCAAAATGGAATATGTTATAAAACAGACCCTCAATCATTTTTAAAGACATTATTTGATAACATTTTTTTCCTTTATCGTTTCCTCAATGAAAAAAACGGACTTCTCTTTTTTTAAATACTAAAAGTTACAGCAGTAAGTCTTTAGGGTTACACTGCTCAAATCAGGGGCTCGTTTGACTTTTATGTGGCTTTGCTATAACAAAAACACAAACATACACACAAGTAAGTTTAATGGAGAAATTCAAAGTAAATCTTTCTAATTAAGAATCATTGTAATATTTTAATGAAAAGTGACTTTTTCTGCTGGAAATTACAAGTGTATAATATGAACTGAATTGTTCTATGACAGAAGGAATAGCAAGTCTTTCGTACTGTGTTTGTTGCATACAAATTTACAGGAATGTTGTAGTAACTCGATCTTCACACGTTACTTGAATATGAGCGTAAAGTGATAAATAACATCAAATTATGATGCCAAAAACTGTCAAACGGAAAAGTAACTTGTTACAGAGCCTGAAACTTTGAGAAAGAAAATCAAACATTAGGATGCAAGTTACAGAAAGAAAGGGTAAGAAAGAGACTGGTTTATTCTCCACGTTATGAGGCAAGATCCAGTGAGAAGAAGCCAGGAACAAACCAGAAATACAAAGCGCATCAAATTGGTGGTCAAGGTGCAGTGAGAGGAAGCTAGCAATAAGCCCGAAATACAGAAGCGCATAAAATTGATGGCCAAGATGCAGTGAGAAGAAGCCAGGAACAATTACGTTACAGTAAAGTATGACAATGCCCTTTAGTAGCCTGACCCAACAGCCGCCCGTGAGGTGGCGTTTCTGGTAGTTTTTTAATAAACAAATCACTCATCCTAAATGAAAGTTTAAAAACAGCCTTATATGCGATTATTCAATATTCTTTTACAGTGATCACGTATGTAGTTTAAGTAGAAATGTGTATTATAAATAAAAACAGTTTTAGCCATACGAGAGATAAAGTGAGAACCAAAAAACGGCACAACATGAACCTTAATAAAGAGCATTGATGAACAAACGTTTTTGATACTCTTTATTAAAAAAACAACTCCTGTTGTCTCTCCAAAGAACGTAGATACTTCGAAAGTTAACACAAAACGAAAGCAAGTGAATTACATATAAACAGAAACAATGTTCTATTCATTTTCTTCCTTCACCTTCTTCTATTCATATTTAAATTTCTAATAAAATGTGTAATTACTTGTTGAAAGAACCTCAAGTTACAAAAGAAATGAAGTATTCTAATTTGCTTGTTTATTTAATGAAAAGCAGTTATACCTTTTAAGTTTTCTCTCTTACTACAGGAGCATCAGGCCGAGAGTTTGATACAAACAAAGGACTCAGGGAAAGTTCAGGTCACACAATGTTCCCTTGGTGGAGATCACCTTGATTTGCATACAGGATATAGGAAAGAAGAGGCTGAAGGTTTATTTGATGTACCCTTCAGGGATTTCCAACAGACTGAGGTTTAAAAGTAATGTACAAGAACAAGAAAGACAGTTTAAAATATAACCAGTAGAAACGTGGCTGGCCATGTGAAGTGCCTTGATTCTCGCTTGCTAGATACGCAGTGTATATTCGAACAGGAGCACGTGGATCAAGACATTTGTATTGATGGGAGATCATTACGCTATAGTGTCTTCTTTTGTTCTTATTGTAAAAGGTAAACTAGTATGTGACAATTACGTTCAAAGAAATAAATGGATATCTTAGCACAAGAAAGAAGAAAAGCTACAGGTATGGAATCATTACTACTTTTCACAAAGAAGTAATATTTATAAATGGACATTCAGACTTTAGTTATGGGAAGTGTAAACTTACTCTATTTCACGTTTGCATGCAGATTGCGGTGTTAGTTATAACGCCATATTTAAATGATCTATAATACAGAAACGTTTTTAAGGAATATATATAATCCAAACTTGCTTGCTTACGTACTTTAAAAATATCTACATTATAATAAGTTTAGTTCGGTGTTTTTGAATACTGTATGTTAACCAATTCAGTTAAGCACCTGTCTGGTAAAGAGAAACCTTACTAGAATTTTTCATTGGTGTATCTGAGACTTATCAGTATTTTTAATCATTATATCTAGACCTTCTTATACTTCAGATTCAAGAGCTTTATAACAAATATTGTTTTCTATCCTACTACAATTCTGGATCATCCTATATAAACTTAATCCAACTCTCTTGTCGGGACTTTGTCAGCTATTAAGGTAAATATTCATAGTTGTTGATTTTTAACATAGAAAATCGAATCAAGATACAGATCGGTTTGATGTTCTTAATGCAAAGATGCATAATGGAGTATTTGCACTTTGTGTATCGTATAAAATGTAACCATGGTTATTTATATTGTATGTTTATAAATGTACCATTTACTCACCAAGAGATCAAAGACAGTGAATGTTGTTACGATCTATACTTGTACGTCGTTTTTTCTCTTCTTACATCCATAAACCTGATTTAGATTGTACTTATTCCTATGAGAAATTGACCCATACCAATGTAAACACAACCAACCTCTATTTAATACTGACAATAAAGAACATATGAATTTAGAAATAGTTTTCGCTTTTTACTGCTTTCTTCCTTCGCCTTTATCGATTTATTCATTCTTTCTCACATCCTCTGGTCTTCTTTTCTTTGTTGAACTCCTGTCTTTCATATTATTTTCTGAAACCTACACCAGAGCAGTTCCTTTCTTTCGAATATTACACATTTATTATATATCAGATTGCAATGTTACATAATCATAGAGGGTCTGAAGTTCTCCATGCAGGCTGAAATTAGAAAAGTGGCTGCTATACCCACTAACTCGAACTATTTTCTAATGACTTATAATAGTATAATACTCTAATTCCTTAGTAACTGACCAGCTGCTTTCTGACATTCTCTCAATTTCAAGTATTGTTCCTTTACACTTAACTTCATAACAAATGTGTATATATATATATTTATTTATTTATTTATTTATTCGATTTTTCATTACTTGTATTTAGTCTTCAACAAAGCTGAACTGAAAATTCTACTTTCGTAAAAATATAATGTAGTTATAAAATTAAGGCTTCACCTAACTGAAAATATTTTACAGTAATGACTATTTTGCGCAAAGTGTTTGGATCAATATATGAAAGGTAATATTTATTGGTCAGCAAACAATGATTTCTAAGTGTAAGGATAATGATGGTGGAACACACTACACGTTTCAATAGAACATTCATCTGTCTGTGTCATGTACCTTAGAAACAAGACGAAAAGAACACCAAGGTTACATGCGTAGAAATGAGTTCCGGCTATTAACCTTAATATATCATCAATACGAAACAGGTCACAAAAAATTTTGGGACGAAATTCTATAGATTACATTAATCCAAAACTAAAAGAGAAAGAGACCGTGTAGAAACTATAGAAGCCATCAAATGAAGCAAATGTTCTCTCATAAAACCGTTCCTACACCTGCCTTCTACCTATATTCTGTCACCTGTTGACACCATTTGCAATTTAATCCCTTGCCTTTGTAACGACATATACACCTTGGATTGCTTAGTATTGATTATACCAGAAATAACTCTAAGCCTAGCGTGTCGTAATAGCATTGTTTCTGCTTATAAATAGGCATAGTTTGCTAGTTCTGTCTTCGAATTTTAGCGTTATAAGTTGTCAAGCTTACTGCTAAGCCATGAACATCTGTTGAAGCTACATTTATGTATTTAGTATTTTTTATAAAATTTTATAAATTATAGAAAACAAATTCCTCTAAACTTTTACAATTATGGATTTATGCTAAGTAAAAGGGATTAACGAAAGTAGTTGATATTTTGTTTACTGACAGGTAAAGTACGTTATATGTATTTTACATTCTATATATTAATGTTTACTTCTCTCTTTCTGGGGCACTTGCATTATATTCAAGTATTCTAGTCTCATCTTTGTTATACTATCATAATTTTTTAAATTATTTTCTTTTTATCGAAAAATAGAATGTGCTTCATAATATTTTATGTTTTGTAATTAAAAAGTAAATAAATAATTATAAAATAAAGCATAGTAGAAAAGTTTAATTTTTATTAACAATATATTTATTCGTAATAATGTACCTCAAATTCCCCAAATGAAAGGACATGAATACTTTAATGTTCTATTGTTGTTATAATTTTAATGTAACATTTTAAGTGTATTCCTGTACTAAGAAAGATATTGTTTATGTTGGTGGCTAGAAATTTATCTTACCATCGGACAGTACTCTATAAGCTTAATATAGGAAATTTTATCATATATAACTCTCATCATGAAATATTAATTAAATCTAATTTTGATATACAAGGAGTCTGTGTCAATACATGCAATTTATTCACTGCTTTCATCGCATTTGAAAATTCTTAGATTTCCCTCTAGAACTGGCCTGCCATGACCAGATGGTAAACTCACTCGACTCGTAATCCAAGGGTCGAGGGTTCGAATTCCAGTCACACCAAACATGCTCGCCCTTTCAGCCGTGAGGGCATCGTAATGTAAGGGTCAACACCACTATTTATTGATAAAAGAATGGCCCAAAAGTTGGCGGTGGGTGTTGATAACTAGATGCCTTTCCTGTCGTCTTACAATGCCAAATTAAGGATGGCTAGCGCAGATAGCCCTCGTGTAGCTTGGCACAAAATTCAAAACAAAATAAACCCTCTAAAACTACGAATTTCTACGATTACTTCTAGGAAGAAACCGTAAAACTTTATAACCCTTCCCACTAATGTTTTTTCCGCTTGTCACCTTTTTTATAACCCTTCCCACTAATGTTTTTTCCGCTTGTTACCTTTTTTATAACCCTTCCCACTAATGTTTTTTCCGCTTGTTACCTTTTTTATAACCATTCCCACTAATGTTTTTTCCGTTTGTTACCTTTTTTTAAAGTTCATTAATCGAATTCCAAAATAGTAAGATTTCATGTTCTAATTTTAAATGTGATAATTCGTATAAAGTTAACTGACTCAAGACTCAAAATAAACATTATGGCTGGCATAAAATTATCTAGTATTAGGACAGTCTTAAGTAGTTAATTCGAAAATATATCAAAGAAAAGAAGATACAAAATATAGGTCTAGATAATTTTGTTTTACTGCAGTGTTCGTGACATTGCATTCGAATTTAGCTTTCAAATTTACTAGTTTAAAAATGTAAAGGTAACCTATCACTAATGTTTATAACATATTTATTGTAATGATAATTATTATTTCCAGTGCATAATATTATAATATTAATAACTTTCCTGTAATTGTTATTTTGCATAGTCCCTTGTAGAACCGAAATTAAAACAATAACAAAATTGTATTGTATAAAAAATTCTTAAATTTATATAACTTGAAGGAATTATGAAAAATATATATATTACTCTTAGTCAATATTTCTCTCTTTCAACTGCATGATACATGTAGTAATGACTTGCGAGAACAGTAAATAAAAATAATATATGGTAAAAGCTATGCATTTAGTGACCGTTCGTTTCACTTTTATTGTCATTTAAATAACGACGAAGGCAATGATGTCTGGTGCCAATGTTTAGAACAAATCAGGTGATTTCTAAATACAGAATAGTAACGTTTTAATTTCCAGTTGACAAAGCTTTTTCCACCTCTCTTTCTTTCGAGAAACATAACGACAACTATCTTTGTAAATAAAACGTATAAAAATACACTTCATAACTCATACGTCTATAAGCATAAATGATAAATAATTTAAATTTATTGTATGTATAAAGAAAGAAAATATCTGATACCTACTGAAAGGGAGATAATTTAAAGATTGTTAGTGATATAGAATAAGGTGTTGTGGGCCTAACGTGTTACGTTATCGTTTGCATAAATTAATGCCATTTTCAAGTTTATGTCCTTCGTAAACTTTATCAATATATATATATTATTCACAAGAAACACTAATGATAAAGGTATAGACAGTAACAATTAAACATTTTAAACTAAAATGCTCAAAAACTACACTTGGATTACTGTAGTTTATTACTTTGTAATCTCGCTACAGTTTCAGCAGTAACACACAATACACAGTTTAATGCATTTTATATATATATCATCAGCACGTATTTACGAGCAAGAATATTTTATCTTTATTTTCATTAGTTTTAGATTATAAGTAAGTTACAAAACACAGATATTGTAAAGTCTTATTATCAACATTTTTAATCTAAATAAGTCAAATATATAGGCAAAAATTACAAAATTCAACTTTCCCGAAATAATAGAACTGTTATTTAAGCAGATCCAAGATGAATGAGCTATCTATACGATCTCAATAACCTCATACGCGTTTTTTGTAGTCTCCTGACATCCTTCTCTGCAAAATATGATTTGTTTTATTTCTGTAAAATACCATTAAGAGATTAGAAGTAAATCTTCTGGTAACAAAATTATTTTAAAATTAATAATTTCGTACAAAAATCCATAATAATAGTTCAGAAAAGGATTCAGACATTTTCGTTGTAGTTAAGAGGTTAAACTGGTTCACTTGTTCTTAATCTTAAATAAAAATGTTTATATATTTTCCCTCTTGATGTTTCCATCTCTTCTAAAATGCTAAAGCCATTTATGATTCTAAGAAGAGTTTATGTAATTTACACAGTGAAGACAAGTCAAAACTCAAATATTGTAGAAGCTTATAATACATTCGCTACCTACAATACTCTGCTTAATTTAACAAACATATTCATAAGGAAGAAAAATATGTCTACCATTTTATAGCAAAATATAACTTCGGGTGCTGTCTGATACAAGTAAATGGAACCTAACATCAAATTCTGTAGTTGTGATTTATCTTAAATTTTAAATTTTTAACAAACAGAAAAGAAAATTTAGGCAGCAGCCCATCCAAATGAATAGACCAACAGTTTTTTTAAATCGGAATGCGAATATTTTTTCTTGTTTGTTGAACTAAAAGTACAACCTTAAAACAGTGTAATTAATGTTATCTATAAAAATTTTAAATAGCGTAAACTGAGTTAAATGAATTTAAATGTAGAAGTTAATTAAATGGCGGTAAGCATTGACTTGTTGATGTTTGCCAAAAAAGATTAAGACTCACAGTTTTTCCTTAATAATAAATTTTAAAAGAAATAAAATAAACAGTAGTAAATTTATAATAATGGTTATTACTACAAATAATGATTTATATACAAAAGTTTTACAAACTTATAAAGAATATTGAATCTTCAATCTGATCTTGAACTTCCTTGATATCCTACAAAGGGTTCACGGTGAGCGAATTAATTTAGAATTGATATTAATATAATTCATTTAAATGGGAGCTAGCTAGCTCTTCGCTGATCACATGAGACTTTTTCACACCTAAAGTTATATAATGTCTTTCTATGAATACTAATGTCTGATGTTAATCCACTAAGATTAAACGGTTTGTAATGTTTGAAATCTATGAATGTTCCTGGTCATTATCGAAAGTTCCCAATTAATAAGTGTTAATAGCAGTTATAGGTTTTGAAATTTATAGTATAACAACTGTAGCAAACAAACAATATATTCTTTCTCTTGAAGCCTCACGTTAATTATATATTGTAGGCGTGAAGCAACATTCTATACATTTCAGCTTGCTCAACAATAATGACGATTACTAGCACTTACACACACGTATAGTACATTGCTGATTCTTACAATAAAGAATCTTCAACAACCTTAGTGAATAGTTTGAAATTTTACAATACAGATTTAACAGCATACGTTATGTACATTTCTAAATACAAATTTAATTAAAACAAACGTCGACATTAAAATAAAAATATAATAGTATATCCGTCACACCTTTCTCCTTAGAGAATTAAAAATTTGCATCAGACAAGTTTAACTAAAAAGATAGATAATATATGTATATATATTAGTGAAAATGAATGCATTTTAATGAAGTTAAATGAACAAAATCACAAGGAAGGATTGCGTTAAAAACAGCAAATCCAAACCTCTGACTAATTATGTTATTTTGTTATAATTAAAAAAAAAAAACTTAAAAATAATCCAAAACAAAATAGATTAAACAAAATACGCTGCATTAATTGATACACCGTTTATCAGTCTTAACCTCCATTCGCCAGTCTTACATAAGAAATAAAAAGAGTAGCGATAGATATAGAAACAGAAATTAGATGAGCGAAATGTGGGTGCTGAAGCCCATAACGTCCCACATCTATATCACTCTTTACTGCCTACAGGCAGTTTTGAGAAGGTTACTGCTCTCCCAAGTAAGGAACAAAAAATAATTGAACTAAAAATATGAAAATAAGGAACTACCATTTTGGGGTAAGTATGTTGAAAACTTTTTTCTTTAGTCAGTAAACACAGTTTATTTATTCTTTCATCTTACTTAATGATATAAAACACATAATGGCTATTCATAATATTTTATTTATGGAGGTATGAACATGACGCTCAGAAAAGTTAGTTTATTGACTATTTTATAATTCAAAACATGTGTTTTAAGATTTTGAAACAATGTTACTACAACATGTGATACATTATTATTTACTTATACTTTATGCAAGTATCATCAATTAAAATATATTAATCATCAGTGCTCTGTGATTTTCTTACATAAAACCCATGTTTCTTCATTGCCCAATATGTTTTAAGCATAATTTTAACTAATATATATAAGCAAAGTCACAGACTTAACAAATATTACACGTACTGAAGCAAATACTAAATACATTATTTACTATTTATGAAAAATTCAAGCATATTAGTTTATAAAATAATGAATTGTTTCGTTTAAATTAGCTTTCATACAACTTTTGTCCATATCTATATTAAGTACATTGAACTACTTGTTCATTTCAGTTCAGTGTGCAAGATTTTTAATGAATGTTATGAACGGAAACGTTAATGTATAATTAATGCATTTCGTTGAGGTCATTATACTATAGAATAAAAACATCTTGTATTCAATAGTCAGTAAGATAAAACTGTGCCTGACGTACAGCAATAAGTTTGTTTGTTTGTTTGTTTGTTTTGAATTTTGCACAAAGCTACATGAGGACTATCTGGGCTAGCCGTCCCTAATTTTGCAGTGGAAGACTAAAGGAAAGGCAGCTAGTCCTTAAAACCCACAGCCAACTCTTGGGCTACTCTTTTACCACAAAATAGTGGAATTGACCATTACATTATAACACCCCCACGGCTGAAAAGGCAAGCATGTGTGGTATGACAGGTATTCAAACCCGCGACCCTCAGATTACAAGTCTTGTGCCTTAACCACGTGGCCATGCCGAGCCATAACAATATGTCAAAAGCTCAAACAGGGTCAGTCGACAAATATTTGGAAAATACAGCTTAGAATTTTTTTATGTAAGGTAGTTTGAATATGATAAATTAAATTCAACTTGCAAATCTTAGTATTTATTATAGTTACGACTTAAGAACTACATCAACATCGGACAAATGAAACACGTATGAAATTTATGATTTCATTCTATAATATAAATAATGATAACAGAGCTAGTTGTTTTTTGGGAGCGTTAAAAAGATAATTTACATTTTTAAACATAAATAACCTTTTCCCTTTCATTCCTGACAATCAGACTGATGCATTCCTTCTACATGGAAGAAATAGCCATGAACGAATCTTTAAAGTAAATATATCATAAAAAACATTTTTTGGCTTATAAACCTATGACTATTATTTGTAATGCTTTGGTATAGCAATGTTTATTTTTCAGCCATATACATTATGTTAATAAATAACGCTGGTGTCTTCTACCAGCTGTAAATACATTCCTACTGAATAGAAACGACATACAACCTGACATTAATGAAAGAACAAAAAGAGCAAATATGGCAATCAGTATGAACTTTTGAAACAAAACAAAATAACATTTGGGATCCTCTATTATTATAAAACGTGAATATATACCTCATTCATTTCATGCTTATCCTATTGAGAAGGACTACTATATCACTCTACCAACTTAGTAGAATAATTTAAAAATTTATATTCGGCAACTCAAGTATTTAATGAAAGGAAAACTATATACAACCAAAGAAGGTATCACACTTTCTTAACCAAAATGGGAAGAACTTGAACTGTGGATCCAACCGCTATATAGCTGTATAGAACAAAACTGAACAAGATTTTTCCCTAAAAGAACGGAGTCGTGTAATTTGTGTTGTATTAATAATGTCAACTTTATTTTGTTTACATATCGAGTTGATTATCATGACATTGTTATGATATCCAATAAAAATGTTTTTGTTTTATCCAATTAAGAGTGACATAATTTATGTGCATATATTTTTTTTTAAATTTTGATACTCATTTAAGTTTTATACTTCATAATGAAAAGAAACTGAATGATCAAAAGTTTTTATTAGTCTTTATACTGAGCGAGTGTACTCGAGTGTACAAGTACCGAAGCAAGAACAGTGAGAAAAAAGTGAAGTCGACGACCTCAGTCAGTTTCATTATTTTTGTAACATGTCTGACCACGATGAACGTGTACTGTTATGTTTGAGACCTGCATTCACAAGAGTGGGTAAATTTATTGACCGATTTCTATTCAACAAAAAAGTAACATAGTTAAATTTATCAAGTCTTATCAATGAAACTTTTTGGGATAATGTAAAGAAACATAACTTTATTCAAGACTTATCATAAATAATGTACGTATGCAGCCTACCTTTGAAGATTTTAACGTCACAAAATTCATAAAATAACTGTGATAGAAATTAAAAAGTTCATGACAAAATGATTCAATTCGATTGTTTCATTTTATAAAACATATGACGTGTAAAAAAAGCCATATCATTTTTTTCATATTTTATAAACCTATCATGTTTACTATTTTTTGTCATTACAGAATATAGTAAATATACAACCGAATTTCTATGTTAACTATACCTTAAATCTAGCATTGAGGAACATTTTTTTGTAAAAAACAAAGTTATCTATTTTGGCACTGTGCATAATGCTAAAGAAAGCTAGTTCTACTTTCATGACATTCTCAAGTTTTGTGGGCACATTAGGAAGTTATTTTCTATTTCTATGATACTACTTACTATTTTCGATCTAGAACTCGCATCTTTGTAGTTTAAACTTATGTTGTTCACAAGTACAATACAAAAAGATCTATACAGCGTCTGTCTTCTTCAACTGTATTTGTTCAGACATATAAAGAAATATCATCCATCTAACAATTTGAGCTGTGCCCTTCAAATTTATGTAAAAATCAAACTCCGCTGACACGTTAACAGCCTGATAACTTTTAATATATATAGAAATAATGGAAACCGATACATGTATTTATTATAAGATACCGAATTACCAAAATTAAATTGACTCTCATACAAGTCTAGTACATTTCAATTTGTGTACAATTCTTGTATACTTTCTTCTCAACAAAAACTATTCAAATGACCTTTGTTTATCACATATGTGGTCGTCAATGATCTCAAGATAAGAATCAACGTGTTCTATTGTTATGTAATATATGAACATAAAGAATGCTCAAATTGTAACTACAAAAATCAAGTTCGTCTCACATATATATATGTCTAGAATCTGTAAACGTTATAATATTTAAAGAAATTAAATATCCACTATAGTATCAGCAATGTTATTAATATGATACATTGCCATTCATTTGCATTTATAAAAGAGATAATTTCTAGCTGCTTTAGTGTTGAACGAAAATGTGTTTTTCATGAGTCAGGGCTAACCTTATCAGGTTTTTGTACCATATGTGTGTTACATTCTGAGATGTTACATCATTCTGTCATTTTACATTCTGATCTTATGACAAAAGTTACGGTCTACAATAAGAAACATATCTATCCTCTTACGTCATATCAATTTATAAAGAATGCTGATCTAAAATGTTTATTAATTTAGACCTAATATTCTGCAAGAATTAATAACCACTAAAAAAGATGACTGTAAATCAGCAAATATTCCCTGTTTATTTAACATTTACTATTAACACTGTATCATTTCGCTGATTATTGAATCCCAGAAAAATGAGTTATATCCATCGTGACATTCTACATGTTTTAACTTCTAATAATATTCAATACATTTTCCCTTTTTCAGTATTTATTTGGTTTAATTTTTATATCATTTTCAAAATTTAAATAGACACGAGTGTTTTTAACTAAAAATGAAGAATTTATTTATTTAACTTGGTAAAAGATACCAAAATGATTAATGATATCACTTATAGATCTTAGGAAAGTGCTTCATTTTATATTTTAATTTGGAATAAACGTTCTTGTTTAGGACATTACAGTAATAGCATACATAATCGAAAACTGGAATGATTGAATGTACAAAACGTAGTTTCTGTATTTTCTTTTCTATTTTGTATCCTTTAATTTTACTTGCTATATCAAAATTTTCAATTTGTCCTGAAAGTTTTCAAACTCATCAACAATTGTTTTCGATATCTATTAATTAAGAAACTTTTCATTAATAGATAAAGGAATGCAAAAATGTACAATATTTATAAAGTTAAAAATCTCTAATGAATTCAATAAAAAAGAACAAATATGGTTTTAGTGTATAATTATCGTGGTGTAAAAAAGTGTTAGTGATCATTGTACTAAAAATAAAAGAGAGAAATGTGAAAATAATGTGAATATCGTGAAATGTTTCTTTGGTTTATTATGCACAAAACTCCTTCAAGAGCTATTTATAATCACCCACCATGGATATCGAAACCCGGTTTCTAGCAGTATAAGTCCGCAGACATACTTCTGTGCCGCGAATACAGTAACCAAAACACATTTGGAAGAACAAAAAGATAACAAAAACCTAAAAAGATACAATATAGAAAAACGCTGTTAGAATGTGTGTGTGGAATATCACTATATTCACATCCACTAGATAGTAAAATTACAATTCAGGGCGAGTTATTAATTGTTATAGACCAGAAAAACTGAAAGATAATTAAAGGTATTAATTCTCTCCAGGATAACTACAGAAGTTATCCAGTGATATTAACTTTTTTCACTACATCCGTTCAACCTGAGTTGAGAATACACTATTACAGGCTGCTTCATGCTTGTAACATCAGACTTACTAGCTTCCATAATAAAACAGTTATTTCTAACCACTAGTTTACTTATATTTAACTGAACTTAACTTATTGCTGAATCAAGCAATCGATGTCACGTTGAGAAACAAACAAATAAAAAAAGAATCCAAAGTCAAAATTCAACTTCAATTGAAAGGTTCAATTGTAACGATCTAAAATGAACACGTTGATACAGTAAAAGGTTGAACAAGAAAAAACACAATTATTCAAATTAAGAACACTTAGAAATAAATTCAACATTGTTAATAAACAAATATCTAGCGAGGACTTTACAGCAGTATTAACAAACAATTTATCGTAAATATTAATAAATCAATAATAATGGAATCAGAATATATGCTTGATCAAAAGGAAATATGCAAAATTATGAATCTCATAAGAAGTAAAACATTAAACATATTATATTCAAGTAAATAAGAAATTGTTAAGCTTGAATGATAACAAAAGATAAATATTACTAAATGGTGTTAGTATTTTATAATGTGTCTTTTTTTTCTTCTGTATGAACGGTTTGGTTTGGTTTGTATTTCGCGCAAAGCTACATGAGGGCTTACATGGTTAAATTAGGGACGACTAGCGCAGACTGTGGGCAGTGATAACTAGCTGCTTTTCCACCAATGAATAGTGGGATTGACTGTCACATTATAACGCCCCCACGACTGAAAGAGCAAGCATGCTTGGTGTGACGGTGATTCAAACCTGTGACCTTCAGATTACGCGTCGAGTCCTTTAACGATCTGGCATGCCAAGTCACAAAGTGATGAAGGACGTTTGAGAAATTATTCAATAGATAATGTTCTTTGTTTATTTTTGAATTTCGCACAAAGCTACACAAGGGCTGTATGCGCTAGCCGTCCCTAATTTAGCAGTGTAAGACTAGAGTAAAGGCAGCTAGTCATCACCACCCATCGCCAACTCTTGGGCTACTCTTTTACTAACACATTATGACATTCTCCACGGATGAAAGGGCGAGCATGTTTGATGTGACGGGGATTCGAACCCGCGACCCTCAGATTACAAGTCGAGTGTCTTGAAATGTCATAACGCCATTTCTTCTGTAAGACACATGTTAACTTTGATCCAAGATTTTAGTTCAAGTACTGGATCATTTCTCCTGATTTGTTGCCATATATTTTCATTTACTACTTCGACATACTGCTTTCACACCATTAATTTTTAGGGTTGAAAGTAACTGTTTTACTATAGGAGCTAGTGAGTCTGGTGTTACAAGTATGAAGCAGTCTGTTACAGTGTATTCTCAAGACGATTGGTATGGATATTAAAACTTTGATTAAAATAAAGTACAAAACAACCTGAAGGTGAATTAAAAAGGTCGAAGCATTGTTCTGTACTTTATTTCAATTAAAGTTTAAATACCCACACCAATCGTCTTAAGAATACATTTTCACTTCAAGTGGGTTTCTCGTCTTCACGAAGTCTATCACGGTAATAACAGAAAGAGTGAGAATAGTAAGACGCATGGTGACTGATCTACCAGCTAGAGAACCTACATCTCCTCGACCTCAATCATATGATTGCTATCTATTGCCTCATATAAATAATATCAGGGGTAGTCTGTATCAGCACGTTAGACTTATCCATTGGATATTGAAAATTTTCTGTTAAGATAGAGGGTCGACATATAACTGCTTTCATAACGAATCACAAACTTTATCAATTTAAAGTGGTGTCTTTTGATCTTAAAAACACTTCCGCCACCTTCCAAAGACTTATGGATAAGACTTTATCAAGAGCTCCTAAATGATCAATGGCTTATATTGACAATGTTATAGTTTTCACCCACATTTGAACAATACTTGAAATATTCTATAATAGTTTTCTATATACCACATACAGCTAATCTTACTGTAATGGTTTCTTAAAGCACATTTAGTCAATTGGAAGTATCGTACTCAGGATTTAAACTCATTTTTGAGAGAGTACACACAAATGATGATAAAGTGAAAATTGTTACGAACTTTTGAACTTAATCCTAAATAAATTCTAAATCTAACCCTAATACAGACTGAACCTAATCCTAAAGGTTAGTGGTGTGAAAGTAATATGTCGTATAGATACTGTGTCGGATTATTCATTAGTAAATTAAAATATATAGCAACAAATCATGAGAAAAGATCCAACACATCTACTATAAAGATTGGGTAAAGGTAGCAGTTTTCTTGCAGATAGAATGATTAATTCTCATCTGTTTTAAAGCAAATGTATTGGTTACAAATAGCATTGTCGACCAGTTTTTTTGCTGTCGTCAAATATTTTGTTGTATCTTGCCTTATGGGATTCGACTTTACTTACTTCTAGCGAAGTAGCTATTACCTTCTTCACAAATACTCTTGAATTAAGTGTGTTATCTGTTAGGCATGACTTTCAGACTGAAAAGATACTGATTGAAGAAGTACAATATTCTCACTTAAAGAATAAATATTGTGAACAATTTAACAACTTGTGTTGAAATATGCTGATATTTTAATAAATATAGCCTCACAAATTTGTCTGAACATACTGATGTAACCGCGACATAAAAGTTTAATAAACTTTATCGTTATTCTCCCACGAAATTACAAGCGTAACGTGATCAAGTGGACGAATTGTTTCGTGAATGGTTAATTGAACCCTTTTCTTCTTCTTTGACTTCTCCAACAGTTATTGTCAAGACTGGTGTATTTAGTTTCTGTGTTGACTACAGGAAGTTAAGTCGTGTTTCAGAATCTGACTGCTATACACTACCTAGTATAAATGTTATTTTAAATGTTTTGTCAGGAGCAACTTGTATCAGTATATTAGACTTATATTAGTAATAACAGAAAGAGTGAGAATATAAAAGTCAAAAATTGTCACAGCACCTGCTGGTAAATTGAACTTTGCAGAGCTAGAATCTCTCTCCATAGTCTGGGCTACACTCGGATGGACAGAT
Source organism: Tachypleus tridentatus (assembly GCF_004210375.1). Taxonomy (NCBI): domain Eukaryota; kingdom Metazoa; phylum Arthropoda; class Merostomata; order Xiphosura; family Limulidae; genus Tachypleus; species Tachypleus tridentatus. The sequence goes on along the minus strand of NC_134833.1, from coordinate 46,239,511 downwards.
CGAGAAGAATTTACAACTGGTAGTTTGATGCATTGGTCACTTAAATTATAAGACTAAACATTTGAAATACAACACAGAAGAGGAAAGAGAAACCAGTACCATGATGCTTTATCTAGACATATTGTTGACCCCTTTTCTCAAGAAGGAATTCCAGATTTGGATATCAGTAATCTACCAACCTAAACTTTTTGCCATTATCAATGTTAACACTAAAAATCCCTATTGTTGAACCATGAATATCTGGTTATAGTGGTGTGTTTATTTTAGATCATTAAAACCTATCCACTACCACTTCCTTAATAGTTAATAAGTTTCTATAATCAATTTGTAACACGTTGACTTTAGTATATTTATTTGTTAGATTTGAATGAAAATTATTTAATTCCTTCTTGTCTTCAATAACAACAGTGCAATTTTCTTTTACATTATTTTTACATCTCAACTCATTCACTTAAGGAAAAATAATATTGTGTACGTCAAACAAAAATTCTTGAAAATTGGAATGATTGGTAACATTATCTATTGAATAATTTTTCAAACGTCCTTCATTACTTTGTGGCTCGACATGCCAGTTGGTTAAGGGACTCGACTCGTAATCTTAGGGTCGCAAGTTCGAATCACCGTCACACCAAGTACGCTCGCCATTTCAACCGTGGAGGTGTTATAATGCTACGGTCAATACCCCTATTCATCGGTAAAAGAGTAGCCCACGAATTAGCGGTGGGTGGTGATGACTAGCTGTCTTCCCTCTAGTCTTACACTGTTAAATTAGCGTAGCCCTTCTGTAGCTTCGCGCGAAATTCAAAATAATTTAAACCAATCGTTACTTCGTAGGCCTTTCTATTTTTGTATAACTCCATTTATATGTAATGGTCTCTAAAGCTCTTCACCTTTGACATGAGTTTTCTTATAATATGATGTGTAATATTTGTCACATGCACCCCATTTTAAATATTGTTGCTTTGATTTTTTGGTTTGAAAAATGGATTGTTCTTAAACTTATAATTTCTAACAATTATTTTTATTTGAACTTTATCAACAAGAAACTTTATTAAATAATCTTTCTAGATTAGAATAAAGCCTATATTCTTGTCATTTAACGAGGCCTTTTAACTTTTTTTTTAAAACTGAGATCAAAGTTCTCACCCAATATTTTATGAAACAAATTTATGAATATAAACTTTATTTCTTTATATACGTGTATAAGTTTTTGCGTGTGTCCTATAAGGTATGGTTTAACAACTTTTCATCCGAATTGACATTGACTATTTCATATCTTTTAGTTTTATAATAATAATCACTAAGACAGTGATGTCGATAAAACCCACTTGTAGAGAAAAATATATATGTAAAAACGGCTCGTTTGGATTGAAAAAATATTTTACGTAAAGGAGCGAACAACGTTTCGACCTTCTTCGGTCATAGTCAGCCGTTTTTAGATATATATAATCACTAAAACAGTTTTTACTCGTGACATTATGACTATATGGCTATCACCATTATTATATCTTTATAAAACTCGTCAACTGATTTATTTTTTACACTTTCGGCAAACTTTAATTGTATTTAATATCTTTCTATAAAGAAAGCTTTCCTTTTGTTATTTCAAATACGTTTTAACAATGTTTTTGCATCACATTGACATTGGATTTTTTCACATATTTCATTTTTGGTCTTATAACAATGATCACTGACATATTTCAACACCATACTTTTACATTATCTTTGGTTTTATTATTATTATTAAATTTCTTGAGGGTATTTTCAATTTTACGTCCCCAGTGGCTCAGCGCTATGTCTGCGGACTTACAACGCTAAAAACCGGATTTCGATACCCGCGATGGGTAAAGCACAGAAAACCCATTGTGTAGCTTTGTGCTTAATTCAAAACAATAACAACAACAATTTTACAAGCACTTAACTTTATTTTATTTATTAATAAAATGTTTTCAAATAAATAGAGTTCTCTGGTATGTCTGCAACCTGTTTTAGATGATATGCTATTATTGTAATAGCATAAAGAAAAAATTGAATATCTATAAGATATGTGTTTCATCAACTCGTTGTATTCTACAAAGGTAAACATATGAATTATTTATATTTGCTATAAAGTTTCGTGATTATTTCCATGTTACAAATGATTTAAAAGAAATTAAATCAAATAAAGACGAAAAACATTATTGAATGATATGAGAAGCCCAAACCAATAAAATATTATAAGATATATCAGACATCTTACTAGGATCAGATAATGAACAAAATCTTAAAATAGTACAGTACCTGATTATATTGATAGTAATAATAAACAAATGTTAAAGCATATAATGGGTAATAATAAACAAATCTTAAAGCATATAATGGGTCCTAAAACAGGACTCCTTTGGATCCTTGTAATATCAATACACTTCAAATTTATCAGAACATCCTAACCATATTACGAAACCCCTTGTTAAAATTGTCTAATTATTTTTTTAATCTTATAAACTCTATACTTCTTATTGTACTTAACTAACTTTGGTTCGTTGAAATATCTTTCATTTTCATTTTTAATAAGATCTTCAATTTTGTAAACTATAAAATCTGTTCTAAAAACTTCAGATACAACAAATATATCTGCATAAACTTTTGTGAGCATTCTTGATTTTAAACTGTCCCTCATATATTGAAATTCTATCCTTATTATCAACCTTATATTTAACATTATGAATACTTTATTACATTACATAGATTATTAAACACTTCACATATTTCATTTTTGGTCTTATAACAATGATCACTGACATATTTAAACACCATACTCTTACATTATCTTTGGTTTTATTCCTCTTTTACTTTCTTGAACTGGTGTGATTTTAATTGGTCTGTGATATGAATTAAACTGTTAAGAAATTAAAGAAACAAGTAAGCTCTTTATATAATTTATCTCAGTGTTTTTTTAGGTAATTTGCCTCATTTCACGGGTCGCGGGTTCGCATTCCCGTCGCGCCAAACATGTTTGCCCTCCCAGCCGTGAGGGCGTTATAATGTGACGGTCAATCCCACTATTCGTTGGTAAAAGAGTAGCCCAAGAGTTGGTGGTAGTTGGTCATGACTAGCTGCCTTCCCTCTAGTCTTACACTGCTAAATTAGGGACAGCTAGCACAGATAGCCCTTGAGTAGCTTTGTGCGAAATTCAAACAAACAAACTTTAAACAGTTTACATGCGTTTATTCAAAAAATGTTTGAAACATTCAATATCTAATGTGACCTCCAAGGGCTGTGAAACACACCTGACACCGATTTGGCACACTTTGAATCTGTATATCGATGATATCTTGGGGTATGGCAGCCCACTCGTCTACCAAGGCTTCTCAGAGTTCCTGTACATTCTGAGGAGGGTGCTGGCGTTCACTAACACGCCTCGACAACATATCTCAACAATGTTCGATCGGATTTAAATCTGGAGATCTGGCGTACCACTCAAAAGTCTCTTTTCCTTCCTCGTCAAGGAAGTTCATACACAGTCTGGCTATGTGGGCTCGCACGTTAACTTGCATGAAATTAACCCATCACCGACAGCGCCGGCAAAATGCCTCACAACGGATTCCAGAATTTTGTTTATATATCGTCGTGTGTTCAGAGCACCCCTGTCGAGTATGAGTAAGTCCGTGCAGCCACCTAAGCATATGCCTGCCCAGTTTGTTTGTTTGGGAATTTCGCACAAAGCTACTCGAGGGCTATCTGTGCTAGCCGTCCCTAATTTAGCAGTGTAAGACTAGAGGGAAGGCAGCTAGTCATCACCACCCACCGCCAACTCTTGGGCTACTCTTTTACCAACGAATAGTGGGATTGACCGTCACATTATACACCCCCACGGCTGGGAGGGCGAGCATGTTTAGCGCGACGCGGGCCCGAACCCGCGACCCTCGGATTACGAGTTGCACGCCTTACGCGCTAGGCCATACCGGGCCTTGCCTGCCCAGACCATTACAGAACCTCCTCCATAAGCGTCCACTTGCACAATGTTACCCACGGAAAATCGCTCTCCTCGACATCTCCGCACTCTTGCACGTCCATAATCACGAAACACAGTGAACCTGCTCTTGTCTGTCCACAGCACGGTGGCCCGTTCACGAAGTTCCCAGTTCAGGTGCTGACAATCAAACTCCAACCTGGCTGAACGGTGCCGCGCTGTCAAAATAAGCCTCTTCCAGGTCGTCTGACCCTAAGGCGTCCTAAGTGCAGACAATTGCAAACTGTTTGGGTCGATGCACGGGTTATAATAGTTAAATGCTGAAAGTAATTTCGCAGTAATCGAGCCGTAACTAACCTGTCCCGCAGAACAGTAGTCACGATGTAGCGGTCCTCTTTGACTGTTGTTCAGCGATACGGCCTTGACCTCGTCTCATGCCATAAGAATTCGTCTCCTGGTAGCGTCACCAAAGTCGATTGACGACGCTTGATGACACACCAACGCGCTGTGCCATTCTCCAACTTTTGGACCGCCCTGGCCACCTCGTTCTCTGTCAGATAACACACGACTGCTTGGGTGCACAAAATGAAGGTACACACTGACAAAACGAGAATTAATGATGGATGCATAGGTTTACGTAACAGCCTTATATAAGGTACCTTAAGTTGTATTCTCTTCGAGTGAGGTGAGTTTCGTTTGAGTTGCTTCAAACTTCACTCGCAAACTTAAAAGATATAGACGAACGGATATGTTTTTCATACATAAATTTAGTTATGACAAAAATATACTGAAATATGTACTTGTTACTTTAATTTTTTTGAGCAATATATTATCATTTTCATTAATTTATTAAAAAAACGTCAATCAAGTTCCTTGTTTTATAAGAAGTAAAACAGTTTAGTTGTTAAAGTTTTATTAAATATTTTAATAACCAGTACCCTAATATTGTTTTTAGATGGAAAACAATGAACATTCTAATCATTAAACACTTTACGAGTGTGTAATTAAAGGAAATACTCTGTTGCGTCAAACTGGTTTATTGTTGGGTATACAGAGTACAATGTCTATGGTAAGAATAATTAGTGTTTGGACAAACATAATCTGTTTTATAACAGAAGTTCCAAGTCCTTAAAGATTGAGGTCAATTTTTTATTTCAATGGCGTTAAAATCTGGTAACTTTTGAATTTACAAACCTTCCACATATTTTCTTCTCACATAATTTCCTCTACTGTATATTAATTTGGCTGATTATCATTTGACGTAATGGTTAAAATTCTTCATGTACAAAAAATAGGTTTAATTTCTTTCCAGCTTCCAACATTATTTTTTTTTATGTTTTGCAGTCTTGATAAACCCAAACAATCAAATATCAATATACCTGATGACGCTTAGTTTATCCTGTAAAACTTTGTACCTATGCGTGTAATATTACGTATATTCGACAATAAACAAGTTTGAAATTTCTGAGTCTATATACTGACGAATTATGTTACTTTACAAATTATTTTAATGCTTTTCTTATTTCTTTCCTCTTCTCACACTTTGACAAAAACAGTCCAAGCAGATTTAATGAAGATATCTATAACTGTTGGAATAAAATTCGTTTTATTATTGTAAAATTTTAAATTGCCTGAATTTAACCAAATCTGATTGCTATTGACCATCAGTATGTGTTGCAAAAATTCTTCCTTTCAATTTGTATAATTGGTTTATGTTTTGTATGTTCATATTGTTTCTGTAAAAAAAAAATATTTCTGAGGTAATTCATATTATCGTTTTTAACTATTGTATATGGCTAATACCTCTTCTTGGATCAAGATTTGCAAACGTTTTGCAAATTTGACATTTTTATACCAAAATCTTTACATATTTATTTGATTACTGAGTTTTTATTACTTTAGATAAATTCAACATTGTGTCTCTTACATAATTTATAAACTCTTTTAATACCAGAATCATCTCTAGCTTGATGTTTTTGAGGTTAGGTGAAGGGTTTGCAGTACTAAAATCCAAGTAAATTTCTTTTCAGAGGATTACATCTAACCAATCAGACCACTTCATTTTTGTATTTTTCTCATTTCTATCTATTTAACTTTGCTTATTTAATGTATTTTTCTTTGGCATGTATTTAATGTTTGTGTGAAATCGTTCTCCTTCAAGATACTTTATTTTTTTTAGTAACATTCTAACCTTTAAACAAACTTAGAATTTCTTTATAAAATTGTAGGGCATTTTATACTCTACTTTTCGAGCAGGTATTTCTTGGTGCGTATTATTTACATTCTATGGCACGGCTCATAAACATTGGTTTCTGTACACCAGGCTGCCTATTCTTTCCAGAGGCATTTTTAGACATCTATCTACCGTAAAAAGAGTTGCTATTTCTCGATGTTTGGGGTCTTATAGAAGGAAAAACAAGTCTTGTTTTGTTTGTTTTTTTACTTCAAGATATATAGAAAGGACTGCTACAGATTATATACATGTTAATGTCTGAGTGCTTATGGTTGATGGTCTCACTGCTGGTGTGTTGTCACAGTAGCATTTGCTTCTTGGTTCATTGCTCTGGGGTAGTGAATGACAAAGCCAGACTTGCAAAGTAATTTTGCAAAGTAATTGATCTTATTAGTATTATGAGTATTTTGGGAAGTCTTTTATAGATAAGCAGTTCTCCATATTATTGCCCTTAGACCTCAATTTATATTTTGATCACTTAGACATTAATGTGTTTCTGTCTTATTCTTCACTGCAGAATGGCTGGATTTGATGTGGAGTGAACTAGGTGGTTTTCTCCCTCATAAACTTATCTCAGTGCATTATTTTTGGCTTCATGATAAGGATCATTAATCATGGGGTAGGAGTCAACATTGTTGATGTCCTATAGTCCAGAAAGCTAATACTTAAGTTGCATACTCCAGAGCCTAAATGTTGGAAGCATCATCGAGCAATGAATCTTCATTCATAAATTCTGTTATCATAAAAGTAAGAACACTCCATAGTACGATAAACAATACCAGAAATTTTATAATACCTATAAAAGCAAAAAAGAAATGATTCATCATTAGTTCTTTCCATTTTTATCAATTGTAAGAATCGGTTTCTGCAATAAAAAATCTTAAGTAGAAAATGTCAGAATTGAAAATAAAAGATCAAAAGATTAATGATTGATCACAAAAGCTTGGTCAAGAGTATGTGTTAAATTCATGATATTCTGTTTCAAAAATACTTTTTATGAAACTGTTCTTCACAACGAAAATGCAAAATTGTGAAAATAAACCTGTGCTAAAGCTCTATGTCTATCGGCTTGCATGTAGAACATGAACCTACTATTTGCAAACAGCGTAGTAGAGAATGCAAGTATCATTGGGTATTAGTCTTGACCTAAGCCTTGTATTTGCTGTCCGAGGCTTTCATAGCCATGATGATGGTCCACTACTATCATACAATCTTACCATACTCTTGTATTATAATATGTTTGCTACAAAAACAGAACTTGTATCTACCACGAATTGAAATGGAGGTCTACGACTGCAAAATAGATGTACAGATTAATGACCAATTTAAAACAAGGAAAATTTAAAAATGTGACCCAATTCTTCAAACATTGACATTCATCTTTTTTACTTCACAACTTTTTCCAATTTTAATTTTAGCAAAAAGGGAAATAGCTACAACTGCAAAGCAATAAAATTAAATTTAAAAATATTTGAAAAGGCTAGTAGCTCAAACAACTAGAACAAATAATTGCAGCTGTCTCTACAACCTACAGTCACTCTAGAAAAAAATGTTTGATCTTATTTTGATGCTTTTATTACCCTACATTAATTATTCCACTATAATTAAGGTTAGCGTGAAGAAAACGAGAGACAGAATATAAAGTTTTATTAACAAAACTTTTAATATTTATTTAGGAGGTCCTAGATGTTATACAGATCAAATGCGGAAATTGTAAGAGAAATAGTACTTTAATTCTTTATTTAAAAATCACCTTGCGTTCTGAGTAACACAGTAGGGGCTTCAGAAATTCACAACTATTTTAAAGTGGATGAAATTGGATGTTGTTAGGTCTGTAATTCAAAGCATGTGCTAAAAATTTCCATTAAGAAAAACAGTATTCATTATCTTCCGAAAATGCTCAATAGCAAATCATTCGGCCAAATGTACTTATTTTTGAAGGTTTGTGTGTTTCTCTGATAGCCAAGCCACATTAGGCTATCTGCTGAGCCCACCGAGGGGAATCGAACGCCTGATTTTAGCGTTGTAAATCCATAGACTTACCGCTGTACTAGCGGGGGCATTCTTAACGGAAGTTTGTGTACAATGTGGCTAGGTCTGTTATATGATATAGAGTGCAAATATGTGATTTGCTTGCTTCCAAACACTGTGACTAGATGTATCCCCATTCTGATCTAGCATATTTGCTAATATGCTATATCTTAGCAAAGCTAGGCTTAGTGATGCTAATAAAATGACACGCGTTGGCCAATCAAAATATCTTCACTCAACATTGTCATCACATTATCAGTCAGGATTTTTGTCCTGGCTCAAAACAGACATGCATTTCTTATGGCATTATTAATCAGTAGGTCTAGATTCTAGAATGTGACTAAACTTGATTTGATAGGCTAAATTGAAGATATCTATATCTTTCAATTACTCATTCAAAAGGCTTTGAATTTTGTTCAAGAAAGAATAAAGTAACCGTATTTTAAGTTTTTAGGATACATTGTATCATTTATTTGTATCTCTTGGACATATGTACAAGTTGTTATCTCATAAACAATTCATAACTACCTCTGACCTTACATTGCTTTAGTTATCAGCTGTAAATAATTATTTTAAAATTGACAAACATCATTAATAAGAAGTATAAAATAAAGTCATCCAAGTACGGAAGTTGAAATTGTTAAATATAAAAAATGGTATGTGATCATTTGTTATAAAATAGTTAGGTGACTCACTCTAATATCTCTTTCCTTTACACAGGTACAAACACTCCGAAACATACACAACTGTGCTTATATGTGCACACATATATTATTAATTAAGTGTTCATTTTTTACTATACAGATATACAAATAAACACAAGAGAAGATGGGAGCCCTCTAGTGGCACAGTGGACTTAAGCATGCGGACTTAACCACCAAAAAGCGGGTTTCGATATCCGTGGTGGGCGGATCACAGATAGCCCATTGTGTAGCATCGTGCTTAATTCTAAACAAAGAAACAAGAAGATGGGAAAAACTAAAGTCAAAGAAAAAGAGAAAATAGAGAAAGTATTGCTAAAAATATGAAGTTAAACGATTTAAAGGCTTCGTCCTGTAGTGACAAAATCCTCGTCAATCAAGACAGTGGAAACAACAATTTAGATGCTAACGATCTGGATGCTGAAAATGGGTCAACCTCATAATATTAAATTGAACCTTTTCTCTTAATCATAACATGCCAAAAACATAATCACCATCCAAGACTGTGAAAACAATCACGTAGAAACTACAGCTCTCGAAGCTGATTGTATCAACCTCATCCATCTGAATTAAGACACTACCAACAGGGATAAATCAATTATTGCAATGGTAATAAAGATACTAACTGATGTTTTAAATTCGATGAGACATTGAACTAAGTTTCTGGTAAAGTGAAATATTTTGTTTGTGTGTCGAAGATTACCTATTGGCGGTGAATGTATTTGGGTTTCAGTGGCTCTACAAAATTAATTCCACGTGATAAAGTATAAATATAATGCTCAAAAACACTTTTTATATTAAGTAATTGAATGAAGAAAAAGGTTACAAGAAACTGGCTTTGCTAGGAACCAATGAAGTGGAATGTCTTCTATGTTATATGCAAGTTGTTTCAATAGCAATATAGAAACATATTTACTATCAACAGAGCCTGGCATGGCCAAGCGCGTCGCGCTAAACATGCTCGCCCTCCCAGCCGTGGGAGCGTATAATGTGACGGTCAATCCCACTATTCGTTGGTAAAAGAGTAGCCCAAGAGTTGGCGGTGGGTGGTGATGACTAGCTGCCTTCCCTCTAGTCTTACACTGCTAAATTAGGGACGGCTAGCACAGATAGCCCTCGAGTAGCTTTGTGCGAAATTCCAAAAACAAACAAACAAACTGTCAACAGCTGTTTACTCTAACTGAAAACATGTTGCAATTAACTTTAGTCAGCACGAAAAAAGCTAATTAAATCACCAAATTTGATATTTGTAAAATCAAAAATGGACATACTTTAACAAAACAGATAGAGTCAGAGAAAAAACTAAAAAGTTTTATAATATATTCTCTCGGTCATAAAGTTTCTTTTTAACCAAAGGGCTAGTATTCAGATGAAGTGATGAAGCAGTTGCTTCATTGCATAATGACAATTATAAATAGTGGAGCTATTTAGCTGAGTATGAAACATTTCTTCCTGAACACATTCAAATATTTGCAAACATGGGATAATAGTCACATTTCACTCTAATCTTCAACTATTTGTGACGAATTCATAGAAATCTTACGCAGAGAAATTATTACTTCCATTATTCATGAAATCAAAGATTTAAGTGATACTCAGTTTTGTTGTTTCTACCACAGACATATCTCTCCATGGATCAACTGACAATCTTTAGATAAGTTCTAGATGACGGACCTGTAGCAAAATTTGCCACATTTTTAACGATAAGCATAAGGAGTAGAACTAACTAGAGTTCTTATTAATTTTCTTCAAATGAATATAAGAATTCAAGATTTCCATGGCTGTCTTACGACAATACATCCAACATGAGCACAAATACGTTGCTACGCAAACCTTGATCAAAGGGAAGAACCCGAAGAAAATTCTGTTACCTGCTGTGATCATTCACTCATTTGTTTAGACTAACGTCTATTCTTTGCTATTGTGCAAAAGCTTTATGTGTTTTGTCTCAGCTTTAACACCTCCCAGTATGGTTCTCAACAATTAAAGAGTTATCAGATACAAGATGGAATGCCCATTCAGGTTTAATGTGAGTCGTAAAAATCGAGTTAAAAGCCATAATACTTCCATTATAGCCGATGGCTCTAAAAAGCCAAAATTGTGCTTAGAGTAAAGAAGATTTATGCTACAATTGAAGCAACTAGAAGCAAATATAGTGATTAAATTATGAAATGTTATCTTGGAGAGATGTCACAATGTAATTAGTTCATTAAAATCACCAAATGAATTTCAGCATATCTTCTATACTATATTTTTATAGGAATTAGAAAATTATTTTTTTCCAAATGTAAGTAAACGGTCAAGCAAATGTCAGGGTGCAAGACATATAAGAAAAATACACAATGGGACAATAGAGATGATGAAGAAAGTGATTTTTCACCTTCAACTAAATATAAAGTTCAGGTGTTTTTTTTTTACAATAATGATACACTATCATTCAAGGTAGACTGGAGAATAGTGACATATAAAAGCACCAATTTTAGATTTTTTTTTATAAAACTTAAGAGTTCATGTCTGCAGAAGACCTCTACAATGCTACCAAATTAGTACATAGTAGATATTTTACAGACTTGATAAGTTACATAGAAGAAGCAATCGTTCATTTTGCCACAATGAACACACTTTGATCAGCAATGTGTCATTACACGTTAAATACACTGGCGCTTTTGTACATAGAAAATTATTGTTTTTTAATCTATTGACAGCAAATATGTCATAAGTACCTATGCTGCAAAAAGAGCTTTGACACAGTAGCTTAATGAAGTGCCAATGACACGATCTTCTATTATTGTTTGGCACTCCACATGATAACTGATGTAATCTAAGTTAAGCGTGTGTGCGTGCTTGTGAATGCACGAGTTGTTGAGTTTATGATGCGTGGTTGCTTTCTGTCTATATGCTTTGTTATTCAAATGCAAATCCTGTCTGTGGTACAGTACTACTTTTCACATTCACGAATCATCTAATATTATTCATTAATTTGCAGATGAATCTTTTAAACCTTTATATGTTCTTTTACTTTTGTCTTCAAAGATAAAGCATATTGAGATTTAGTTTTACCTTAGTCTACAGTTATGATCATAATAGTTTCGCCCCAGGCCCATCTGACCATTAATCCACTCTTGCATTAATCTATTAGAATTTCTAATGTTTGTGTACAATAGACTTGTAAGTTTTACTAAAAGCTTACCAACTTTCGTAAAAATAAATTTAATAAACTGAAATGTATATGGCATGTCTCTACATATAGATTCACGAAAATAGGGTTGGTTCAGCAGACCAACACCATTAATAAAGCTCTCGCTCACAAAATAAGCACATGTCACAGCACATTACTAATTATTGGTTTTGTACCAAACAACTATCCCTACCGTAATAGTCGAGTGGCAGATCATACAGTAAAACTTCAACAAACAACTCAGAAAGCAAGAAATACTATCCACTATTGATAGTGATAATTAAGTGATAACTGTAAAATGAAACCCGTGTGTTTTGCTGAATAGCACTATATACCTATTTGAAAAGGAATGGTTACAGATTTTTAAGCCATTGGTTTATGAACCAAATTATTATTCCAACTGTTACTGACAAGTGAAAAAATCACCCAAGATGGACATCATTCATTAGCTTAGAAAGTAAGATTTACCACATTCTTTCAGTCAGTAGTTTTGCAATCCAGTGACTGTCCCAACTACTAGTCTAGAAGTTTATCCTAGCCATAATAAGTAGAAAGCCTAAGGCAGCATTATTTGCTCTATTTCAATTGCTTCCTCATCTGATTTATTGAACACAGGCAGATAAGTAATCGTTTTCCTTTTTATAGCTGAGTTGTGAAATATTCTATAACAGTTTCATATTCTTATTGAACTTATTATGTAGCAACTTGTCCTTGTGCTAGATACTCTAATACAATTCTCGTGAATTCTAGACCCCATATAATAGTTAATCTACTTGTCCAAATACTAGGTATGAACCAGTCCAACTAGAGCTAACTGGCATGCGTAATTGACAAAATTAGTCTCCATGCTGTAAAGCCCTTGTATTAATTGTTTTGTAGTTCCTAGTATGCAAACTCTTACACATCTGTCAGTGTTGTTCTCAGCCACTACAGTCAACCACAGTATTCCTCTGTGATTTCCTAGAGCTACAAAATGAGCAATATCACATCTACAAAAATTGGCATTTCCTACCAAAATTTGAAAATATTAGTCAAACAACTAGTCAACATCTATTCTGTTGCATGGTACATCATCATGACGTAAGTCTAATATTCATCAACATTAATCTTAATTAGTTTGCCCAGGAATAGTAAATCTTGCAAAAATTTGCTTAACATTCTCTACCATTCCTTTCAAAAAATTACCTCACTAGAGGAGATAAGGTGAAGTTAGTTAGTTATCACCATTAGATTCCGTCTAGGAACATAGGGCCGCAATCGCTTGCGGATTCTTCAATAAGTATTTAAATGAGCAGGTTGTTAGCCCACTGCAGCGAGCCGTCCCTAATTTAACAGTGTAAGACTAGAGGCAGCTAGTCATCACCACCCACCGCCAACTCTTGGGCTACTCTTTTACGAACGAATAGTGGGATTGACCGTCACATTATAACGCCCCCACGGCTGGGAGGGCGAGCATGTTTGGCGCGACACGGGCGCGAAACCGCGACCCTCGGATTACGAGTCGCACGCCTTACGCGCTAGGCCATGCCAGGCCGTACATATCTAAGAAAATAACTAATTGTTAAAATTAGTTCCGTGCTCCACATATATCTCTTGAGGAGTGTCAAAATATGCTATCCATTTCTCTGTTAACTCATCAGCAATAGACTCTGCAAAATTGTCGACCAATGGATATACCTCATCCCATTTAAAGAAACGATTAATGATAAATAGCACATTTAGTTTAATTCTTCTGTCCCAAGAATTATAGGAGTGGTATTTAAAGCTATTCTCAAGAAAGAGAACCAAACATTTATTACAGGAGCTTATACCTACTGTTTATACCTACTTTTTATCTGGGCTCAACACACAATACAATGCTGGCACCAGTGTTAAATTCCATTGTTCCAGCTTTACCAGTAGAAGAATCATCAGATGTTCAAACTAGTGTGAGTCGCACCCTACTGACTTCCAGTTCTTGTGCCATATGAAGTCTGGATAATGTGTTGCCTAAGAGCTCGAGCTACCACTGATTTAAAAATATGTTGATACATCTATAAGGCCTATCAGTTTGATAAAACTCGCCGTGAATCACTTGTAACTACTTGCATAAGTGCTGCAGAGTAAGTATTATTGGCTTATTTCTTCGACCCGTGCTTCCTGTGTGTTCATTTTCTGCATACTTGTTCTGGGGCTCTCAAGCGCTCTTTCCAGAGTTCCTGACGGGTGTATTTTTACATACACATACTAATAAAATCGCATATGATTCAGACAGCCCCAACTATCAGCTTCAATAGCACTGCTCCAATATAACTATTCCAGACAACAGTATCTAACACGAATTCACAATCTTGCCACAAACATGGAAACGTGAATACTTCCCCTAAAGCATGCTTCAAGGACAGAAATGCGTGCTATTAATCCCAGTCAATCTACATTGTATTTCAGTGATAGTAAGAGTGAGTATTGGAATGTCAATTTGCAAACCCAAGCAAACTCTAAAACTCATAATCGTGGCCTAGGGACAGATTTTAACTGCTGTAATCTTTATAGTGTCAGTTAAGGCATCATTTTTTGCCCACAATATGACAAAGAAATTCTACTTGTGTGCGAGTTATTCACATATTTAAGATTTCAACTTTAATTGTGCCATTGTTATCTACAGCAAAACTCTGGTCAGGTTTTAATAGCGCTCTCATACATTTGGTCAAATATCAAAACATCTCCAACTTCTCCCATTGCAACCCTTTAAACATAAGGTACATTAGCTTCTTAAAAGAGATTGGAATATTAAATATGCCAAGTAATATAACACATCAGAAAGTTTACTAAAACTTTGAGTTTAAAAGTATTTTAAAAGTATCAAGATGTTAGGGCGAAAGTGTAAATCATTGGGCAACTTCCATTTCATTCAGACATTTATCTACTCGTGGCGACAAAAATGTATCAGTGCAGGTCACGATGCCCACCTGGCATTAATCAACATACGAATAGTTATTACTATCCTCATTACTGACAGTCATTACTGGAAATAACCATACACTCTTGTATAGTTATGTAATTTCTTTTTTTTAACATTTATTTTATCTCGGTGTTGCTAAATTATTAGTTCTGCAGGAAAACCTGGGCAGGACTTGCATTGCCTATTTCTTTGTGACACAGAGTGATTATAGTTCTCTCCAGTTAGCCATTCAGTCCAGAAAATACATTGGTATATTTAATCAGTAGGTTACTGAGACTAGTGATGTGTTGAGACTAGATTGCTATTGCGGTTCTCAAACAGCTGTCTTAGTTGTACTAGTAGCCAAGTATTCATATATGGATAAGGTACAATAGGAATAACATCTTAATTAAACTCAATATTGTTAAGTTTCGCTTCACTTATTTGTCTATAATTGAAAAGCAGCATCAGTAATAAACCACAACATGCTACTTGTGTATATGGAGATAAAGTTGTTTGTTTATTCCTCAAAGTACACATGATTGGCCTACTATTCCTGGCTCATTCAGTTATTACACAAGTAAACGTAGCAGATATTTTTTGTAGTATATCCATCCTAAGATTGTTGATAACAAACCTGAGGTCTGTAATGACCAACTTCAATAAATGTTTCATCTGGCCCAGACATAGTGGTTGAAATGCTAATTCATTCACATCTAATATCATGATATTCGTCAAAGAGAAGTTAACATCCACTGGTAAAATGCTACCTTTACTTAACCATAAACCATAGTATTTTAAAGTGCTTTTAGCTATGTTAACCAGAAATTCCACTGCCTATCATACATTCTCACAATCACATACCAAGCACAAATTAGCCCTTACTTGTTCCTGAATTTTCAATAATTGTAAAGTAGTATCAGGATAACTATATTACTGTTGCCCGCTTTCTGACCAAAAGACGGTTTCTCTAGTGTATTGGCTTGACAGCAAAGTTATGCAACATCAACACACTTGATGTAATTAAAATTAAGTCCCACTACAACGCTTGTTTACATGGAGGTGCAGTTGTTCCCTGCTGAAGATACACGTGAGTGGTTTATCGATCCTAGCTCATTCACCTATTGTGAAGTTAGCAGAAAATTTTGGTAGCATGTTCATTCTACGGTTGTCAATAACAAACCCAACTACTGTAATTACGACTTCGATGCATGGTTCACCTGGTCCACACATAGTGCGAAAAATGGCACTTCATTTAATTCCAGTATGCTGTCTTTACAAGAGAAAAGTAAGTATTCACTGGTCAAATGGTGGCTTTACTTTGAATGCATTGCACAACAATTGTTTTGAAAGGTTTTGCTTCCTGAAACGTTTTTGCTGATTGTGACAGGTACCTAATGGGTATGCACAAATATAGTTTTGGTTTTTCTTTATCACGTAGAAACTCTGAGAAAAAAACAGTTAACTGTTTACCGGCAATAACGTATTTAATTGCGTTTATGTTTCTAATACGCTATTAAGTTCAACATAATTAAAAGCGTTTTGCTCCTGATTTTCGTTTGTATTCAATGTTTGGTACATCGCGTTACAGTGTCCAACAGTAGTCAACAAGAACTGACGGATTTCAGTTGCCTTGATATCGTTTTTCCATTGTGGCAATGTCCTGGTGAAACCTTTCACAGTGTTCGTCACTGACAGCACCGAGATTTGCGGGGAAGAAGTCCAAGAGTGAGTGGAGGAGATGAATCTTGAGTGATATTTTGCACTTCATTGGGTTGTATGCTTTGAGAAGTTGTCTACGAACTGAATGTAATGTGGGGCTCTGTAATTGCCAAGAAAATTGTCAACAACGTCTCTGAAGGCTTTTCAGGCAATCTTTTCCAGCCCAACTAACAGATCTTTGAACTCATAACACGTCTGATCTGAGGGCCAACAAAAATGCCCTATTTGATGTTGGCCTGAGTTATTCTTGGGAACATCTGTTTTAAATAATGAAAACCTTCACCTTCTTTGTTCATTGCTTTCACATAAATTCTTCATAAGTCCCAATTTTATGTGAAGAGAAGGCAAAAAAAAACTTTGCCGGGTCGACAAGCGGTTCATGCACCACATTTTCTGTCCTGGAACTAACATTTTACGGAGTGGCCAGCTCTGTCTAGAATACTGTGACTCTTTGGCACGATTGTCCGATTCACAGATGAAACAACAGTACTTTGTATAGCCGAGCTGCAGTCCCAGTAACAGAGCAACGACCTTCAGATCTCCACAGATATTCCAGTTGTACTTGCTGTACTAGATGTGCTTCAGCAACATTTCCATGTTCTCGTAGGTTTCTTTAATGTGTGCTGCATAGCCAACAGGTATTGAAGGGTGAACGTAGTCATTGTGTAACAGATCAGCTTTGAGGCTTAACATTGATGAATCAATAAAGAGACACCACTCTTGCGGGTCATGGTCACAACCCAAAGCAGAGAACTATCCTTCGATGTCAAAACAGAAACAGAGACTGTTACCTTGTGCAAATAATTTGGTTATATCATTTTGGCGGCTTTGAAAAACAGAAATTTTCGTACCTGGTGACAGTAAACACCATTCCTGCAATCTCGAACCCAGCAATTTGGCTTTTGCTTTTCACAGACCCAAATCCTGACCAGATCGTTTAATTCTGACTGTGTTATGAGATGCGGATTGCCTGAGGAGCACGGTTCAAAATCCGGGTCAATGTCACTGCTAGTTCCCTGCATTGCAGTTTCTTCGTCTAGTTCGTCTAAGGTCCATTCCTCTGGTGGTTTCGGAATAGGAAGACTGTCGTCATGTGGTACGGGTCTTATTGCTGAAGGCAGATTAGGGTATTCAATTGACTTCTTATTTTTGGCAGAGAAACCAGACACATTAGTCAAACAGAAGTAACAGTCCGTCAAATGGTCTTTCTGTTCTCGCCATATCATCGGGACAGCAAACGGCATTGTCTTTCGAGTACCTCTGAGCCAAGCTCTGAGACAGACAGCACATGTCGCTCAACAAATGTGAGGTGCCCATTCCTGGTCTTGATCACCATTATTACAGCCAAAGTACAGATGATATGCTCTCTTCACAAGATCAGTCATTCAGCGTCTCTGATGAACAAACGTATACTTGCCACAAATATAGCAGAATTTATCGCGACTGTTACGACATTGACGAGACATATTGACCGACACCAATCGTCCTGTAAAACGTCTATAACATCTAACTTACTTGTTACAGTGCTACTGAGGCAATGCTATATTCTGAAACAATACATACACACTATAAGGTCTATATTAATCCAGTGAGCAGCATCTGTGTATGCAAGCCACTTTTATAGCCTCCTGAAACAGTGTAAAGCTGGCTCCAGCCTGCCCAGGCTGCATACTTCCACAGAACAACTTCCAACCTGGCCTGATTTCATGCCTGGACATGCCCAGACTGCATAAAACATTGTTCACAAGTCTCTTAGAGAAACGAAAATTTTTGGACACAAATATAAGAGAAAACATGACAAAACTGAATATTTCGATGAAACGGTACGTGATGGGCAAATCTGGATGTGATTTTCGTGATCAGCAGCAACAAATCTACAAGGAACACTCAACAGTGTTTAAGAAGCAAAAACTTTGTTGTGCAGTGATGCCTCATACATACTGATATTTCTCTGGAGTTCTACCAGTTCCTTTGTTAACCGGAAACTCCACTGCTCTACCGTGGATTCTGGCAAGCATATACCAAACATCACCCATTCTAGAAAGAACTGGCCTGACTACACCATTTGTTATAAACTATCTGCCATGCTATTTTATATTAGTTGTCATACCTGGCTCATTATATATTACATTTCTGTAGCTCGAGCAACAGTAGTGACAGCTACCTACTGTCCCTCCATCATATGTATAAGTGATCTCAGCAAGATTTCTCTTTATTCTTGGCTAGCCTCACACTAATTACAAGCTGACTTTTACCGACAAAGATATTTAATGTTCATTGTTCGTTGATAAAAAAGTTGCCCAAGAGTTAGTGGTGGGTGATGATGACTTGTCGCCTTCCCTCTAATCTTACACTGCTAAATTAAGGACAGCTAGCGCAGATAACCCCCGTGTAGCTTTGAGCGAAATTGAAAAACAAAAACACAATTATAGTTTCTGAGATTTATAGTATACGGACTGTAGCGACTAAACAATATTTTATATCTCACTGCATCTTGTGATAGATAGCATTTATATATTCATTAGGCAAAATTCTCGAGCATTCATTTGGCAACAATATTTGAAGACACGCTTGAGCGTCAGTAAAACATATATTGTTGATTCTTACTTTCGAGAATCTTCTACAAATTTCGAGAACAGACGATACTTACGCAATATACATCCATCAATATGTTTACACGTATTAACCTGAAACAAACGTTGATATTCAATTAAATGTATAACAGCTATAACTGTTACTGAAGATTTTCTAGGCGGTTTAAACTGTGTGTTTATGAAGATAGTCTCTCCTATCTCACTAATCGTAATTGTTGGTGGTGACCGTTGTTTTATCTACTAATGATATAGCTTCATCAGCATCTTCTCACTCCTGACTTGGCCTAATGGGTAAACACTTTTCAATAAACTGTTTTCACATCTCTCACTCAATTGTTCTCATTATTTTTGACAAGTTCACATCATCTCACCTGTTTGTGAGATTCCACCTAGTTTTTGTCTCCTGGTGGGACAGAATTCTTCACTTTCTAGAGAAACTCCCTACTATCCTTCCAATCACTGATATCTTTCACATGTGTTTACCATTTATCCTGCTGGTGAAAGAGTTTCTACTAGTGGGTGCTAGTGATTATCTGTTATTAATACCTTAGGTACGTATTTCCGTTTACCAAGACAGCTCCATCAAGAAGAGACTCTGTATTGCCCGATGACTGCTTTCGAGTGAAACAGCTCATGTTGGTGAAACTTATCCACCAATCTCAGTTATCCCCTTTCTCATTTGGGTCTTTGTTTCCCTAGTTATTGGATACCTAAAGCTACTATATATACTGTCATACTTAGTTTCAGGTGTCATAGCTTGCTTGCCACCCCATCTGGGCTCTCCTTTGGCTAAGACTTGATCTCAGGGAACGAGCTTCATTTCTTTGTATGGATACATCAACCAATGCCCATTTCTCTTCCCAAATTTATGATTACAGAATTGTGGCTTTTTAGTATCAGCAAAAATCCAAATCCACAGAAAAACTTCACCAAATCTCACCGTTTTTCTTGCATATCAGCTGCCTGGGATTCTGCTTTAAGATCCTCCATATTATACATCTACATTTTACAGAAAAGTGCATTTAAACACTGCTGTTGACTTGATGTATGAATTGGGTATGAAATAGTCTAACCATCCATCTATATGGCGTTAGTGCAAACCTCTAAAACAACAATATGTTGATCACAACACCCATAATCTTATTTTCTTCAGCTATGTGGTGGTAGTTACAGGAGCACGGATTTTCTCAGTCATTTAGAGCCTGTCTAATGAAGGTTCAAAAATAGAGTTAAATGGCATATTGAGATTTTCTTTGAACGTTGATCTCTGTGGCAAAGTATACTAAGACTGGGATAATTACAACCACAGTTTTTTTAACAAAATACAGTGACATTCATGATACATAACACAAAAGCAATTGTTGTGGTGGTGTATAGAGTTAGTAATAGCAGATTGAAGAAAGCATTAATAATTGTCTCTCACATTTCAGTGTAATTCACTTCTGAGCTGAATAAAAAGAATAGAAAACTGCAGTCCACATATAAGACAAGCAGGGCAATGATAGCACTAGAGCTAATGGACTTAGTTGCAGTGTCAACGAACTTGTTCCCGAGAATACTGACGAAGTCTGGTATCTAGAAAATCTGGAATAAACGTAAGATAAAGAAAAATGGGCCCGTCGGTTTGAAATATCGACGAGCACTGAGTGAGAACTAACGCGAAGTAATTCCAAGGACAGCAGAAGAAGAGAGAGCATACAACAATAATACAATTGGTGTACTGCAAAGCTTCTAAATAATCCAGAGAGGAAAAGGCGCACAACTCTACACTGAACACAGAAACTGTAGAGCAACCACTGAACCAAATAAACCATGACAGACCACCCAAAGTCACCTGATTCAAGGAAAAAATGAATTAAGCCAGCTGCACTTGGACAAGTAGACCAAAAGGTAGAATCGCAGACCATTTATTACAAAAGAGCATAGCCCACTGAAGAAGGAAGACACAACCCCAGGTGAGGTGTTGTGGTAAAGATCGCAGTTTTGATACGTACTATAAAGAAAGTTTCAAGCAGTGGAGATAAAGAAGAGGTTCATGGAACTTTGTGTACAAACTCTGGACTTGAGAACTGCAAAATGCCCCCAGGCAGAATCAAAGCTCCAGATGGTAAATGGAGTCCAATATCTTCAAGGCTGAGATCCTGGCAGAACCAGGGACCCATAATCAAGTTTGTACCGAATAACAGCATGATATACTTTGAGCATAGAACAACTATCTGCTCTCCAAAAGACGGAAGAAAGGACACAGAGGATGTTCAGTGCCTCTTTACACGTGACACATAGATGCTTGATGTGATGTCAGCTTGTGGTCAAAAATAAGCCCCGAAAACTTTGCCTCAGGGACCACAGTAAGAACACCACCACCGATAAGAAGCTCAGAATAGGGGTGGAGACCTGTTTGTGACAAAAACGTATGCAAATGATCTGGAGAAAGAAAAGGTAAAACTTTGTTTGCTGTGATCCACTTCAACAAACAACTGAGAGGAGTCTGAAGCTACTGCTCAATAAACCTCATGCTTAAAGACCGACATGAGACGTGGAAGTCATCGACATAGCGTCCATTTACAATAGTAGGATGAAATTGTGAAGAGACAGCATTTTTCTTCACACCGAAAGGTGTGACACTCAAGACACATCCTGAGGGACTCCAACTTTCTGTGGAAAATAATGGGAAGTATCGAGCCCACACGAACTTGTCCATCACTGGTCCATTACAAAGTTCTGGATAAAAGTTGGTAAATGGCAAAACAACCCAAATAAGTGGAGGTTTCACATAATAATGTGCCTCCATGTAGAGTTGTAAACATTCTAAAGGTCAAAGAATATGGAAACAAGATGTTGTCGCTTGAGAATAGTTTCCCTGATCAACTTTTCAAGTCAAATCAGATGGTTCACAATATCGTTCTTTTATTGGTACCTACATGCAGTGGGAAAGAGGGGGTTGTTTATTCAGAGAACCAAACAAGACAATCATTAACCGTTCTCTCAATACCTTACAGAGACAGCTCATCAAAGCAGTTTGATCATAACTAGAAGGAACTTTTGGATCTTCCCAGGCTTAGAGAAAGGAAGAACAATAGCCAAGTGCCAAGCATCAGAAAGAATATTCTCCTGCCAGATCAGGTTAAAATCAACCAGAAGAATAGTTAGAGAGGCAGGAGAAAGATAGTGAAGCATCTCATAGGGAACATCATCAGGTCTGACTGATGCACTGCCAGACCAATGAAGAGCAAGCTTGAGTTCCACCAGTGTAAAGGTGCGGCAATAGTCATAGAGAGTAACAGCATAAAATGAAAGAGGCGATTGTTTTGCCCGAGACCTGATGAAAAAGATAGCGAGGGACGAAACACAAGTGCTATATGTAGGAGAAAAGCTGTCGCTAAGATTATCTGTGATGTTCTGGGCATCAGCAATTTCCCGGCCATCAGAAAACAAGACTGAAAAAAAATGGAGCTTATTCTGCCCACTAACCTTTCGAATATCGTCCACCATGATTTTGGAACTGGTTGTAGAAAAATACTAGTTGTGAACTTAATTCAAGATTACGTTTTTCTTTGACATGTTACCTGCCAAACATGGGCAAAGACACACTGGAAAGCAATGAGATTCGAAAGTGTGAGATACCAACAGAAGGTATTCCAGGCCCATTGTTTAACCTTCCCTGCCTTTTGACAGCATATCTCTATCGTAAACGAGGATGCAATGGAACATATGTCAAGGTGTGAGGAATAGATTGAGCAGCCACCTGGCCAAAACAGTCAGTAAACGCTATCATGCAGTCGTTTATCAATGGCACACATATGACGGCAGGATAACGTTCTGAGAGAGTTATAAAGGAAAGTCAGTTGGCCTAGTCCAACTTCCCCAAAATCACGCAGAATGAGAGACATTGATCACAGCCAGTCTCCCTCAAAATGGTAGGGAAATGATCACTGCTCGTAGGTCACTGTCAACCTTCCAAGAAAAGTGAGATAAAAATGAATGGGAGCAGATAGAGAGATTAATAGCGATACAAGATTGGCTATATGCATGAAATTAAGTGTAAAAACTAGTATTGAAGTGAGAAAGATTGTAATACAAGAGCATATGCTTTACAGAAAGGCCTGTCCAATCAATATCACAACTACCCCAGGAAGGATTATATCCATTATTATAGTCTCCTAGGATTAAAAACGGAAGTGGCAACTATCCAATGGGAGAATTAAGTCATAACTGATCATAAGTCTCTCCAGGAGACAAGAAGAGAGAACAAACATTGATGTTATGGTATGACCAAGGAAACACAGATGGCGACGGCCTCCAAAGGTATATCAAGCGGTAAAGACAGGGTGAGAACATGCAACTATCACTGCAACCTCTCCATGCACTCGTTCATCACACAAGCTGTCATTCTGGTATAAAGAAAACTGCCAAAATGTGACTTTATTGGCAGGTTTCAGAAATGTTTCCTGTAGGGAAAAATACATAGGATGATAGGAATCAATCAAAGCCTTAATGTCATCCAGATTAGAATGGAAACCTCGACAGTTACCTTGTATCAAATTGTCCATTTTCATTTAGGTGTGGAAGAATTGGGTGGAGAACCCTTTTGCTTTCAATCACATCATTTTTATTTAGTAGAAAGAGATCTGTTGATTTTCATGGATCCTTCTCAGGATAAAGTGGGCAGGTTTCTGTCGGTAGACGTAGATTCCAGCGAATGAAGGCATGAACGAATTATCATTCTACATCTCAGGGACGAAGATGGTGGACTCGAGCAGACACCAGAAGCTGAGGACCAAATAAAGTAGACCCTGGTTGTCACTGGAAGGAATAGTGGAAATAGAGATAGGAGTGGATGTTGACTTGTCATCTTACTTATCCATAGAGGATAAAATACTCTTCACATGGTTTGAAAATTACTCTGGTAGAGGCATGAATACATCTATAGCTTACAGTTCAGACAACCTGCCTTGACCAGATTGACATGGTGGTGTAAAAGTCCAAATTAAGACATTGGTCGGCAGAATGATTCTGTTCTTGCAAATGGAGATACAGCACACAGCAGAACTGCCTCGGCTAGAAAAACCAGCGAGGACCTCTGAATCGGGGATATTCTTTAAATCCCTTTCAATGATTACTCTTCGAGAGAAATTCAGAGTAGCATGAGGAGTAATCAATCTTTATTCAGAAGGCAGACATTTATCCTAAGGATTTGTCAGATAAGGAATGAAAGATTAAAAATCTATGTAGAGGATCTGATGGAGATGATGTAACAGAATAATCTATGTGTAGTCATTTACTTATAAGCTGTTATATTACTTTTTCTTTCAAAGATTGGGTTAGCCATAATGAATAAAGAAAGATTCAGTACCCACTGACTCACACTGATCATGAAGCCCTACAATGCCAAACAAGGACACTGTAGCAACACCAGTATTTCATAAGTGATATACACAAACACCAGTATCAGACACAATATCAACAACACTCGTTTATAATGTTCAACACTGATATTCAGTTGATTCTAGCCCAATAGGACCAGCCAATTGGCCCTGGCGGGACATCTCAAGGTCAGCTAGTTAAAGGAATTCTAGGGGTATTGGAACTGAATTCCTCAACCACCAGTGTACTCTCCTCCCATTTACGGGTCACCAGACACAGCAAACACCTCCCAGAGAAAGTAAACAAAGTACAGAACCTTCTCTAGGAGGTCCCATCGCCACGTACAGGTACCTCGAAGGGTTTAAAATCAAAAGCTTAAGACATACATTATGTATAAAAGTAGATTAAATTTCATACACAATTGAATTTATGCAACAAACGGTAAATGTAAAAGATAACAACTAAATATTGAAGTCATAAGTTGTTCTTACAGGTAAAAAATGGTTTGAAATACAAAACACAAAAGCATCACACAAACCCAGGTTTGCAGACGACTACATCTTTTAAGTATCACTTCATCTACTGCAATCTGAGTGCAATAGTATAGCATTCCTGGACATTATCTAGTTCATCAACAGAAAATCCATCAATTATCTCTAAACGCTAGCAGCTACTTTCCCTGTAAGAATACACTGTTAATTACCAATTAATAAATTACATCCTATGCGTACTGAATAAAAGAAAAGTAGAATTGCTTACTTAAGCAGTTTACTTTCTTCATCCAACTCAAATTAAAACAAACAAGTAATTTCGAAAATGTTCATATTATCTAATGCAGGAGCTAATGTATGATACACTCCTGTATCACATTTTCTGTCGTTTACATATACTTTTTAACCATTTTATAAAGCAGTCACAGGATCCATAGGATTTAGGATATTTTTCCAGAGTTATGTCTAATAAAATGAAAAATATTAGCAACGGTCTTGTAAAAGATTTAATACGAAATTATAGCAAGATATCTAACATGAATGACTGAAAATATAAACAGCTAAGTCAAAGGCAATAATAATAATGTGATTACTTATAGTTGAAGATGTATGTAACTACCCAAAGTACAGATCTATTTCTGAATTGTTAGCTTTTTATTTTTGTTCGACAGTTAAGTTAATCAGAAAAGGTATATGAATTATTATGTGAAGCATTCAAACACAAGTATTAGAACAACAGTGTATAAATGTTTTGTGTCATGTATCTCAGAACGGCTGGTATGAGTACTAACACCTTTACTACTAAAGCAGAAAACAACGTTTCGACATTCCTAGGTTAACCTGGAAATGACCCAAGAAGGTCAAAACGTTGTTCTATGCTTTATAAATAAGTGTCAACACCCATACTAGCAGTTCTGAAATATATTTTTATTTCAAGTGGGTTTCTCGTCATTAAGAAATGTTTTGCGTTAGATTCTAAACAGCTTCAATTCTCATGTTGTAACAATTCATCAGGAATTTGTTCGAGAGTGGAATGTGTAAAAGTGTTGCAATGTGTTTTACTTTTACTAAAATGCCCTAGAATGTCTAGTTGAGAGCTTTTAATTTTTTTTTTTAATTTTCGACATTTTGTTTGTTGTTAAGAGTAAAGCTACACAACTGGCGTTCTAGGCTTTTCTCACCACAGGTAATAAAATCCAGCTTTTAGCAGTATAAACCTTCTACTTACCATTGAGTTACTAGAGGAGAGGGAAGTTGGTTGAAAAGCGTGTGTGTGTGTGTGTTTTGTTATAGCAAAGCTCCATCGGGCTATCTTCTAAGTCCACCTAGGTGAATCCCTAATTTTAGCGTTCTAAATTGGTATACTTACCGCTGTACCACCGGGGGGACAGTTTGGAAGCAGTGCCTTACTTGCAAACTTATTTTGCACAAACTGAAGCGCACTTGAAACAGTTCGTTTTCTGACGGACAGTTAAACATATAAAAGTAATAAGCTTTTAACCTAAGTTACTCATTTAACACAAATTAATTTTATTATGTAAAATTATTTGAATTTTTATAAATAATATAAATTGATAACAATTTAATTAAATAACTATTTTATTGCTTTTCATACGCTCCTACTCCAATTTCTGCAGATACCGAACGTAAATCATCTGTGAACCTAAAGAATTCTAAGGGGTTTGAGTTTGCACACTGTATGTGACCTTATACGTGCGCAGGAAATGTATTGAGTAGTTTGTATTTGCTGCTTACTAACCTTAGTATGAACGATGATTATTTGACATACTTCTTGTGTAATTAGATAAGGCTTTGTTCTGTGAGATATATATTCTAACAACTAAGTAAGCAGATTCTGCTATTTTTTTAATTACTCGTCGTATTATGTTTCTATGCTAGATAGTTTGCGTATTTTATTAATGACTGTTTAAACAGGTAATTATAACTTATACTTTACAGTAGAATTACAAGGAAACAAGATTAACCTAAACTGTTAATGTTAGGGGTATTGTAATGCTAAGTGTTTGTTCAATTTAAATTTGGTATGTCCATTTTCATTACGATTAATGTTATCTCTGGCAAACAATAAATAGTAACATAAACTTTAAAGTTAAATATCTTATAGTTTGGTTAATTAATGTTAATACTATAATTATATTAACTGCTGATCTATACTGATTAAATATTAATACTGTAATGTATGTAAAAGGAACATAAGACTAAAATTAAAAGATTTAGAGTGTAGTATTGGTAAAAAGTGTAATTAAAATGCCTTTTAGAGAACTAAAAATTTAAAGTGGTTTTCAAGAAATTAATAACTTGGAGTGAACAACTGATTAAACTTCATCTGTTTACCAGCCCACTGCCATTGTGACAGCTAATTGTAGTCGATAGTGAAATTACTCACTTTTTTAATCCAATCAGTACTATTACTTCTGGTAGTACTAGATGGATTTTTATATTGCATTGCAACAGCACTTATTATAATCAAAAGTCACCAAAATTTATTTGCCAAACTCTCCAAATAAAGTAGCATCCTTCCTTTAATGTCATCAACACGAATGATCTATTAACTGTTGCTTTATCTATGTTCTTGATGTAAAGTGAAAAGAGCAAAGGTCCTAACACTGAGCTTTGAAGAAACCACACTAATGATGTTAATCCAGTCTGAATTAACTCCATTTATATCAATTGTCTGCTTTCTTCCATCCAACCACTTTCTGGTCCACTAACCCAACCATGCTGTACTCCAGAGAATTTTTTTTTTAATAAACCTTTTAAGTAGTACCTTGTCAAATGGTTTTGGAAAATTCAGATATATTAAATCCATACTTGTACCATAATCTACATCAGTAATGTCTTCAAAACATTAAAGATCAGCAATATATTGTTTTGCTAACAAAAAGTCTTCACTATTCCTCATCTTGAATAGTTGGTAGTTGGAATAATGCTTAAATCTTCATTGATAAAATAGAAGAAAAATAAAATTTAATAATCCAGCTATCTCTTAATTATCAAATATTAGCCTTCCTGCAACATCTTTCAAAAACTGTATTCCAGTTCTAAAGTTTTATTTACTTTTAATATATTTTAAGAAATCATTGCTATTATTTATTAATTTTCAGCCAAACTTTTTGTATTCTTTTTTTGATTTCCTAATATTTTATTTGACCAACTCTTTTTATATTTTACATTTCACCAAACTTCCAATCATAACTTTCAATTTACTTCTTTCATTTATAATTTTTTCTTCAGTTTTATCCATTATGTCCACTGAGTTTTTACTTGTAGCCACCATTTTAAAAAATATTTTATTTTGATCATTATTTTGTACTAATTGAGTTGTCCAATTCATTGCAATAATTTTTATCTTTTCCAAATTTGCTGTTTTGAAATTTGGGAACAAAATCTCACTATTTCTTATCTCAAAATGCAGTAAACTTCTAATCAAATTAGGTAATGATCATTTGCTTCCAGATGTTTCAAACTGTATCTTGTCAACCATTTATTTATCAGAAGGTAATAAATTTAAGATTACATTGTTCCTTATAGTTTCCATAAATTGTTGAAGAAAACCATCCTGGATATTTTCTAAAAACCCCTCCCTCTATGATTTATCTGACATTTATCCATATATATACACCTAAAGTGAAATGTCCCATAATTATAATCTCATTCATAGTTGAATTTCTTATATTATGGTAGTTTGTCAATATCATTTGGTGGCCTAAAAAAATTCCAACTAAAACTCTTTTTTCTTATAACCTCCAACAAAAACCTGGACAGATTCAGCTTCATTTCTTTTAGCTTTGACATCAACTCGACCATGCTGTACATCATATTTTATATATAAAGCCATTTCTCCTCTTACTTTTTTTTAGTTCACTATCCCTATGAAGCAACCTATAACCTTGTATTTGAAAGAAATTTGTCATTAAAATTGTCTACATTTAACCCAATTTCACTTATCATTATATCAGAACCCTCTCTTCTGATCAGTGCTCTTAAGTCAAACAAACAAACCTGCTCTTACCATATTGAAATGTAAGATTCTGAAACATCATCCTTTTTTTCATTGAACTGTTCCCACACATACAACCAACCAGACTGCTCTTTGTTACATATTTGCCTAAGCCTACCACTCTTGGCAGTAGTTTTATAGAATTCATTCATAATAGGCCTTTTCTTTGAATGTCTTTATTAATGCCCCTTATTATATCACTTGCTCTTTTAGTTGTCCTCAAACACTTCATTCCTGAAATAGCATAATTCTTTTCTCCCTATTTACCCCACTGATTATTCTGTGCCATAAGAACATCCTGTAATAATAGGTTCCTTATGTTCCTCATTATCATTCCTATCTGTTCATTTTGTTACTCTTCTATTTGCAAGTAATTATCTTCATAAGTAAAGCAATAAGATGAAATCTTATTTGATAGAACCTACTCATAACAATGAATTCCTGTACTACTGGTCTTGTTAATTTTAGGTGTACAGAAAGGTATTTAAGTAGCCTCACATAACTAACAAATCACCAGGCAAACCACTAATTTGTAACTGAAACTTTTTTGATGTGAGAAAAAGTTTGCATTTTGGCTTTTAAAGATTAAGACTTATGTCTAATACTTTGTATTTCTGGCTGTTTCAGTAAACAAGCATTAATAATATTCTAATAATGTGGTAATCCATCTTTCCAATCTGATATGCTTTTATGCCCTTAAAAATAGCCTTTTTTCTCACATAATAAAACTGAAATTTTTAAACTGGCTATTAGTCTGATATCTATCACTGCATGCCTAATAATGTTTTGTTGATCATAGAGTAAAAGGTGGAAAAAAATGTCAATATATTTAAATTGATATCTCATTAAAATGAGTTATATTTTTGTAACCACTTCTAAAATTGAAATGGTCTGTAAACAAACCTCTAGAACTTTAACCTTTTGCTACAGTACAAGCATAAAGCTGTACAGTGCATAAACCTATATCCTCTTTCCCACATTACCATTGTTGCTAAACACGAGTTATTACTGTTCCATATCCCACACACACTAGAGGAATTTAGTGCTATACAGAGCACATTCTTTATTCCCTCCAGTTGTAAAATCTTATTGCAGCACATTTGTCACTGTGCAATCTTGGTAGTATTGTGCTGTCTCTTAATTCCAAACCACCATCCACAGGATAACCATCTTGCAATAAATATTTTACTTTATTACAATTAATTATTGAATGTTGTTTATTTTTGTTGAATGATATACCAGTTTGGCCTGGAATATAGGTAAAAAAGGTTTTCTTATGTTTTTGGGACAAACCCTATCCAATCTACTTATAAGGCTTAAGGAGTGTGTCAGGATTAGCATTCTATCATATTCTCTACTATTAATGGTCAACCAAGTGAGTGTGTCCTCATATGGCTTACATTCCATTGTGAATAAACTTCATCATTCAATTTTGGTAGCTGAATGTTCAAACTTTAGATGTTTATCTCTCCATAGGACTCCTATCCATGCATTCATGTCTTAACTGAGCCATCCATTACTATGATCAGTGTTGATATCTACTTGTTTTTATCCATTCCATGACTTTGTGTTGACAAGTACTGGCCTTTCACTCCCTGTCCTTCTGGGAATGTTTACATTACTGAATAATGACTCATTTCAGCATCTATATTACTGCTTTGTCTTCCCTCTTTAACTGTTGATGCATACAGTGGGATAATGCTGTGATTCTTTTGAATAATCATGAGGTAATGCTGTTTAAACCAAGCCTAAAGAGGTGGGTTTTGTAGAAAGTTTATTATATTGCTTCTGCTACTGTTTTAATTGCTGCATTCTACACCTTCTGTATCTTAGTCATTGCTGACTTTGCTGTTAATGGATACAGATGAATTCCATACTCCATTCTGGTTATAAATGTTGTTCCTCGTCACAACACCCATATAAGTAAGGCCTTATCTAGTTGTCTGGCATTTTGTTATCTACATCTGGCAGAGGATGCTGCTGGCATTTTTGCAGATCATTTGTTGCTCTCATTAGTGTTTGTAAGATGCTTTCAGTGTTCATCAACATGTATATAGTATCCTCTCGAACATACCAATACATTGATCAGATGAGCTACATATGCAATGAAAAATAAATGGTATGATAGTGATCCTTGAGATAAACCAGACCTGACTTCAGTAATATCAGAATTACACTTGTCAGATTTAAACTGGCAAATGTGTCTGGAAAAAATCAATATATATCATATAAGAATGTTTAAGACTCTTAGTGCCCTTAGCTTCATTCCTAACATGCCAAGATATACTCAGTTGTAGGTATCTTTGAGATAAGAGCCCTACAGTACATTATTGTGATGTCTTAATATAATAGTGGATGTTGTTTATGACTGCCTTGACAGTTAAGGTTATGGATCTATAATCTTGCCCTACCCACCTTAATATGGCCTGGCATGGCCATGTGGTTAAGGCACTCATAATCTGAGGGTTGCAGGTTCAAATTCTTGTCACACCAAACATGCTCACCCTTTCAGCTCTTAGGAAGTTATAATGTTACAGTCAATCCCACTATTCATTGGTAAAAGAGTAGTCCAAAAGTTGGAAGTGGGTAGTGATTAGGGGTGGGTCATGTAGCTTTGCATGAAATTCAAAACATACCAAACCCACTTTAATAAACAGTCTCTCTCTTTCCAGGTTTTCGATGTTTTGTTTTGCTGCTATTCTGTCTGAATTGTATCAATTGCTTCAAGTCAATATCTCTTAACTATATTGTCTTTGAAGGGTGTGAGCAACACTACCATTGAGAAATTTCTGTAAAGTTTGTTTTTTCCTACATTATTGGAAAAATTGTTTATATCAGCTTCTGTACTTTTGTATTCCATGGAGGGTTTTAATTTTGTTGCATCTTCTATCACCTTAGCACAGTGCACAATTTACCTTTGTTGCTTGAAGAATTGTCTTCAATTTATTCAAGATACTGAATTTTCTCACTAAAATTCAGCTTCCTGTTGAATTCTGTCATACCTGCTTCCAAGGCTTTCCCATTTTTATATAGCTTGTATCATTTCTCTCACTATTTGACTTTTTGATGTACTGTAGCCCAATATATGTAATTGATGCCATTTTTAAAATGAGTTTATTATACTGGGAAATTGTCCCTTATTGTTTACCTACTTTTTTCTGCATTTGGGATTCTGAGGTGACTGTTGAAGTTGGCTAGATTTAATTTTCTCATTTAGTTTCGGTGTATTCTTTATTGGTCTCAATTTTCTCTTCTGCTGTCTTTCACTTAGGTTTATTGTAAATAGCACATTTACTTTTCTTACTCATTCTTTTATTTCTCTCCCTGCTCATGCATTTACTCATAATGGTTTTGGGTTTTATTTTATATTGGAAGTCCTTAGTAGTGTGAGTGAATTTTTGAGACTGCTCTTTCTTGGCAATTTGCAAGAGCATGGGCTCATGATCACTACTCATTAAAGGCAGTAGTTATCCTTCATTCAATTTTCAGACAATGTTCGGCAAGATTTTCTATATGGTAAGTACATCTTTCAACTCAATTTCAAATTCAGTTCCCACCTTCTGGACAAATTTGTAAAGCATCAATTAATTTTGAATAAGAGAAATATTGTTATATATATTAGTCTATTCTAGCATTTTAGTATTGTCTTTAAAAACACAGCTGCCCAAATATAGTAAAGGCTCATAAACAACCCCTGAAGGATTCTACTTGGCTCATTCTCCTAATGTTCCCAGTTTTATTTCTCGTGGTAAAAGAATGTGTGTGTATAAATATATTCTCTATACAAGATGTTTATGTAGAATACAATATGAATTCAAGTGTGACAAAGGAAACTTTTTAAACTGAACATAATTTCTTAATGTGTATAGTGACGAATGAGGAAATAACATATAATAACAAATCAGAAAGGCTTATTGGACCATAAAGTTTATATGACCAACTAAATAAAATTGAAAACCCAAAACTAGTACTTTTAAATATTTATCAATCCATCCATTTTCATGTGCATTGCATAATATAATCTAAAGGAATCCCATTCCCTATTATAAAAATAAAGCTGACTTAAATTACCCCTACCCTGTTAGAATTTATACACTTTTACTTTATCCTACCAATGTTACCATTAAATAATACAAACAAAAAACATTATGCCTATACATTCAGTTACCTTAACAGTGTTAAATACCTCAAATATATTTTTTCTTTAAAAATATGATTTCGAAGATTTTAACCTTTCTTTGTATCATGACAATATTTCCATTGGAGTGTCATCCTAATAGCCCCTCTTTGAACATTTTCAAAGAATTCAATATCATTCATAATGTAAGGAAATCAAGACTAAAAATACTTCATATGAAGCTTAATATTGACTCCTAAAGTGTATGTATAACTTCTTTAAACTTGTACTTGCATGTCCATAAATGAAACCTTTTTATTTTACCTTTAGTAGTAACAAACTACTTAGATGGCTTAGAAAAACTGATTAACCAAATCTTCAGGAATCTTTTCTTTCATAAAATTAGTAAACTTATCCCATCAAAATTATGGTTAAAATTTAAATTATGATAATTCACATGCTCCAAATAATCTAAACTTTTATAAATCAGAATCATTCTCCTTGCAGCCAGCAGCAACCATGTATTTAGTATCATCAGCCAGTTTAAGCAGTTTGACCATTTCTTCATCTGTGCCATTGATGTAAATATAAAAAGGTTCTTAACATTAAGCTCTTGCTTCAGTTATTTCCTAAAGTTATATGAAATCTTTTTACATCAGTTCTTTAATTTTTTTCATCCAGCCATTTTTGATCCAATGTCCCAACTTCTCTCCATCACATTAATAGATATAATTTTTTTTTAAGTTTTTTTGTGACACCTTATAAAATGATTTCTGAAAATCTAACTATACTAAATCCACATCTTTACTCTCTGTGTAAGCAGCAATATTTTCATTATCTGTATTAGGAAGAAAGAAATATAGAAATATTTAACACAAACAAAATTTACTGAAAAGATTGCTATTAAGGTGGAAAAAACATTCATGTTCTACATAATATTTTGATGAAATTGGAGGTTAGGCCTTGGATACATCGAGTTAGCAGAATTTTAAAATATTAAATGTTACATGTATACCAAAAGGAATATAGATAATTATCAAATTATTAGGTTATCTACCACTAAGCTAGTTTTTTATCCAATTCTTAATTTCCATCAATTTGTTAAAACCCATTGTACTATATTGTAACTCTTGCTTATATGATATTGGAAAAGCTTTTTTATTATGCAGTGTGCAACCCCTAACCTCATGAAATATTTATCTTGTGTGCATTTAAATTTGCATTAGGAGTTGAAGTTTTCCCATTTCACCTCTGTTTCCTGTTATAGAGAACTTTTTCTTCATTCTCAGGATGCAGTTATGATGACCTGAATACTGTCTGTTGTATGTTCTTATAAATACTTTGCATGGTATTGATGGATATTCACCGAAATTATTATGAAGGTTCATTAGGTCTATGGAGAAATACAAATTTTTGGTTTTGCAATTTTTATCTGTTTTTGCAGGGTTTTTTTTTACCACTATTCATCTCTGTTGATGAATCTTCACCAAATTTGACATGAAGGTTTGTTAGGTCCATAAGGAAATACCTCAAATTTGTGGTTTCACATTTTGTGTTTTGCTGTTTTTATGGGCATTTTGGGGTTTTCTGATATTACTTATAAGGAAACAAGTTTTAATATCCTAAGATAATCTTTCATTAATCATGAATTTATATAACTTATGTCCTTGGTACAGGTGCCCAAGCTAGTACTTTTTAATTTACATTTTGTATAGCATATTAATTAAAACAGTACAACCCTGAATGTTAGGTACAGAACATCAATTGTATCACTCCCAGTTAAAATGGTAGAAATTCTATAATAAAGTTGGTTATTTATGAAAACCATGGTGAGTATTGCTTGTTAAACAGCTACTTTTCAAAATAATTTTTTAGATAAAAAGTAGAGTCTGATTCCTTGCTAAAAACTAAAATTCAAATTAATTTAGACCAGAATTTTTCAGAGACAAAATCACAAATAATTTTTAAACCCTACTTTAGGAAAATAAATTAGTCCATTCAGTCTTTTGCAAGTTAGTTAATGTTACAACAGAGTTGGGAAGCAATGCCTAACTTCTGTCAGGTTTCTGATAAATATTTATTCTTTCTCAGATAAGGAAACATAAATTCTATAGAGTATTAAGTTAGCTTAAAAAATGATTTGTATTATCAGATTAAATCAGTCTTTTGACTTGTAACAAGTATATTTATAAATACACCCAAAACTTATAACAACTTTACCACTAGCAATAGAGCATTGTCTTGATGACTGATTGCATAACCATATCTGAGCTAATATCATTCGCAACACTCGTGCTGTTGAATGAATACTTTTCTGTATTAACTGTGAGATCAAAATTATGATAACTAAAATCCTTCAGCTTGCATTTGCAGTTAATGATCGTTTTGTAAATACGTATCCAACTTACCAATTGATCTAAGTAATTCTTCAGTAAGTTAAGTTCAACATCCTCAGTACACCATCAAAAGTACAGGAGTTTAATGTCATCAGCAAATTTTACTAATTATGCTTTCACTGACAATTAATTTAACCCACTCACAGTAAGCTAAAAGTATAACACAAGTTTGTCTACACATTTGCACATGTTAAGTATTTTCACTATAACTTTTCATACAGCTTGCTTATCTTCATGCAGTGTGGTAGACTTTTAATAAAGATTAAGATTTTGTACACAAAAAAATCAGATTTTTGAATGAAAGATTTTCCAAAAGAGTTTTGTGAAAATATTGAATCTGTTTCATTGCTAGTCCAAGTGCAAAGTGATTTCATGTTCTGATTAGATAACTATTCTTTCTCCCAAAAATCTGAAATATTTGTGTAATCTTCAAAACCTCCAAAATACATTTCAAACATTTGTTCTCAATAAGACTATATTTTGTTATTTTCTTTTCCCTAACCATGTGCAGTCTATCAACTGTTCAACCTTGTAACCATCATAAAAATAACATAAAACTGACTTTAGTCTTTACAAAAATGACCATTTTTTAAGTATGTTTTAGTGGACTAGTATTTTGTAATGTATATACATTATGTATGTATATAGATTACTACTATTTAGAAATAAGTTATGAAACGTAAAATATAGAACAATAAATCAAAAAGTAAAACAATTCTCTTGGATATAGGATGATAAGCCTTTTAAAATTTTGCACATGAAGGATATCAAACAAATGTTAATACACACACACACACACACACACACACACACACACACAATTGAGCATCCAAAAAATCATAAATAACTATACCAATACCATAGAATTCCACTATAATTTATTAAGTCTAGTAACTAAGATGTTCGGATTTTAAAAATATGAAATTTCGAGCAAACTAAAGACACAACCTACTTACCTTGATATCTTGATTCATAAGAACATTGTAGTCTTTTCACAGATTAAATTGGTTGAGAAAGCACATGGGGATGTTCTAAGTTGTTGATTGGTTATTCACATGTGATGTATTGAAGTAAGTGTATATAAGGGACAGTTTCCAAAATTGGAAAGAGTTAAATGGGGGCTGCTGTGTTTGATTCAGTACATAAGCCATATCTCAGCAAAATAAAAAAAAATGTTCTTATTTTATATTCTATCTCATCAATATCAGTGATCTGAGTTCTTAATTTGTACAAAACTATAGACTTAGTATTTTCACATCACAAACATCTCATTTTAAACAGTGCTGCATTCAACATACCATGCGACTCTAAAATCTTTATTTAAGTGTGATCTTTTAAAAGTAAATTTTAAATATTAAAACTGATTGACATAAATTCATAAAATAGTAGTTTGATAAAATTTTGATCCCAAATCAGCAAATGTGATGACATGGCTTTTGACCCATGACCCATCAGAAAAGAGTTAATTAACAAAAAGTAAATGATGAAGCACTAATACCTCAGTCACTTCACTAGTAACAAAGGTCCAGTTTGACTAAACTCAATAACTTTTGCTTTGTCTCATCCTAATGTCCTTTAATCCATTTAACTAGGCTTGTAATGTCAACAAATGTCATGTTCTTAGCTCATATTCTGTGTTATACCTTATCAAAAGTTTTCTGAAAGTATCAGTATTTCACTAATTGATCTACTTAAAAACCATTGGAAAAATCCTTTCTTTTCCATATCCATAGTCTTTTTTACTCTCTCATTCTCTCTACTGGCCATAGATTAATATCTACATTATTCAGGTCAGTTGCAAGTTTTCTGTAACTTAAGAATATTGCTTTATTTTGAAACTTTTACTCATCTCAAAATTTTGAACATAATTTTTCTAACATCTTTTAAGGTTAGATTTAAAGTTAGTTTATCAGATAGTTGTTTCTTGTAAGCCATTTTGGATTTTGTATTATTTGTTTAGTTAAATCAGTAACTTTCCTTTAGTTCTGTTAATCTTCCATTTAATTTAAATTTGTAATGCTTATTCTTGTTTCTTTCCTTTGTCTTTAGTAAGCCGGTTACATCTTAATTTAAAACCAGTTTGTTGAGAAAATTCCCCAATACCCTAATCTCTCACAATACTTTTAATTTATTATTACAACTCACTTCTAATAAATCATATCTCATTGCTTCCAAACTCTTTCTGAAATTTTATAACTCAAATTTCATTTTCTGTAATGTCAAAATGTTAACATTAATTATGCAGTTCTGTTAATACAAATAAAGTAATGAAATATTGAGCAAATACAGATACATCCTGGAATGATGTCATTATTTACATTTATCAAAATGTCTAGTAACAAACTCAAGTTTATGTTAAAAATAAAAATTAAGAATATTAATTGTACCATGTGATCCTTCTTTCTCAGGTGTTTGTTTTGTCACTTCTCTTAAAACTGCATATCCCCCTTAATTTAGTAGTTAACAATAAATGTAATACTGTATTTGTCTCTAAAATAGAAAACCATGCTGAATCACATCATAAAACCTTTTCCTTTGTACCTTTAACCACAATACCAGTCAATGTGTCTAAAGTGGAAGATTCCCATAATGATTACATCACCACCTTTATCAGGAACAACCCTAATCTCATTATACAATTTCTAATTTAGCATTACTTGTTTGATGGTTGAATTGCAGTTAGTAGTATTTTACCTTTAAAACCCATGATTATAACTCATAGAGCTTTAATGAAATGACAACCATTTATTATTTCTTCATTTCAAACATGATGCAGTTGATCCTTTATAAAAATTTACCCCTCTTTGAAAAGTTATCACTGTTAAAAACTTTTGATGTAGGATTTTAAAGTGACTACTATTAGTATTCAACACATTTAAGTGTTTCAGCAACTCCTGTTATATCATAGTTTTCAATTTGCAATTAATCTGTGAATTTCCTTTTTTTCCCTCAGTATTTCTTTCTAATATTAAAAAAAAAAGCAACTAAGTTTATTTCTGAATCTTAGACTTGTTCTTAAAATTTTAACTCGTGTTTTATTTTGCTCTCCTTACAGAATTGTAGACTTATCTGAATAGGAATATTGAAAAAATGGGTGATGCAAATACAGTTGAAAATTATGAAAAAGATAAAAATGAATTAGGACCTAAAGTAAAACAGGAACCAATGGATGTTGATCTACCAGATATAACCTCTAACCATGAAGCATCTGGAAATTTGAAACAATCCAATCATTGTGATAAAGATTTTGCATCATCAGAAAATCTAACTGATCAAAAAGAAAAGTCCTCATCGGATCATTTTTCCCTAGGACAAATGAAAAAAGATGATAGTGGTATTAGTATTTGCAAATCACAAGATGAAGATGAGGTTGACATTGATAAACCAGAATCATCAAAAGACGAGGAGAGATCTAGTAAAAATTTAAATATTGAAAAGAGGAATTCACATGAACTTGAAGCTAAACAGTCAGAAGAAATGAATGGCCAGAGTAGCCCTGACTCTGGCAATCAAGATGCTTCCTTTTCACTAACAGAATTTCCAAATGATACATGCGAGTTCTCTAAAAAGTCTTCAGAATTAAGTAGTAATTTAGAAACAGCAGATAAAAAAGACAAACAAACAGCCAAAGAGGAAGCAGCAAGAAAAAAGAGAGTAAATACTAATGTTTTTAAAGGGAGAGAAGAACAAACTAAAGTTGAAAGTGCTTGTGATGATGAAAATTCTGATGATGATCAGTTATCAATCAAAAGTGAAGATGTGTCAAAAATGAGTGACTCTGATGATGAAAAAAACTATGATCCCACACCAAATGTATCTAAACCTAAACATAAGTGGTTTTTGTGTAAAGAGATAACAAATAGACAATATGGAACGTCAAATGGACACTCAAGTGATCTCTTCCGCTTTCATTGTGGTGGCAGTTTGCACATGATTGAACGTTTAGAGCTGATGTATAAAATGAAGAATCATGATGGTTGTGTTAATACCTTGCACTTTAATAGTACTGGAACTCGACTGGCTAGTGGATCTGATGACTTGAACATTGTTATTTGGGATTGGACGATTTCAAAACCTGTACTGGAGTATCAAAGTGGTCACAGAAGTAATGTTTTTCAGGTCAGTTATACTTTTGTCTGT
Organism: Tachypleus tridentatus; assembly: GCF_004210375.1. Taxonomy (NCBI): domain Eukaryota; kingdom Metazoa; phylum Arthropoda; class Merostomata; order Xiphosura; family Limulidae; genus Tachypleus; species Tachypleus tridentatus. The sequence continues at coordinate 46,199,651 of NC_134833.1, read as the reverse complement.
ACGTAAAATTGTACCAAGTACGAAGGAACGTGACAAGTGTACATCTTATAAACATGAGTAGAAATACTTGAGTTTCTACCAGGAAAACAAGTTTCTGATTTTAATTTTTTTGAGGATGTTTTTAGAACTGGGAACTTTTTCTGTGACATAAAACTTAAATACAAGTATGTATATGTTTGAAGTCATATCTTCATAATAATGAAATTGGTTAACTTGCAAGTTAACCTAGTATATGATTTTTAATTTCTTAATTGCCACATTTACAGTTAAATATGAAAAAAGATGATGCATTAACACTTTCAACTCTGTTAGTTGTCTAAATTGCTCAATCAAATACCTTTTATCTCTTCATTTTTCAAGAAAAATTGACAGAGATCTTGACCTGTCATTGAATGACAGTCTTTCTTTTCCAGATATCATTGTAGTAGCTCTCAGAATTCATTAAAGCATTTCTGTGCTCTTCCTAAATAAGTAGCCCAAGACTGCATACAATATTCTGAATGTGGCCTAACTAATGACCTATGCAATAAAATTATGAACTTTTTACACCTGTATTCAACATTTCTGTAAATACAACTTTAAATCCTATTAATGTATCACAACTAATAGTAAACTGCTTAGATAGCTTAAGATATTGATCAACTAAAATATCAATTGTGTCATTAATCCTATTTGAATGAAGTCAATTTATATCAACCTTCTGCTTTCTTCAATCTAGCCACTTTTTGATCCAATGACCAAGTCTAGCTTCTACACCTAGAGAGAACTTTTATAACAAGCCTTTTATGTGGCACCTTATCATATGCTTTCTTTCTAAAAATCCAGGTACATCACATCCACTCTTGCACTTTAATCTACATAAGCAGTACTCTCTTCAGAGAATGTTGAAAGATTAGAGAGGCATGATTTTTCCTTAGAAAAACCATGCTTACTACTCAATAAAATTTTAAGCTTTGCTAAATGACTGCAAAGTATCTTCTTACAGACTTTCAAAAACTTGCACTATTTACATAAGACTGCTGGGCCTGTAATTACTTGGAAAATGTTTATTACTTCTCTTGAAAATATAATGTTAGCTAACTTTCTATCATCTGGAACCTACTAACTAACCCACAGGACTTGCAAAAAAATTGTACCAAGTGGCTTGCATTTCCAGTGTTTAACTTCTCTCAAAACTTTGTGAAATATTATATATATATATATAATTTATATAGATTATTACTATTTGGAAATAAATTTTCAAACTTAAGTTTCTTAAAATATAGAACAATAATAAATCAAGAAGATCAAGAAGTAAACAAGTATTTCTTCTACCTATGACCTTTGTACTTGATTGTTGCTTGACATAGGTTGTTAAGTCTTAAAATTTTACACATGCAAGATATCAAACAATTTTTTTTAGGTTTTATACATACAGTTGAATGACCAAAAAATCGTATATAACTACACTGATACTAAGAATTCCACTATAATTTATTAACTATGATGTATTCAGATTTAAAAAATGTGAAACTTTGAGCAGACTAAGATGCACCCTACCTCATTGAAATCTTGGATGAAAAGAACATGGTAGCCTTTTCAAAGGTTAAAATGGCTGAGAAAACCACTATGGGGACATTCTAAGCTTTAGATTGGTTATTTGCATGTCTTTCATATTGAAGTAAGTGTATATAAGGGACTATTTCGGAAAATGAAAGTTGCTGAGATATGGCTTATATTCTGAATGAAGTACAGTGCATAAGCCATATCTCAACAAATTAGAAAGATATGAGGCTCTTATTTTATATCCTAGCTTGTCAATATTAGTAATATAAGTTCTTAATTTGTATGAAGTAATAGATTTAGCATTTTGACGTGACAAATACCTAATTTTAAACAGTTCTGCATTCAACATACCACATGATTCACTAAAATCTATATTAAATGTGTTCTTTTAATATTTACTATTAAAGTAAGAAATTTACTCGTATATAATGTTAGTTTGAATTATTATCTACATTTTGATTCCAAACTCAGACGTTAATTCATAAAACAGTCGTTCAAGTCAACAAATGCAATAACATGGCCTTTAACCTATGACCCACAGGAAAAGGGTTAATTTTTTTATTCTCCTTATGAGCCATGCTGTTCTTTTTACTTGTAGCCACTTTTCTTTGAGGAACATGACTATTTTGAATATTTAAATGTTTTTATGTTTTACACACTTCTCCAAATAATTTACTTAATCAACTCACAGAATATAATTTTTGCTTCATCCCTTCAAATTCTTCTTTTTTTTTTTTTAAAGGCTTAGTCAGAATCTCTGTTACTTCCCTGTGCAACAAATCTAAATGTGCAATGACTTTCATCCCACTGTCTCCACCTTATCAACCATCTCTGTATTAGAAGTTAACATAGAATAATTCTTTTCTTCCAACTTAACCCATATACTATTCTATTCATCTACTGTATTAAACAATCTTTTAATAACCTCATTGTTTTGCATTTTCATCCCTATCTGCATCTTTTGTTTTTCTTCCTTATTTTGTCACACTTAAAACTAAAGAAGAGAAAACTACATTACAAAAATAAATCGCAGCTGAAATAAGCTTATTCAACATGATCCATGGCATTGTTTGATTAAGTCTGAAGGATTAAACGCTTGATAAGTAATAAACATTTTCAAATTTTATGATTTTATTCTTTTTAATGTTTTATGTTTTATGAACTACCAAGTTCTCACATAATAACCAAATTACAAAAAAATAATGTTTAGTAATAATTATAAATTATCTTTTCTTTTTGTCTTGTTTGTCTGTCTATTATTGGTACCCCTTGAAGAATTTGTACAGAGGGCTGGTTTTTCAAGGCAGATATCATAAATGTAGCATGTTTTTCTTTTCCTGCCAACCTATGTGCAAAACAACATGGTTTTGTTGGCTTCTCTTTCTGTTTTTTAGGTGGCAAATGTGTGAGGTAGTGAAGCAATTCAATTACACTATACAACAATTTTTTTTAAAAGTTTTTGCTGATTGTGACAGGTACCTGGTGGGTATGCACAAATATAGTTTTGGTTTTGCTTCATCACATTGGAACTCTAAGAAATAGACAGTTAACTGTTTACCAGCAGTAACGTATTTAATTTCGTTTATGTTTCTGATATGCTATTAAGTTCAATATAATTAAGTGTTTTACTCCTGATTTTTGTTTTAGTATTCAGTGTCCGGTGCATCACGTTACAGTGTCCAACAGTAGTCAACAAGCATTTACGGATTCCAGTTGCCCTGATATCATTTTTCCATTGTAGTAAAACTGAAGATTTCAATGAAACAGTACATGATGAGCAAATTTGGACGTGATTTTCATGATCAGCAGCCAAAAATCTATAAGGAACACCCAACAGTGTTCAATAAGCAAAAACTTTGTTGTGCAGTGTTATTGGCAGTGAAATTAGGGGGTGCATAAAGATGCTTCATGGTATTACGTAACAGATGAACTGTTACCCATTCACGACAAGTCAACATTTTCATTTGCTATCCTCTACTATTATTGTACAGGATATGGGCATTCAGAATAAATATCTTGATGATTGAAGGGCAATCTTCATGTACCATCATGTTATCTTAAGTATAACTGAGTAATACAATAACATCTGGTGAGATCTATCTATCCTGGACATGCCATTGTATTCACAGACTATATTGGGTTTCTTAAATTTTTTCTAGTATTCCAATTCACAACATTAAATATCTCCACTTTGTGCATGTTGCTTGTTATGAGTACTTTTTATTTTCAAAATACCAGTCACAATGACTGCTTCCATTCATGTTCTCCCTTCTTTTTTGACCACATCTCTTGGATTTTCTTTATAGTCAAACTGGTGTGTTCCCTATGTGTAAGTTGACCACTCAGTCTGTTTTTTCACCAAACTCATGGAATTGTAATAGGTGTCTGTGTACATGACATGAATTATGTCCAAGTAATCAGCCAAAATACCAAGAACAACAGTCACAGCATGACCAAAGCAAGCATCATAATCAAGGCCAGTGCCAAAGTATATGAGAATTTTCAACACCAGACTTTACAGTTCATGTGGTTCACAGAATTGGATTCCATGTTTGTGGTGTTCATTTGTGATATCCTGTTGAAAAAGAGCCAGCTATAGCGATGTATCATGGACTTATTGATGCACATATCATTTTATGGATAGTAAGTACGGATAATTTTATTAATGAAATGAACCAGGGTAGTTTGTACCTTATACAAAAATTCATCATGAGGTTGGGAATTGGCTGCCAAATGTTAAAAACATAAGAAAAATAATGAGGAAACCATTGAATTGTTACCATCACAAGACTGTTTATCACTGCTATCATCAATTTGCATTTCAGTGTGACCAATACTGTTACCTGAGGGCATTGCTTATAAATAGGTAAAATTTAAAGTATCCATATATATATATATATATATACTTAGCTTGGTAAATGGGTGAGGTATATATTATAAATGTCAGCAGCCAATGTGTTGAGTTTCACTTAAATTCCTGCTTTCATTCCCTACAGTTCTCCTTTCTCATTATGTATCACTTTTAATTCTATTTAAGATAGTGTCATGTGTCCTCAAATATACAAGCTACTCATAACAAATTGCAGATCTATTTTCATTATTTGCTTCCTTAAAATTGCATGCTACTCTTGGTTTCCAAATGAAACCTACTTCTGACACCTATTGCATGTCACAAACTTGAAACTGGTGTAGTGGTTTAAATTTTTTGAAAGGAACTACTTGCGTAAAAGACAAATAATACACAAATTTATTTTTTTCTCTGTTCCACAAAATATATGAAAATTAGAATACACCATTTTGGATTTTACTTTTATTTAACAGTGAACACAGTTAAAATACAACAATATTGGTAGCTTAGGTTTTCTGGCAGTAGCATTTATCACATTTTAAATAAAAACTTTTAACATTTATTCATACATGTTTTATGGTTTTAAACATTTAGTCATTAGCATTATACAGCACATTATTTAAATATCTCACAAACAAACTGACACAGAAATGATCTTTAATATATGTATATATAACCATAAATTTTTAAGCCAAAACACATTAAAATTAAACAAAATATACTGAATTTTTTAAAAATTATCCCAGGGTACAAGCTACGATGTGAGATTATAAAATGTATTCTAGGTTTTGGAGGTGACTGCAAAAATAAGACCCACATTGCTATGGATACACTGTCTATCAGTCTTAACCTCAAATTTGCTAGTCTCACAAAAGATTAGAAATTAGGAGAGTGAGATGTAGGTGCTCAAGCCCATAATTTTCCACACCTATATCACCCTTCACTGCCTGAAAACATTTGTGGGAAGGTGACTGCTCTCCCAAGTAAAAATAAGAAAAAGATGAAAAGAAATAAAATAAAATAAAATAATAAAAGTAAGCTACTACCTTTTGGTGATAAGTAAGATGAAACTTACCTCTTGAAGTTAACATTCCTGCCCCCCAGTATGGTAGAGGCACTAAATGATGTGACATTGAATCATATCAGTATACTAAGTTTACTGTGACTGTCATGCTTTTATACACAGTTTAAGGTGTACATCTGCATAAAGCAATGCCAAGTTCTTAAATGACCATATTTTTAACTAAAAATAAATTTGTAATTTTTAGTAAAAGTTCTCTAATTTTACTTTTTTATATTTATTTAATACATTTTGTGTATTACAGAATAATTTAATAATTTAATCTAAAATTGCTTTAATAAATCAATTAACTATTTATTTTTGTATCAGTATTTCAACATTATTAATAAAATATTGTAATTTATTTCACATTTTACAGTATCTGAATAATTGTAATGTTGTTATGTTTATAATAGATGGGTATGGCACATTACTGTTGAAGGAGAGTAACCCATAAATTGGAAATTCAAAATATTTTATTTTGTCAAAAATATTTACATTGATATCCTTTTTATCAATTACTTTAATTTCTAAATCTAAATAATGTGCATCTGTATTAGAAATTGAAGTTTTTGCAATTTATAATTCTGCTGGATAAATAGTATCAGTAACATATATTATTTGTGTTAATTAAATCTTCCATGTATATGTAAGCTAAAGTAAAAATATCTAGATTTGAATAGTTTTCAATAAATATATTTTCATAATAGTACAAATATAAATTCTCAAAACAGTGAAGGGCAGTATAAATGTGGAATGTTGTGGGCTTGAGCACCTACATCTTGCTCTCCTAATTTCAGATCTTTTTATGTGAGACTAGTGAATTGGAGGTTAAGATTGATAGATGGTGTATCCCCACCACAATGTTGGTCCTTCTTCTTCAGTCACCTCCAAAACCTAGGATTCATTTTATAACCCCATGTTGTAACATGTACCCTAAGATCTTTTTTTTTAAAAATGTAGCATATTTTGTACAATTTTAATGTTTTGTTTTGGCTTAAAAAATTATGGTTATAAGTAATCAGAGGTTGGGATATGCTGTTTTTAATGCAGTCCTTCTTCATAATTTTGTTTACTTGTTTAACTTCATTTAAATGAGATTATATATATATATATATATATATATTACACAGCAGACATCCTTTAACCACAAATGTGATGTGTTGACTGGCAGTGCATTGTTCCCTTCTGTATAGATAATTGGTATTATCAGTCTGAGGTAACAAAGGCTTTTATGTAACAGCTCCCAACCATATAATTGGACTAAAGTTGCACTTATTTTTCACTTGCATCAATAGGGCATGAATGTGTATTCATGTCTATGACAGAAATGGTACCAAAATTTAAGAGCTATTTGTCTTCATCAATGATTAAATTCAACTAAAGTGAGAACAGGCAGTCAAAAGAGGAAGTATTATAGGAGAAAGAGTAGAATTGTACTCCTGTAACTCATGAAATTTTGAGGAAGTTAGCATGACCGATCAACACTTGACTTTTATGATTATGACAACTTTTATAATTTTCATGATAATGTGATTAAATGATGGTAATAAGATTGTAAGTTAAAACAAAGAACTTAAATATAATGGAAAATTTTATTTAGAATAAATAGTGGTCTAATTTGTGAGATTCACTAGTGCTTCTATTATCTACAGTTTTTAGCTGCATATTTTTGCTTTCTTCAGACAAGAAGAGATAATTAGAGCACCAGTGTATATTTATTTACTTTCATAGCAGAGTGCATGCTAACAGTCATGATAACAACTATTGCTTGATAGTATTATCTGGACAAACTGCCCTTGGTCCTGTCTGAGTCTAAACACTAGCTCTGAATAGTTGAGTTGAGAGAGAGGAAATGGAAGGGCACAAAATTAGTAACACTTTGTGCAGCCATAGCACTTCATTGCAAAAAAAAAAAATGTTAAATGCTGAATTTGCCATTAAAATCCTAAAACTAAGTTTTCAATTGGGAAATTAAGGAATGCAAAAATAATTTTGGAATTTCAAGAGTTTAGAATTATTCTAGATTTTGCTTTTAACTAGCACAGTCCTACACATGAATAAAATAGGAGAAAGTAAATTGCCATGGCAACTGGCACTCAGATTTGTCGAGGCCTGAACTAAGAGATTATGAATTAAAGATATCTCAACCTCAAACCATACTTTTTTACATTTTTAAATGTTTATGTATTTCTTTTTTTATCATTTTCCTATATTTATCACATGTACAATATCATCAAACACTTCATTTTAACCTTCATCAGTACACCTGGGGTCCATATGGATTCCAACAATAAATATTTTTTTTTTATTTATCTGTTGTATTTTTGTGTGTGTGTGTGTGTGTAATTTTTACATTATCATCCTCTGACATGAAAATAATTAAACTTTCAATGTTTTGCAGTTAAATAATTTTTGTGAATAATAATTTTTGCATGGGGTCCAGATTTGAAGCTCTCTGTCTTCATCAGGCATTGTGTGTACGGACTCACAGAGGTTATCTGTTGTGATAAACAGTGATTACATATTTAGATCTCTCCTGAAGTGAAGTAATGAACACAACCTACTTCACAGACATCTCCAGAATCCCTGTGCAATGCAGAAAAGTGTCAAATCTGCCTTTGTATATCTATGATTGCTTGACACAAGACAGCATGCTGGTAAAGGTGTTCCAGCAACCACAAAAACAATGTTATCTTTGGCCAAGAATTGTGGACAGGAGAGTCCGTCAAACCTGTACAGCATGTGAAAATCATGTCGGTGCTGATCACTCCACACCCAGTATATGGTGTGATGAGTGTTTGTAAAATGACTTATAAAAGATATGAGAAACACTTTATGTTCACTCAGAATAAGTGTTGCTTACATATTGTCCAAAATTTGGTATTAGTTTAGCTGTGAAACAAAGTTTGATGTAGTTCGACCCCTTGGAGTCTGTTCAGATCCCAAGTACATTTTTGTACTTTTTTTTTTTTTTTTTGTGTGTAACATTCAAGAAATCTGTTTCTTCATTTGGTATTTTATTAGTTTTAATTGTGAATACCAATTAGAGAAGAAGTGGCTCTATATTATCAAAATAGGTCAATGATGGCAATTTTTGTCTAAATATGGGATAATGGATATAAGTAAATTTGATATTTTGTAATACTAAATCACATATTATATACTTATGGTACTCAATCATTTGTACAGTTTGTCTACACAATGCTATGAGAAGCCAGTATACTAACTTTTCCACATCTAAGTTATAGCTTCAACATTATGATCATTAAATATATATGGGGTTGGTATGGACTTCAGGTGTACTGAAAGGTGGATATTTAAACATGTACTGATGGAGGTTAAACACCAAATTAATATTAAACTGCAAAATGACACTTTGTGCTGTATTACCTCTCAACAAATCCAACATTTTGCTTTTCTTCTTGCTTTTCATCTTTATTAACCTCTGGAGGAAATCCTGCAATCAGGCATGTGGACCAACCCTAACATATTTGTCTTCCATTATCTGTGTCATATCACAGTTTCACCTTCCAGCTGTAGCTGTACTTCAGTCTTAATTATGTCTCTGATATTGGGTGAGTCTGTTATTTTCTCTCAGGGACCCAATCTTCATTTCTTATTTAATCTCTTTCTGTGGCAAGTGGTGTCTGACCAGGTATTCTTTAACTCTAAATCTGCACTGTATGCCATATTGAATCACACTTTTTTCCCATGGTTCTGCATGCTCACCTTTCAAATTGAGTATTTCACAAAGATCACTTATAATTGAATAATCTTGTGATATGTGCTTCATAATTATGCTCGTTCTGTACTGTGTACCACCCATGGACTTTATGGTAAATCAGAGTGAGATTCCCATCCCTGTCATGCTTCAACTGAATAATTTGGTTTGGTCTGCTTTTCAAAATAAGATATTGTGATTGCCCATTGCACTGTCTCAGGTGTTGACATTCATAAGAGGTATCCAATGTGTTTTCAATCTCCCTTTCCTCTAGTGGAGTCTGGAAGTCATTGCCACTTACTAGTTCCAAGTCACTGGGTGGCTGACCATGTAGGCACCCTGCTGGATTAATTCCATGTAGATGGCTATAACTATTAAGTTCAGAGTAGAGCAGTAATGGTATGCTGTAGATGGTGTAATTTCCTCCAATCTGCAATTAGTCACATGTTGGAGGGAGACATCAAAATGCAGTTCACACCTTAAGTTGAGAGTCCTCATCCTACTCTTGTGTAGATGTTGGTATCCTGCAAGCTGGTTTTGGATTTAAAGTGTATCAGTTGACATAAGTCCTCCCACAGGTTTTGGGCTGTCTGTCTTCTTCAGTTTCTTCTTCTGTTTTGTGTGTCAGAAGGAATGGAAGTTCTGGTTCTATTCTTGACTCTCTTTCTCTTATTACATGGATTTTTTTGCCATTTGAATGGTTCCAACCTGTTTCACAATTGAGTGGATTGAATGCATATGGTAGACTTCTATTGGATACCAGATGTCACATCTCCATATTGATAGTTCAGAGCTAATATTGTGTCATACCCAGAAATTGTAGTGGTTCTCATTTACCTGGTTCTTGGCTTTAAGGTGAAGATGGTATGATCCTCAACCTACAGTTGCACATGTCATTTCTCAGTGAAGAAGATATGGATGTAGTTGACTTGTCAAGTTTGATCTGTCATGCCCTAGCAACTTTGCCTTATTGAACACATCTTTTTTTATCCACTTCTCTTATTGTAGGATTGAGTTACTATTTTTTCCCTGGTTTTAATTATTTTCTTACTACTCTCTCATCAGATGTGCTCCTCTTATTTTTAACTCTGATTTCTTATTTATTCCACCCATGGGTGAAGAGTATAACTGGGAAGAAGTAGTGCATTTATACTCTTCAGATCTTCCAGTCTGACTCTCTCATTTATAGAGATATCCTCTGGACAGTTTCAGGAGGTATATTTGTTCTTTTCTCACACTGATCCCTACTCCTAATTGATATGGGATTCACATTAATCTTGTGAGTGAAGGAAAGTACTATATCAGAAGTTATAATTTTCTTATACTGAAAATATATTTCTGATAGGTTTTCACTCTTCTCACACTTCCCACCCTTTCTCAGTAGAGGCACATCTAGAGTCGCATGCATTACTTGAAAGTACTATGCTCCAGTTGGAGTAGAGGTGCATTATATAGTATACATGTTGGAATTCCAGTAGGAAGTGGGAGGTGGAATGCCTTTTGCATGCATAATTAAAAAGTTTACATACAAATTGCAGTACCAAACAAGAATAACTAATCTTGTGGGAAGAGGGAAGTGCCTATGGGAAATGCATTTTTCAGTACAGGAAAATTATAACTTTAATTATACTATTTTAAAAGTTTAACTACTTTTTGTCATTAATGAAATAACCTACTTAAGGTTTAATGTGTTTAAAGATAATTAAAAAGCTCTTCTTAAAGAAAATTATATTTTACATAATATGAGAAATTGTACTGATAGTAAAGATACAGGGCATGATAAAATTTGTTAAAACTCTAAAAGAAGCTTAAAGTAATGAATTGGTGGAGTTTTTAACTGAAATCTTTAAAAAAGTTGACAAAAGAAATTCTTGTTGAGTGAAAGATGGAGAAATATAGGCTTTTGGAAAGAATGGGTCTAGGTAAGATTAAGAAAAATATAATTTTTGTGACTTCTGCCACCGGTAAGTTATCAGAATTGTATTATTGTTTCTCAGCATTGCTTTAGAATTTTTTTTTTTAAAGAATTTTGCTTGTCTGGATTAATGTACTGCTGTTGATGTTGTGTATGTATCATAGACTAGGTACATATATTATCCATTTTTAACTATGTGACTTTAGTCATGATTTACAAAGGTTCTCCTACTACTACAATTGATGCCTGCTTTGTGTTATGTAGAGAGGTAATGTCTATCTGAAATACATTTTCAGGTGGAGAAAATGTTAATGTTAAATACAGTCAGTTATCCCTGAATCTGTGCATCAGTTACACTAATAGAAAACATATAGGTTTTTTATTGCTATTTAATCTAGATTGATTTGATAAAAAAACTAAATATATATTTTTTAATTCACTGTGACAATATACTTTTGACATTATCTAAACATTTTCTCTTGTGTTGATTTACCATAACATGTTGATTTAATAAACAGGTAGGGGCTAGCAAGAGTTAGTACTAATTTAATTAAATAATTGATTTTTATCCACTGAGCTCATTATATACAAAAATATGTAAATTTGAGAAATGAGATACTTGTGCAAACTTTAGTGTACACCTTTGTACTCTCATTCTGTTAAGTATCTTAATTTCTAGTCATGCAGCTATGTGTTCATGACATTTAAAACTGTATGATTAGTGGAATCTGTTAATTTTTATTCAGTTGCATTCAAAGAATTGATTATTGTCAGGTGAGACAAATTTTTCTCACTTTCAGATTGTTTTGGGATTTATGAATTACAAACATTTCATTTTAATACAGTAAATATGTTGAAATACAACAAGTTTGGATTTAGTTAATTTTGTAACACAATCTATTGCACTTGAAAATAAGAAGAGGTATATTGTTGATTGCACTTAACGTTTTCTTACTTAAAACCAGTAAAAATTGAACTTAAAACCACTAATAACAAAGCAGGGTGGTATTTGATGTTACCCTAAAAGAACAAAGCAGATTGGTTTGCATTCAACTTTGGCTTTTGTTAAAGATTAAGTTGAGTGAACATGATATAAGTGCAACATGGAAATGAAAAATTAAGCAACTGATCATAAACAATGTGATTTTGAAGAATTGTGGAAAAAAAAGTTTCATTTATGTTATTCTTCTTTACTTATTTAAAAACTAAAAAGTTAAAACATCTCTTGTAATACTTTGTAATTCTTTCACACATTTTATTTTCATAAACTTTAGTAAATGTTATGTTAATTCACAGTTCAAGTCTTACATGTATTCAACTTATGGTACAGAAATGCTTTTTTTTTATTCTAAGTCACTGAAACATAAATTTTTCACATGAAAATTCTAAAATAAATTTATGAATGCACAATAGAAACAGATATCTCACCACTTTATTTTTTAGAAAAATAAACCTGAGCTGTTGTTTTAAATTTGAAATAGCAGTGTGTGGTTTAGAACGTCTAGTAGATGTCTTTATAATTTCTTTAGAAATTTGTAAAAACATACTTCTGTCCATGTCCAACTAAATAAACTAATATCCAACTGCCCTGCCAACAATAGTAAACATTCTAAATATAAAATATAATATTCCCATAGACACTACAAGTTGGAAATGGGTTTCTGACAAATTCTAGATAAGGATTTAACTTTTGTCAAAATTTAGGCCAAATTCATGCCCTTTAGTGGAGACAGCCATATTGTCAGCTGTGCTCGAGATGGTCAGGTTCGTCTTGCTGAACTTTCTTCCACGGGTATTTGTAAAGGAACAAGAAAACTGGGACAGCATAGAGGAGCAGCTCACAAGGTACACCTTTTCTTTTTAACTTGTTTGTTTCTGGTGGTTATTGTAGTGATTTTCAATATATACTTTTATTCAAATCACTGCTCTAATGATCAATACTGTTTTCATACCTTTTTTCCTAGAATAATAATTGAACTTGAATGTGACAAACAATGTCATAAATGCTTTTTTTCATTCTATTGTTATTTTAGCTTGTCTTTTTTCAAGAGTCTTTGAATGTTACAGGTTACACAACTGATTTTAAATCATAGTAAGCAAAAAGAATATAAAACTACAACAGCAAAAGAGATGCACAGTAAAGCATGCTAAATTTATTGTTTAAATGGATTAGAGCTGCATGTTGTAAAATTAATTGTTAGAAACAAATAAATAATAGTAGTATTATAGAGGCCAGACATTGTATCTCTTACTAGATGGGTATTTGAATTGAATCCTGTTGAGAAAATTGTCACATTCTAAAATTTTGATCTGATAAGGTGTGTTATTATTATCTAGTGTGCACTGATGTAAAGTTCTGTAGTGGTTTCTTTGCTGTTAAGATTTGCAGCACCATGAATGTGTTCTTTGAATTAATCATCTATTGGAGTACTGATATTGTTTAAACTTGTTTTGTGATTGCCTGTTCAATACTTTTAGTGTTTCATCATGCAGCATTTCATTATACTGTTGTAGTTTTATATTCATTTTGGTTACTGAAATTTAAAATTAAATTATAACCTGTGAAAGTTCATAAATTCTTGAAAAAGACAAATTGAAATGTTGGGTAGAATAAAATTCATTTATCAAAAGTTTTGTCATTTTCATTGCAAGTGAGTTCATATCATTGAGGCAGCACTAAAAATTTTAAAAAATAATAATAGTAGGACTGCTTTATGATAAATATTTCAAAAACTTAGAATTCTGTCTGTTGTAGAAAGTGTTTTACCCTTTCTCTATTGCCTCTGTAATATACACAAGTTTGTCTCTACATTTGCATGTGTTAAGTATTTGCACTGTACATTTTGATACAATGTTTATCTTCACAAAATTTGCTAGTTTTAGTAAAGATGTGCAGGTTTTTGTACCCAAAATCAAGATTTTTTAATGAAATATTTTCACTGAAGCTTTTTGTAAAAATAGTCTGTTTCATTACTAGCCTGAGTGCGAGGTGGTTTGATGTTATGATTCAGAAAATTATTCTTCATCCCCAAAATTTGAAAATTTTGTGTAATTTCAAATTACACAATTTTATTTGTGTAAACTCTAAAACCTTCTGAATACATTTCAAACATTTGTCTTGAATAAGATTTTTTATTTTCTATCCTCTAACTCATAAAAAGAATTAGGAGACAAGTAAAAGTTATTGTTTTTCTGTGCTAGAATGACTACATATAAAATGAAAATACAAGTGTTTAGTCTAAGCAGCTTAAGTCTCATAATGCTATGTACACACACACACACACACACACACACACTCACATTCACACTTATTGACATTCTAATCATGCCAAGCTAACATTTACATAACTTACATTGATGTAGTGCACTCATGTTACATGTCCAGAAATGAAAAACTGACCTTCAGTCTTCCCTGTCTTGGATGTGTTTTAGTGGATTAGTATTTTGTAATATACAGTCACATTTCATTATATATATGTATATAAATTATCACTTTTTAGAAATAACTTATTAAACATATTTCTCTTAAAATACAGAACAATAAATCTAGAAGTAAAGCAAACAGTTATCTTCTTGGTATGACCTTTGAACTTGTTTGCTGCTGGACATAGGTTGCTGAGCCTTTTGAAAGTTTGCTTGTTTAGCATACCAAATAAAAAATTCTTCTAGATTTTGTATATATATTTATATATACAGTTGAATAAAAAAAAAATCAAACTAACTATACTGATACCATAGAGTTCCACTATAATTTATTAAGCTTAGTAACTATAAGGTATTTAGATTTTAAAAAATATGAAACTTTGAGTATACTAAAGACACAACTTGCATAAGCCATATTTCAACAAAATAAGAAGATGAGATTCTTATTTTATATTCTACCTTATCAATATTAGTAATTTAAATTCCTAATTTGTATGAAGCTATAGTTAGCATTTTGACATCACAAACATCTATTTTTAAACAGTTCTGCATTCAACATACCATATGGCTCATGAAATCTATGTTGAGGTGTTTTTCTTTTTATATTCACTTTTAAATTAAGAAATTAAATCAGTAAAGATGGAATTATATTCTACAATTTGTTTCCAAACTTATTAATATAAATTTATAAAGTAGTAGTTCAATAAAATTTTGAATGCAGATTAACAAATGCAGTGAAATGGCATTTGACCTATGAAACATTGTGAAAGGGTTAAATGTAGTATTTAAGGTTTACTGATTCTTTTGTTAAACAAAGTAGAAAGATGGATATGCATTTTTAAACAAGTACTATTGTATATTAAAATTATATTTTGAGTAATTTACAAATTATAAATGTATAACATAGATTACTGTTACAGCTTTTATAAGTTAAAATGAAGTTTTTTAAATACTTTGTTGTTCAAAGTTTCTTTAATGCTTTTGTTTAAAAACAAATTTTACCCAATATCAGCCATTCAGTTGGTAGCAGGATGGGCTTAAGACATGATCTATTTACCATACGTGTCTAGTTATTGAAAGTTTCATTTAGGAAAATGTGTAAACAAATGATTGCTATAAATGAAATGAATCTGCTAGATTGCATTTTATTGTGTGATTATTCAGTACATTTTCTAGTTTGTACTAACATTCTTAAAGTATTATATATTCCATTCTCAAAATATCAGTAACAGTAATGATTTCCAACTGATGAAACAATGTATTCTAACCTTTGTAAGCAGAAAAAAAAATTAATATTCTAATGATCAGGTTGATTTTGAATTTTGTTTAACTATGTAGCATACTGAAAGTTATTGTGTACTTCATTACTTGTATTGAAAACAGAGTAATAAAGTCATTGCAAGATGACATCATTTTTTGAAGCACTCTAATGTAACAAAGACTTTTAGTGTTCGTGATTTAAGAATATAATACACTGCAAATTAAAAGATGATTTCAGGCTGGCAATCATAAGTTTCTCACAGATATTTAAGGTCCAGGTTAGGGTATATGAAAGAGTTAATACCAACCTGAAATTCCCTGTAGTTTTTGTTGTATTGATATTTATGGATAGATACTTAATGTTTGCAATTTTAATTTCTGCATACATTAAGTATTAAATTTAATTTTTCTTTCACAGTTAAATTTGGCTGAGTCTTTAGTTGTATGTTTATTTACAGCAATTATACAAAATGTATAAAACAGGTTGTTTTTGCACTTTTTGTGTATATAAATAGCTTGCATTAGAAATGGATATGCCTCATACCTTCTTAAGTTGTGGAGAAGACAGTGTTGTTTTTCAAGTTGACTTGAGAGAAGAAAAACCAGAGAAGTATTTTTCTTATATTTTTGTGTCTAAAGAAAAGTAATAGTATATTAATAAAATTAATTTGTTCTTGCTTTTAGAATATTTGTAAAGCTAAATTGAAAGCATGCGTAAATGGTAATTATTTCATGCTAAGCCTAATTCTCCAACTTTGATCACTATTTACTTGTTGATTTTCTTTACAAAATATTCTTTACCTCATCCACAGCTCTAACTTACCATTCAACAAATTTCATTTAAATAATATTTTAACTCGGGTAGTCTTACCACTGAAGTATTTTAAGACTTTTCTTGTTGTCCCAACATGGCTTGGTGGTTATAGTGCTCAACTCACAATCTGTGGGTCATGGGTTTGAATGCTTGTCACACCAAACAAGGTCACATTCTCAGTCATGGAAGCATTATTATGTGATGGTCAATCCCACTATTCACTGGTAAAAGAGTAGCCCAAGAGTTGATGGTGGGTGGTGATGATTAGCTGCCTTCCCTCTAGTCTTACACTGATAAATTAGGGATAGCTAGTGTATATAGCCCTCATGCAGCTTTTCGTGAAATTCAGAAATAAACTATCATTGTTTAAATTGCTTTCATGATGTCAACAAAGATAAACTAAAAAATTCTGAGTTATTTAGATGTTGAAGAGAATCCACATTTACCAGTAATTTGCCACTTCCCCACTGTAATTTATTGTGCCCAGTTCAGATCTGCCATAAATTCTGATTTTTCACCATAAATTAGAATTTCTTTTGAGATTTGTATTGTTAACATCTATCAGTGAATTCTGTTGTCATGTCATCTACTGCTGTAAATGTTTTTGACAGTATTAGAAACTTTAAAATTTAAAGTTCTTTAGTGTGCAGAGAGATCACATGGCTATATTTGTGGCTTTTATTGATCAATGTATTCTGGCTGTTTTTGCTGGTGTCCTTGAGAGGTTTTTATATTTGTGTGATTCCTTGTTGTTGGATCATCTACACTATTATGATTACATAAATAAGTTTTAAAAAATGTTTCTTAGACCTTTTCACATTTACAGTATGAAGAATAGAATATATTATCTATCCCTTATTTTGAAGAAGTTTCTGCTTGCTCTGTTCATTATTTTTCCACAGATATGCTCTCTTCTAAACCACATGCTATTTTTCATACCTGAGAATGCTAATATCATTTTGGATGATTTAGTTTTAGAAAATTTTAATTTTCCACTTTCTCATGATTTTTGGGTGATTTCTGATATGTTGAGAAATCAGCTAAATGTTTTGTAAAAAGATGAAAAGTTCTCCACCCATTTTCACTTACTATCTTAGATGCTATGATTTGACACATTTTTAGACTGTTTATCAGAGTGTTTTAGCTATTGTTGTGTATCTCATGAAACAAATTTAGAGCAATGTGGCAAGTCTATTTTATAGTAAGAGATTTGGTCAAAGTGCCAATTATTTACTTATGCTAAACCTTTTAGTAACTGGGTTATGAAAATAAACTGCATTATGAGTAAAATACAGTTTGAAAATATATCTTATAATTAATAGTTATGTTTTTTAACAGTCATTTATTTTGATACATTAATGTTTTAAATTTATCAATCACTTTTGGTGGTTCAAGTACATCATCTGGTATATATTGGAGTATATAAATATATATTAAAGTGTAATTCATATGAAAAAGTAATCGGTGAAAATCTGTTTAATAGTAGTTTCGACTACTCAGTTGTTGGAATAATTAAAAATAGTAGTAACTGGAAACTACTAATTTCAGTTAGTTGATTATTTTTGTATCAGTTGATGTATAAAGAATTTTAAGTTAATTGATTATTCAAATAATTGAAAATGTTAATTTTAAACACTACTTTCATTTAATATTTTTATGACAATTATAAAATAATATTGATTAATCGGTTGTTGGAATAATCAAAAACGGTATGAATTTTGATTAATTGAACAGTTTCATAGGTAATAAATTAAATTGACCATTTCCAGTTATCAACAGACATCAGGCCCTTCTTTCATTGCAGCCTCTTCAATGTACATTTCATTAGGCTCTTGAAAGTGGTGGTGTCTTACACAGGTCAAAGGGCATGGTGCAAAACAAGCCACTTGTGTACCAAAAGCAGTCTTAGGTTTGTCCTCATCATCTAGCTTGACTTGCCATTACCTGGATTTCAGGTCTTAACCTCAATCAATGTATTAGTCTATCAGTCTTTTAGAACTTTTGGTTGTACACTGTCTTTGTCAAGTGTGTTTTACTTTACATTGACAATTGTTATGTATATATAAACAACTGGGAGAGAACTGGGTCTTTGCTGTAGTCTATCTTCATTTTTGGCTCCATTCACATTTTATACATCTGAGCCTATCATGTACCTAATATTATGAATTATCTTGTAGATTCATTCCAGGAATCATCAGCTACTCCCTTCAGAAAAGGCCTTTTGCCTTTAAGCTTTTCAGTGATTGTGAAAATAACTTCGCTAATCCTATGATTCATGTATTTGAAATTGCAGACAATCTTCTTCCACTTTACTGCTGCTCACATTCCACTTCCTTCCACTTGTATTGCAGTGGATGCTTTGAGCCATTTATGAGAGAATTTGTTTTCCTTGCCTATCCTCCCTTTATTTCTTTTTTCTTATGCATTAGCCAAGATTAGTTCATCCAATTGATGGATTATCTTTTTTTATCCACATTAGCAGCTCAGCTGTTTTCCCTACAACATTGTATGTTTTAAGGGATATCATTCCATTACTACTTTGAAAGCATTCTTCTGTGCAGGTCTTAAACATCCATGATCCACAACAATGTTCATTCTTAGCAGTTTCAAAGCTGGCTGATATGTAGTCCTTCAGTAAAGCTAGATTTTTTTCTTGAGTAGATCAAATATTGGCACATTCATGCACCCATTCTTCCTTGTCTTCTACTAGTCTCATTAGCTTGTTTTCAGGAAGTTAATTTTTACCTTCACAGATTGCTTCACTTTTCATGTTATTATTTCATGATGGTGACTTGTTTGTTTTTTTCTATTTCCTACTTTAGAGCTGCCCTCTCTACCACCTTTAATACCACAGTCATCATCCATTCTTGTCCCCATTTTTCTTTATCTTTTTCTAACCTTTTATTTATTTCATCCCCACATCTTTAAATATTGTCTTTAATGGGACCTGGATGTTGTTTAATTTCTCTTTTGAATATTTAGAAACTTGCATATTTTGTTATATTACTCATTTCACATAGGACAGTGTCTGATTATATTGCATGAATAGAATCTTTAAAAAAAAACAATCTTAAATGCTTCAGCTCTAACAAGGATAGGAATCACCTGTGTTTATTTATTATTATAATAATGTATTTTGGATGTTCTCTATACCTCATCCTTAATATTTAACTGGGTTGCTCCATTGAGAATCTTTTACTAAAAACGCTAGATGTAGTATTTCTTTTACCTGTTTATGCCACCAACTATGTTCCCATCATTGGTTCCACTGATAAAATAAAATTGTGCCTGCTTTAACTACCCTTTTTTTTTCTGTGAAGTAAAATGCTAAAGAGTATCATTCTTAAAAGAGCATATTGTATCCCTTCTATAAGGATAGTCCACTCCACTTGTTTTCCCTCAAATCAGGTTTTTAAAATCTTTCTTTTTCTAGATTGCCTTCTAACTCTGCTTGACTTACCTCATCAGTGTAGCATAAATTATTATTTTCCTGTTTTTGTATGAATTATTACTGTTTGTTTTATTTTTACTCACTAGTTCTCATCTCCTATTGCAGCATGTCTGAGTTAAAACTAGCTGATTTGAATTTTACATTGTTAGGAATAAAACGAAATTGGAATCCCCCCACCTTCACACAGAGCTTGGTTATGTGGTCTTGTTCATAACTGCAGCTTCAGTAAAATAAGTTCATGAAAAGTTACCAGACACATGTTTTATAAGTTGTATGAAAGGTGGGAGAGAGGGAAAATAAGGATAAATATTGCATTTTCTGCAATGGAAAAAGGGCATTAAACAATTTGAGTTTAATGTTTATTGATAGTATGAAAGCAAAGTCAACAAGAAATTGCTTCCTTCATATTCATTTTAATTCTAATAATGTAAAAATTCCTTAATTAAATAATCACATGTTTCAAAAGGTTCCTGCCACTGTTGAGTAAAGTAAAAACAGCTTTTTATTTAAAAAAACAGAGGAGAATACTTTATTGATTGTTAGTCAAGGCTGGGTTTCATAATAAATTATTTAAGAGAAAATGTAAATTTCAAAATAAGATGTATAACAAGTAGTTATATTCTTTAATACTAAGTAACTTATTTTGAGACATTGTTTTTAATTTATCAGTCACTAGTGGTCTAGTAAATCATCTGGTATTTATTGGAATATATGTATATATTATCATGTCCCACCATAATGCTTGTAGTCATTACTTTTTATTTATATATATTGAGATTTAACTCGTCTGAAAAGAGTAGCTATTCTTTTGATGGTACATTAACTAACCTATAATTGTAGCTTCTTGTGAACATTATGAAACAGCATTGTTTTAAATAACATTAAAAAAGTGTAGGTACTGTTATAATCATTACTGGGCAATTAGTGGAATTTGCCAAGCAGTTAACCGCTGGGCTTATTAATCAATTATAGTGAACTAACTGATTGTTCTGACAAGATGGTTTTAAAGGAAAACATTCTCATAAGATGGTTAAAAAACAAAATGGAAACAAAAACTTGTGCTTAAAAGTGGATTCTGGTACTTGTGGTTGAGAGTATAGATACCCATGGTGTAGCATTCTGCTTACCAACAGGCAAACTAATTGGAATATCTGAATAGCTTGCATAATAAAAAATAGTATTAATTGAAAAGTATAATTTCAGTTAGCTGATTATTTCTTTGTTTCATGACACTAATTGATTAAACCTATTCAAACTTGAATTGATTGAAAATAATAATGAAAACTTATAATTGCAATATTTTGATTAATGCCCTGTAATTAGGGAGCTAAACTTGCAATTTACAGGTCATAGATTTATATCCTTATCATCAACATCCTTGCTTTCTCAGCTGTTGCAGTGTTATAATGTGATGACCAGTCCCACTGTTATTTGGCTAAAGATTAGCCCAAGAGTTGAAGATAAGTAGTTTTGACTAGTTAGCTGACTTCTTTCTACTCTCTCACTGCAATATATTAGACAACTAGCACAGATAGCTCAAAGTAGCATTTAACAAGAGTCAAATAAACCAAACCAAATATCAATTACTCTGTATCCCTCAATGGCACAGTGATATGTCTGTGGACTCACAATGCAAGAAAACAGGTTTCTATACCCACAGTGGGCAGAACAGATAGCCCACTGTGTAGCTTTGTGCTTAATTTCAAACAAACAAATCAATTATTCTGTAGTTTTAATAATCAGAAGTACTAATATCAACTAATTGATTATTTAAGACATTGATCAGTTTACTCCTAATTTTGATTACTGAATAGTTCGAATAATTGGAAATACTAGTTTATTTTCTCATTGCATTAATGTTTTCATCCAGTTCTGATAATAGCAACCACTACATTTTCTCAAGAATGAAAATATGATTTACTATAATAATATTCTTTTACACATTCTTTATAGAAGAAAAGTAAGATATTTTGTTTGATTGAAGAAATTATAATTCAATAAGTTATGTATTAGATATTTCACGCATGTATATCTCAAGTTCATGGAAAACACAAAAATGTCAGTTATAATTAAAGCATTTATATTTCCAGTATAATTCAAGAACCTTTTCACAGGCTTTCCTCTAGTGCCTAGTGATGTGATTAGGTATTATATAGCATAAAACTATTTTTCTAGGCTGATCACATGCAAGGAAAATGACAGGAAGGTTGCATTGTATACAATTTTTTCTAACCCCGTCAACAGCTATGAATTTGCAATTGGAGGAAGAGATCATTTTGTACGGTATGGTCATGAAGCAGTTCTTATTATGTTTATTAGGAAATTTCTAATATTTGTTTGTATAATTGATTCCTTAAACCTCTGGTACTTGTTGAAACTTCAGTTAGAGAATTGAAAAAAAGCAAATATAACTGTATAGTTACCTTAAGAGGCATTTACTGGCAGAATCATGTTTGTGGATAAATGAAGTATTTGCAAAACATACAATTGTGTTAGTTTTGTTTTTCAATTCTGTAATATTTATTTGTTTTGTTCTTGTAATTTTTTACATTTATTTGCACTTAAACTACTCCAAGGAACTATTATAGAGAAAAAAAGTATCTAATGTATTGTAAAAAGTCTGGCTGTATGCAATAATGAAGATGCATGTATTTACATATTCAATGTAATAAATTTTTGTGGAGCAGGATATCAAAAACAATTGAATGTTTAAGATTTATCTTCAGTAGAAGGCAGATTTACCATCCAAATTGTCCAGGATATCAGATTACTTAATTTGTGATTCACCATATTTTTATTGCATATACTTTCTTAGTCCATTGTGAATTGATAGTGTATATTTTAATATGAAGTGAAACATCTGATAATTCTTGTGTTTGATATTGAACTGTGTTTCTTAAATACTTTGTTAGGAAGGTTAATATGTTTAAACTTTTTTTTAGATATAAAATGTATTAATTTACTGTATGTTATTTTATTCATTTTTCAAACTCTTCATATTTCAGCTATGTAAAGCCATAAAATAGTTCTTCACCTTGGAATAAAGCACTAATTGTATTTTTCTGTGTAGCATATTATTTGAACTTCAGTAACATACAAGCATTATAAAATAATATGTAATTTTAACTTGTTTGCATTCAAAAGTTCAAATGTGAAGTGTTATGCACTATTAAAGTTAATTAAATTTAAAAACATTGCCTCAAAAGTTTATTTCAGCAAAGTCTGTGTTTTCAGTATTTATGACAAGAGGAATATCCGTGAAGAGAATCCGATGAAGAAGTTCTGTCCACATCATTTAGTAAGTTCCAGATATTTCTGGTACATTGAATGTATAGTTTATGGTTACCAAAGTGTATCAACATATGCATAAATCTGTATGGTCTACAGTACAGTTGTATTAGATAACCAAGACATCTTGCAGAAAATTCCTAAAAGTTTAGTTTCTATAATTATAATTTTTTTTTCATGAGTGTTGTTCTGAGATTTTTAATTATTTATGTATGTAAACACAAACAAAGTGATTGAAGTGGAGGTAGTTGAAGGAGTAAAATGATTTGTGAAGTTTTTGAAGCTGAACACTATTTCTTGTTTTTATTGTGTATCCTTTATTTATTATTATAAAAATAATTAAAATGTAACAATGTTTGTAAAAATTACAAACTTGCTAGGTTTGATAAGATTAAATTACTTAAAGTAATGAAATGTAATAGAAAACCGTCATGAAATATACTTGTTGAGCAGCTTTGTAATTCGATACATGGATAGTGTCTAAAGAGAGATTAGACTACTTTGTTGTTTTTTTTATCACAGTTAATTTGAGGTTTAGTTTATTTTTAAAATATTTGCTTTTTACTGTTAATCTTAGACAACTTATGTATTGCTTGCACAAAATAGTTAAAGCAACTGTTATTAAATATTCCTTTCCTGATGCATTATAACCAAATACAATTTTTCTTTCATAGGTTGATAGTGATATTCGTGCTAATGTAACATGCTTGGTATACAACTATGATGGATCAGGTTTGTCTTTTGTTTTATACCTTCAGCTTAAATAATAGTTTAAGATTTTAAAATTGAAATGTGGATCATAAAGTTGATGATTCATGACATCAGGCCCATGAGCACATCTTGCTTTTTATTCTTTATATGATGGGAGGTGTTGATTGGTGATCCTAAACCCTTTGGTCAGTAGTTCAAAATCGGATGAAACTGTATCTGATAGAGACTCTGACCTGGCTATTAAGCTCATTTGCATTAGGTGCCATTCAGTGGGAAATACCAGATACTACAAAATTTTGTAATAAGTTTAAAAATTAAACATTGATTAGTAGAATATGTAAAGTATTTTTTTTATTGTGTTCTGTGATTAAAATTATTACAAGAATTTTTCCAGCTGAGTCCTTAAAACAACTTATTTTTATCTAGATTTTCTTAGTCTTAAATTTATTGAAAGCTTGATAACAAGTCATGTTTTCTCATTTAAAAAATATTTATCTATTTTTGTAGAAATTCTGGCCAGTTATAATGATGAAGATATTTACATATTTGATGCAAGGCATTCTGATGGAGCAGAATATGTTCATAAGTATCGAGGACATAGAAACAACCAAACAGGTTAGGTTTAACTTCAGAATTGTAGAAGGTGAAAAATCAGTCAGCCTTTTATAACATAAATTGCAGTTCTTATGCATGAATAAGTTTTACATCTTTTTTATTTATAGGCTGCATAAAACCAAGTCTGTATGAAAATAATGGTTGACAAAAGCTTTCTCTAACATAAATAATATTTATATTAACTCTTTTCATATGGACACCCTTTTATGTGTCATGAAGTTTTATTGAGTTATGTTTAAGGAAACTTAAGTTCTTTATTACCATGGTATACATATAAATTTGCCATCAAAATGTAGATAATAATGCAAATTTTAATATTGAAAATTAAGAACTTGAAACTTTAATATAAGGCAATGTTAAAAAATCCTTGGTTTCCCCTTGTATGGGAACTATGACCTTTTCTTTAAAGGTATCATCTTGTCTAATTTATTTACCACCCCTCTGAGAAGTATGAAATTTAACATAAATTGCTCATTATAGTATTTTCATATTTAAGCAAAACATAACCTTTATAGATTACAATCTTAATTGGTTATAGAACCCAAAAAGAAGAAAATCTGACCCTTCTTGCCATACCCACTTATCACATCCTCTTTCTTAAATTGCCAATAGTTCTCTCCACCATTTAATATTATTTTTTTATATCCAATAAAAACAAAACTGGAATTTTAATCTATCAAATGACATATTATATCACATTGTGTTCTGTAAAGATAATTGTTTTGCTTCCAAATCAATTTTTATCCCCATGGGAAACATATTGAGAATTTAGCTGAATTTTTTAATGGCTCTTGTTACATAGTTCACCACAAGAGAATGGGACATAATTGACTGATAGGTGTGGAAAGAGAACTAAAACTAAGAAGTCTACAACCTTTATTAAAAGTTTTAAATCACATTTCTTCACATTTTCAACTGATGTATGTAATAGAATTATTGTATCTTCCATCCATTTTCCTAGTGAAAAGGTTAATAAAATATTGTCATTATTTCAAGTTTTCAAAAAAGTTTTACTGTAGGGTAGTGACAAGATTGGTATTTCTAGGCAATGGGTCATGCCATGAAAAAATATTTAATATAAATTTTTCTACATTCATCTTTTTGTTTGCCTGATTTGTGTTGTTCTAATTTTATTTCCCCTTTGGATATAACTTTCAAATTGACTGATACAGATGAGGGAATTTATTATTTCCCTGTGATCATTATGTCAAATAATTTGATCTTGATAGAAAATTTAGCATGAGCATTTTATGATGTACTTAATGAAATTCTTGAACAAATGTTAATAAAATAATGATTTTGAAGAAATTATAAATGTATGATATGTAGTGTTGTGGTTTGTCAACCCTTGTTAATATTGTTGTGTTGAAATATCAATATTCTGTACACTACGAACAGGTGTTGCATACTATAATACATACAGCATTGGTTTTGACTGCTAAAATTCAGTGATTGCTTATCTATGTTTTATCAAAACAGTGAAAAATATTAAAGATCAATAAATGTAACATGCTATAAGTATTCTAATCTGCATTTTTTATCTTCTAAAAAATATTAGAAACAACATAAAAAGTAGTTTTAGAAAGTAAAAATTTACTTTTTCAAGTTATGCTCTTGGTGAAATGATTTTATCAACTTAAATAATTTGTAAATTGGATTAAACAGAAATAAGTACTTTGTACTAAATATTTGGACGTATTAGCATCGAAATAACTAATATCTGTCTCTAGTTAAAGGAGTAAACTACTTCGGTCCAAAGAGTGAGTTTATTGTGAGCGGAAGTGATTGTGGATACATTTACCTGTGGGAAAAAGAAACAGAACATATAGTACAGTATTTATATGGAGATGAAGGTGGGGTGGTGAGTGATTGTTTTGTAGATTTTTCAGTGTAGAAAAAGTCATTTGTTTCAAAAATGTGTTTTGTTAGACATTAACTGCAAAAATTACAGAATAATACAGAATTGTTTAGTTGGTAGCAGAAGTGCACCAGTCTTAGTGAATGAGTTAACTTTCTAGTGTATGGTTTATCGTGAACATTAAGCAAATAAGGGAGAAAATAATTACTGTTTTTCAACTTAAGTGGAAAAAAAATATTTGAAGTATTTTCTTAATCTAAATTATTTAAAATATGAAATTATTTCCAAATGTAAAAGCTCTGATATTATTGTAGTATTATATGTGTATACATAAGTGTTTATTGTTTACTCTGTGATAGAAACTGCCATTAGACACATCAGTTTTTGATGTTTGTCTGTAATATAGCAAAGCAGCTAAAAAGAACAACTAATATCTCCTGTAAAACATATTTTCACTGTTTTGTCATAGAAATGTAGCCAGTAGTTTTCTCCCATATTTATATTGTATGCACAATTATTTAGGAAAAAGTCAGAAATAAATATTAAATCCCCCAAAAAAGAAAATGTTATTTTACCAATTTTTCTCTTAAAACAACAGATGTTTGATAGAAGTTGTGAATTCTTGTGCTTGTAAAACATTTCTATGTTATTGAGAATCATATTAAGATTGTACTAACTCTGGATGAAACAAGACAGAAACCATCAAGAGGTTGGATGCTTAAATTGTTATTTCTGATTAATCTTTGATGAAATTCTACATGTAAAATTAAAGTAAATTTACTTTTGTTTCTTTGTTACATTTGGATGTTTTGATACACTATTAAATATTATCTTTATTTTTATTAGGAGTTTTGGTTTTTATATATAAAGTGATTAGCTATTTGGAATATGTGCAATTTAGATTTGTTTTTAAAATAAATATTAACACATTCACCAATTCTGTATGGAAATACAGGTCAACTGTCTTGAACCACATCCACATTGTCCAGCACTGGCTACTAGCGGTTTGGATTTTGATGTAAAGATTTGGGTGCCTTCATGTGAACATCCACCAGATTTGTCTGAATTGAAGTCTGTAAGGTTCTGATTTAAACTAGCAAGTACTCAGAATGTGAATAATGCAAGAACAAATGTTTGTAAATTTTTTAGTGTTTGCACTATCTGTAACATAAGTCGAGGGTAAATTTGTAAATAGGTTTTAATATTGATTATCTGGAAAATTTATGCTCATGTATGAGTAGTTTACTATTACTAGTTCATTTACCCTTACTCTACCTAGTATACCCATGAGTTTTTATGTACAAATTATTAACCTTTTCACAATGGGTCATGGATCACAGGCCAAATTTTAGAATTATATGTTAGTTAAGTTTCTAATTTAAAAATAAATATTAAAAGAACATGCCTAAAGATTGATTTTTGTGAGTTACATAATATGTTGAATACATTACTGGTTCGTCTTGGATGTTTGTGATGTCAAAATACTACATCTGCAGTTTCAAACAAATTAGGAACTTGGATTACCGATACTGACAAACTGGAATATAAAATAAGAACCTCAACTCTTTTTACATTGCTGAGATATGGCTTATGTATTGAATCAAACAGAGTAGCCACCTTCACCTCTTTCCATTTTTGGAAACAGTCCCTTATATATGCTTACAATATATGTCATGAACCACCCAGTCAGAAACTCAGAATATCTTCATATTTGCTTTCTCAGACATTTTAATCTATTAAAAAGCTACCACATTCTTTTGAACCAAACTTTCAAGGAGGTAAGTCGTGTCTTTCATCTGCTCAAAGTACCTTTTACATATATATATATAGACCTAAATACAGCTTAGTTATTGAGCTTTATAAATTATAGTGGAATTGTATGGTATCGATATAGTAACTTATGATTTTTGTTGTTTCACATGTGTAATTAAAACCAAAGAAATAATTGTTGGATATAAAAATAAAGTATCACTGAAAACAAACATTTGAAATGTATTTAAAAGGTTTTAGAAATTACACAAATCATACTTAATATTTTAGGGACAAAGAAAAGTTTATAATTTCTTAATCATAACAAGAAAATTACTTTGTACTAAGACTAGTAATGAAACAGACTATTTCCACAAATGAATCTTTGACAAAATATTTCATTAAAAATGATTTCTTGTGCAAAAAAACTTGCAATCTTTGCTAAAAGTCTACCAAAGTTTGTGAAAATACACATACTACATCTAAAGTTGTAGTATAAATACTTAACATGTTTAAATGCATGTACAAATCCATATATTATACTGAGCTTGTCACAAAAGGGTTAATCAAGTTAGCTCATTAAGAGAAAAAAGTTAACTCACCCCTCAGAAGAACTTATAGGAGTGGAAGCAATTCTGCTAAGTATTTTATATTTGGTACTATGATCAAATATTGGTCAGAAAATTCTAGCACAAAGTTACATTTTACAACTGTGCAATTGAGAGTGTATTTTAACTTTTTTTTTTTAAAGAATGAATGGTTATTACTGGTATCTCATGTTTTCTTTATTCTTCTGTGAAAATACTTAATAAATTGCAGGAAATGTGTACAGACTTTTTAAACTGACTAGGTTCTTTATGAACAAAAAATCATTAGTTTAGTATTTATAAAGTATAACTGGTTGTAAAAAGCCTAACTTTCTGAAAATGATTTTTATTGACTATAAACTTCCATTCAGTGTATTTATTTTCGATAGTTTATTTTGTCAATTGATGAAGTAATTTTCCTCTGTAAATTATGCAAACATAATATGACTGACAAAAATTTACTAGTGAACAAATGTTAACCATGGTGATATGGTGTCTTATAGATTAGATTTTCCAGTAACTGTAATTAGGGTTAGCAGTTTTGAATTTTATTTTACTAAGCATTTCCTTGTTAATTTGTAGATATTTTGAGAGCAGAGATCACACAAATTTTTCTAAATGTTCATGATACCATTTCTCCTAAGAAAATAAATGTATCATCCTAGAAAGGGTTACATTATTGATATATCATAATTTTTGGTAAATAGCTTTCACTACATTAGACTTAGGTTCCAAAACCTTTGTTCTGCATGTAGAATTTATAATATGAACTGACAGAATGGAATTTATTATTTGTATCTACTTCAGTGTTCTTCAGAATAAACATTAATTCTCCCAACTTGGTGTAACATCATTGTAAATTAAACGTTGTGAAGAGAATGGTGATTTTTGTTTTTCTGTATGACTTATTTATAACTGCAGCATATTATATGATACTTGCAGATTAAGTTATAATAGTTTCTTGGATATAAAAATTTTGATTTCATCAACCTCTGTCCTAAATGGACTCATCAAATATTTTTTGTCAAATGCAAAGTTCCTGGCTTAACAGGTTCAGCTTTTTGTTTCTTGTTTTGGTAGATATTAGTCTGTTTCATATATTTCTCATTAATTAATTAGACTAGACCCTTGTCTTCCAGTTTCAAATTTATGTACTGAAATATAAAACAGCTTATAGGTATGTATTTCTGAGTTGTATATCCTGTTTTTAAAATGCATATATTCCTTAAGTAGACTAGTTTAAAAAAAAAAAAAAATCTATACTGATACAATAACAATGTTACTTTATTACAGAAAATATGCTTGAATATGAAAGAAAGAGAAGATGACAGAAAACGTGATGGACCAGATAACTATGATAGTCAAATGTTGTGGTTCCTCATGCAACATCTTCGTCGCACTGCTCGTAGAAGGGTACTGTAATCAGTCATATTCATTAAACTACCAACTTTACCCAGAGTGACATATAGTTTGTTATACTTTATTCTTAGAACATGGCATATATTTTTATTCTTTACTTTGTTTAATGCAAACTGGATTTAATTATTAGACACTTCTATAAATGTAAATAAAATTATGACCAGAAATATAGGTAATGATTTTATTTACGTTTATAGAAATAGTAAACATTTTATAAACATTTGATGATAAT
This sequence comes from Tachypleus tridentatus, assembly GCF_004210375.1. Taxonomy (NCBI): domain Eukaryota; kingdom Metazoa; phylum Arthropoda; class Merostomata; order Xiphosura; family Limulidae; genus Tachypleus; species Tachypleus tridentatus. The sequence goes on along the minus strand of NC_134833.1, from coordinate 46,169,152 downwards.
CAAACAACAACAACAAAATGTTCATGTATTTTGAATGTTCTATGTTGTGAAAATGTGCATTGTGACTTGCATATTGTTTCTTAACTTTGTTTTAATTGCCAAAAATATTTTTCCTGTCTGCAGGCTTTAAATTTGTAATGTATCAGAAATCTAACTATATACTTAAGCATCTACAGAAATGTTAATTGCATGTAAATATATGTGTGGGGGATAATTTTAAATAATTTGATCTTTATAAATATATGGTTTTCTATTTTACTTTACCATTAAAGCAGTCTAGTAAAGACCTTTGACTATTAGTGATATTTGCTAATCAAGTAATTGGCAGACTCATTACATTAATTGATTAGTATAATAAACCACCACCCATCCCATCTGTAGAAGTAAATAACAAATTAAAACAGTGAGTGTATGCTAGTTTTCATACCTTCTTCAACCACTATACTACTTTAACTTGCTTGTTATTAAGTTTCTTGTTTTCATTTACATTCTTTACAATTTTGTATAAAGTATTTTAATTTTTTAATTACCCTTGGCTTCATACAGTAGACTTCTTATGATGGTTGCACATTTTATAGAAACATTTTTGTAACAAAATATTTTGCCATATATTTGTTTCAAAGATAACCTCCAAATTTCCTACTTTGCAAGTGAATCACTAAACTCAACTAAATACTATCATACATTTACCATTGTGTTTGTTCTAAAGATACGCAGTTATCCCTCACTGATCTTTTGAAAATCAGTAATTAAAGAATTGGTACTATTACAGATAAGGGAAGTCTTTATTTAAAACATATCGTTTGACTAAACATTTGTAATTTTGTATTGTAATATATAGTTATTCTAACATGAAAAAAAAAAACAATTTATATTTATTTCTTAAATTTTTATGGTAGTTATGAGGTCAGTCAATTGACAAACCCCACATTGTTAGGGTATAGAAAATAAAATGTAAAATGTTACTGGAATCGAACGTTTCAAACGTATTCAGGAGGTTTCGGTGATTACACAAATAATGAGATATTTGGGACAAAGAACAGTTTTTAATAATATGAAATTACTTTTCACTCAGACTAGTAACAAAACAGACTTGATAGTTTCACAAATAGATCTTTAGTAAAAATATTTCATTAAAGAATGTTATTTATTGTCAACTAAGGACTTGCAACTTTAAATGAAGTCTATATCAAATTTTGTGAAGGTACACTTTATATATTAAGTTATTGTGTAAATACTTAACTTATGCAAAGGTATATATGAACTCTTAATCCATTGTGAAATGGTTAGACCTTAAATTTCCAGTTGTATAACTTTTGTTTCGTACTGTGTATAATCTTGTATCGAGTTAAACTATTTAACCTTTTGAATGTGTAATTAAATTTCAGGTGGGTTATTGAGAAGTGTCAATTATTCAAAAATAAATATGTATAATTTGACCTTTTTTAGTAATTTTCAATGTTAAAATCCACTAGTTGCACTTTTGCTCAGTCATGTATGTGTGGTACTAAAGTGAGAAATTTGAGGGTGTTGTGTATATTCTGATTTTAACAATGTGGGGCAAATCTGCTTGTTGCATCAAATAGCTATAAATTTGAAGTCAAATAAATCCAGTTATAATATCTAAAAGATTAAATTCTAAACAATGTGCTTACATTAATGTGCTATACTTATAATAGTTTTCTTTTACCTCTTCAACAAATCTCTAAACTGCAAATTCACCTTCTCTCAAGTTATCTGATTTCTAGTCACTTGTTATAGAAGAAAATTTCTGTTGTGGCTTTCAGAAAGGTATAATTTAACACATGCTTTCACAATGTACAAATGAAAGGAACATTTACAGGAACTATACAATGCATCTTAAACTTGTATAAACTTTCTATTATATGACAGTCTAATGCTTCTTTCATCCAAATGTATTTAAAGTTTCTTTATATCAGCATCAAAGCTGTGTTTCTGTAGTAAGTGATCAAACCACAAGGTTATAACTAAGACATGTACAAAAACTAAGAAAAATGCTTGAAAATCAAGAAATGGATAATATTAAGAGGTGAGAGGTTCTTTGCAAAAATAGTTATTCTTTGGCATGAGCAAAAAACATTCTGAAGACTGACAAGAGGGTTGTTTTGTATACAAGGAAAACGTTTTTGCAACTATACCAAAAAGAAAATGAACTTACTTTTGTGAATTGCATTGAGAAAACTTTAAAAACTAACAAAATATCAATTATATTTCTTATCACCTGTTGCTACATTACAGTGTATACATTTTCATACTTGTTATTCCAAATACATCAATATTATTTAAGCACATTTATAAGTTTAGAACAAAGTTGAAGTATTAATTTTTATCAATAACTACATAAATTAGAATAATATGAAATTGTTTTGTGAAATGTAATTATCATACAAAGGTTTGACACCACTAGGAAATGAATACGAATAAAACAGGAAAATATTTAGATAATGTACATTATTGCCTATCACATTGTATTTACTAACATCAGAATTACTGATTTAGCCCATATGGATGTTGTTGACTCTACACACAGTTTTTAAAACTATCATGAACCACAACAGGGATTCATAATAGAGATTGAAAGGAATTACACAAAACCTTAATACAAAGCTCAGACAAAAAAACACCTTAAGCAGTAAAGATTCATTTTAAACAACACTTTAAAACTTTACAATTGCTAAGGTTATACACATGCATAAAAATGCTCATAAAAAGCATGCACTTTAGACTTGCAAGGAACAGAAAATCCACTCAAATCACCCTGCTTGTGATGCTTATTATTTTCTTGCTAGCCTATGACAAAAACAGCTTAGTATGTTGCACCTAAACCTCTTGTAGAATACTAAATAAGGTACTGCAAAGGATTTAGGGGTATTGAAAGGTTGATATATTTCTTCTACATTCTACATAAGCTGTAAAACTTCATAATTTTAGTATAAACACTTTTATCATTACTTGTTAAATTTAGCTTTTATTACAAATATCTGGTATTCTTTTAAAACCGTAAGTAGAGGGTGAAACAGGAATTACCAACCAATAATAGATGAACATTAAATGATTAATGCGTAGATACTCGGTGCTTTTTAAACTCTACAATTTCTTTAGCGAACTCCTATATTTTGTATGAAGTGAGGAAGTAAAAAATACTATTTTATTACACCAGTGGTAAATTTAAGGGGAGGGGTGGCTACACATTCATAGAATAATTACTTTAAAAGGCACAAGTTTATTTAAAGCAATATGTCGGGTATATATGTTTTAATTGAAAAGGCTGCTTTTCTAGTGGTAACATTTTATATCAGCTTTGTTAGGGGTTGTGTCTCAGTATAGACACACTTTCCATTGTTATGCATTATATAGAATTTAATTATAAACTGCCTCCCAGTGACACAGAGGTGTATCTGCAGATTTATGACTCAAGAATATAGGTTTTGATATCCATGGTGGGCATAATAGAGGTAGCCCATTGTGTAGCTTTCTGCTTAATTACAAACAAATTATACAAAGAAACTACAAGTGCTCACTATTCTCCATGACAATCTTCAACTGCAGTTTAACATTTTACATCTTGAGCTAATGTGATCAAGTAGTCAACAGCTACAGTAAATCATCGTAAATGTTACCACCTAGATAGATACAAATTAGGTTTATTATCATTAAAATGTATAAGATTACCTACCATGTAAAGGGAATATTTGTCCATAGTTAAACGTAAAAAAGCCAGCAAACATAAATACAAAATTTATGATTTAAAAACCTGTAAATAGGGACTGTAAAAAAGGTAAGCAAACAAAGCTGGAGATATTCTTTACTCAAACAACAAACCATCACATTGGCTTGATGTTGTTACATAGAATTACAGCATTGTTGCTTACTTTTTTACAATCTCTGTATGTTTTTAAATTCCCAATTCTGTATTACTTATTTTTAATGAAATCTTCTAATTAAAAACTCAAAAGAATGTTTTTACTCATAATTTGAATATGAAAGTTATTTTTATCATGCACTAGTAATTGTAAACAAAGTAGAACTGCATGTTCTGTTTTTTAAATAAAAACATTATAGAAAAGTTTTAATAAGTCATAAAACCATAATAAACATCAACAAAGGTAAGAAGATTTTATTAAAAATGTCAATACAGAGCTAGACAATTTATCTATAAACAGTAATTAAACAGATCAGTGTCATATAAACTAATCATTCAAAATTATAGTTAAGCTTATTAATGTCATAGGAATAATCAACTAATAATCAGTTTTGTTTTACTGACTATACTGTTTTTGATTTTTTCAATAGTTGATTAATCAAAATTACATTTAAATTGATTGTTATAAAAATAATTTACAAACTAAAATTAGGGAAGGTATTCAAAATATTGTATTTCTAAATCTGCTAAGTGCAAAGCTATCTGCACTGTGCTTGCTGCACATAGTGAGAGCAGTTTCAGCATTTTAGATTTATTCAATGTTGAGCCAGCATGGACTGTAGGATTACAGGTTCAATTCTCATTGCGAATAAGTTTGCTTATTCTGTCAATCTCACTAAATTTGAATTGCTGACTAGAGGCAAGTCTATTGGTTGGCAACATCCTGTTAACTCTTAGACTATTTTTTGTGCCATGTTGTTTAGGAACACTTACCTTACAGTGAGCCCATTGGTTAGTAAATATCATTGTTCACTTAGCTCTAATCATTATAAAATATTTTTGAAATTGTAAAGCTACAACTGTGTACAAGTTTCACATATTTTATTTCCAGAAAAATTCTGAAGTTTTAAACTATTTCTTCCAGTAGTTTTGTTTCACAATGAAGCAAAACAAGTGTAAATTTCACAAAGCCAAGTGTTGTAGAACTATTAATGCATTAATTTTTGAAACTCCAGTTAAAAGGTTATGGTCAAATAATATACACACACATATCTAGATCACAATGTATGTTAAACATACTTTGTAGAATCATTGTAAAACTATTCTCTTGCAGGAGAGAATGGAGGGACAAGAAGCTGAAGAGTCAAGTTCCCCCAGCAGTGGTGCAGAAAGTGATGATGAAGATACAGATGCCCCACAAGCCATTCAGTGTTCACAGTCTTGAAATATTAAAAGTTTAGTGTTACATATGTTAATAATAGTCTCTTTATGTGCTTAATTTGAATGTAGTAAAGAGATAGGTACTTCTCTAGACAGGCCAATAAGTGAACTCTTAGTTCTTGGGAGAGTGAAACCTTGAAATCTCTTTCCCTTTGTGTAATGCTCAAGGCTGTTGAATGTTTGAAAAATGTATTTTGTTTTGTACTTTTTTTGAAAAGGTAGAGTATTGCCAGATAATTGTGCAAATGGCAGGCATAAGTTACCATTTTGAAAGTGAATGTTTTATTGATGTTACTATGATAATATATGTAAAATTTGGCCTGGTGAGAAATGCATGTTGTTCTTTGATACAAGTAAACTTAGAGCAACAAACTTTTATGTAATTAAATGTCATGATGAAAAAAAAACTTTCTGTATATAATGTAGGGTAAGATGAAATCTATTTGAATGTGGAGTAAAAAATTACATTTTACTAATCCTTGAGTATTTTTGTCACATTTCAGTGTTTATCTTAAGAAAAGTATTGTTCTTCTCCTATTAAAATACAAAAGTATTTTTTGTTCCTATATGTAAAATCACATTTTGTTTCTATAGGATTTGATAAGTTAGTATATATAAAATAAAAAGCATCAATTCCTGTGATAATTGTAGTTATTGTTTTGATTACTAACATGTACTTAAAATTTATATATTGCATGACATATAGTGAACTTGTAATCTTAGATGCCAAAGTTTGTATGAATGATACCCACTTAAATTTTTTATTTGAAAGAACTGGCAATAGGTTTTTGTAAAACATGTAGAATAAAATTTGTGCTCATGTATTGATTTTCTAATGTGGTTTGTGGGTAATGAATTTCTCATAAAATATACAGTATGAAAATAAGGTGACTTGTGCCTGCTTAATTAATGGAAGAGAGAGGTAACAGGTTATTTTTATTTAGTAAGATTAGTGACTTGAAAATAGTTAACCCATTTGGTATAGCATAAGTGATTATACACCTAGATCTACTTGTATCAATTTTATTGATTGCTCTGTTTGCTCATCCCATAATGTACAAGAAATCCAATACATGGTATATTTTTTCACTGTAGATTATTTTGAGAAAAATTAGATTTTATCAAAACATATTCAGTGCCGTAAATGAATACATTTACAAACATATCAAACTAAGAAATATTTGTTTTAGCAATAAATGATGTGCTTTATGAAAATTAGTAAGTATCCAATTTTACTTTAGTAATGTGAGAATAAAATCACTGTATGGAATTTCATATTACATAGAATCTAAACCTTGTAGATCAGTATATTAATTAGCTATAATAATTTTCCTTAAACTATTTTCATTATACATTTCATGTAAAAAAAATTGCACCTTGAAGACTGTTAGGCTGGTGAAGATTATCTGAATTTTCAAAGTTGTTGGTAAGTTATATATATATGTATATAGTGTTTCAAAGTACAAAATAAACTAATTAAAATAAGCATTAACTACATTCTTACTAATATTTTAATTTCCCACCATGATTATTTAAGGCAAAACTAAAAATTGTCTCAGCTTGTTCATAAAATGGAAGAACTATATCAACACAATCTCATCTTCATCCTAGAGTGAGCTTGTGTATCACATTTCTTTATATTTTATAAAATAATCAAATACAACTACACATCTCTAGAGCAAATAACTGTTAAAGAAATGATTGATTTGAGTAAAGATATTTCACTAATCTTCGTTTTAAAACATTCATGTCAACTTAAATAAGGAAAAGGTTTTTTACCCAGATGCATTTATTCCTCTAATACAAAGTTCTCAAAAACAAAATTCCATCAAGTAGGGATGAGCACTGTTAAAGCTTAAAGAAATTTATTTTCATGAAAAAAAAACACGAAAACCATGTTAAATTTACATTATTATAAACAAAAGGTATTAAATCTCTTCATCCTCACCTTTTATACTTTTCATTTATGGAGGGTTACTGTGTTAATGGTCTAATTTATGTTTCTTTTACTAAACCACTTCTTCCACTCATAAATAAGATGAGTTACTGGCTGTAATATGAAACAACAAATCTATAATATTTTATTACCACTATAGCTTACTAAGGTTAATGCTCAGTAAGAATTGAGAGACTGTGCTAAACTGAGGTAAATATGTAATGCAATCAAGCCCATTGCCACTGCTCCAGATGCTTTGATGAGTAGAATAATCCAAGAGCCAACTCCAAATGTGTGCACAAACAACCTAAAAAATAAACACCTACTTTAAATTGTTTCTAATTAATTTCTCTCTCAGGAATAGGGAGCAGTTATTCCATACTCAATTATTGTAAATCTGTGTTTAGTCATCATCTAAATGTTCTATTCAAAGTTATTGGTTTTCTATCCTACATACAGTCATTATTATTAACCCTTTTGCAATGGACCAAAGGCCATATCACATTTGCTGACTTGCATTCAAAATTTTATGTCAATAAGACTGGAAACAAATTGAAGATTACAATTCAAACTTTATTATATATGAGTAAATTTCTTAATATAAAAGTCCATGTTAAAAGAACATAAGGCAATTTAAAGGCAGCACTGTTTAAAATTAGATGTTTGTGATTTCAAAATACTAACTCTATAGTTTTGTACAGATTAGGAACTCAAACTACTAATTTTATATTCTAGCTTGATAATATAAGAACTTCGATCTTTTTTATTTTGCTGAGATATGTACTGAATCAAACACAGTGACTGTTCAAACCTTTTCATTTTTGGAAACAGTCTCTTACATACATTTACTTCAACATACGACACGAATAACAGTTCAACAGATTAAGAATGTCCCCAGTGTGGTTTTTTCTCAACCATTTTAATCTTTGAAGGGACCACCAATGTCTTTTGATCCAAAATTTCAATGAGGTAAAGTACATCTTAGTCTACTTCAAGTTTTTTAAATCTAAATACATCAAGTTACTAAGCTTAATAAATTATAGTGGAATTCTATCAGTGCAGCTATATATGATTTGTTGGTTATTCAACTGTGTATATGAAACTTAAAAAATTAGTTTTATATCCTGATGTGTAAAATTTTAAGACTTAACCTATGTCTAGCAACAACTAAGTACAAAGATCAGATCAAAAAGAGATAATTGTTTGCTTTACTTCTTGATTTATTGTTTTATGTTTCAAGCAAAATAAGGTTAATACTTTATTTCTAAATAGTAAAAATCTGTATACATGTATAATAAATGAAATGTGACTGTACATTACAAAATACTAATCAACTAGAACACAGGGAAGACTAAAGGTCAGTTTTATATTACTGGATACATAACATGAGTGCATGTGAGTCACATCATTGCAAGTTATGTAATATTAACTAGGCATGACTGGAAGGTTAATATAATAAAAAAAATATATATATGTAAATATATAGCATTATGAGACTTAGACTAAACATTTGAAATTTTGTGTTATAATATGTAGTCGTTGTAGCATGAAAAAAAGCATAATTTATACTTATTTCTTAACTTTTATGATAATTAACAAGGTTAGTCAAGTGATAGACCTCACATCGTAGAAAAAATAAACATTTAAAATGTATTTAGGTTTCAGAGATTATGCAAATAACATTTGAAATTATGGGGACAAAGAATATTTTTTTAATCATAACATGAAATAACTTTGCACTTACACTAATAACAGAACAAACTCTTATTTTCACAAACAAAAGAAAAATAAAAAGTAAAAAGAAATTACATTAATAAATCTGAATTTTTTATACACAAATTACTTATCTTTACTAAAACTACCAAACTGTATGAAGATACACATTCTTTATAGTGTATATATAGAAGATATAGTGCAAATACTTAATGTGTACAAACGTGTAGACAAACTCGTGTACATAAAACCAAGCTCATAATGAAAGCATTAATCAAATGACATTTTACATTTCAAAGATTATTTTAAATTGTACAACAGAAAATTTCCGAAATTAAACAATGTGCTTACTCAACAATAAGTGGTCTGTAACAGCTTAGTGCAAGAAGCAAAGTGACAACAGGAAGATGAGTTTTACGTAAATCATGGCGAGTCCACAACCAGACCAATGTTGCTGTTGCAATATGATGTACCTGTAATATATATTAACATGTTCATGGCAATGAAGGAGTGCTTAAAAAATTCACCAAAATGTTATAAAAAAAAAAAAAAGCTACTCTAATAATTTGAAATCTATGATGGTTTTTGGTTAACTTGAAAATGTGTGAAAAATGTCCAAGTAACTGCAGAAATACTTGATAAAATATTATTCAAGAAAAATTATGCTTTCCTCATTACAAACTATTACAGCTTCACTTAGTAATTTTACTTGTAACTGCATGCATCTTTTATTACATAGAAGTTTTAGGTTTCATCTCGTACACTTTGACTTAGTTGCCAGATAAGCCAAAAATCTATCTCGTGTAATTCCAATCTTCATAAGTTTCAGCTTAACATATGCAGAAACAAATCTGGATTAGTACCTTAAATACTTGGGCCATTATATGCACATGTTTGAACACATTAGTAAAACATGCATTTCATATCAAACAGGTAATAATCAGGTTTAAACATTTAATATTATTTCAAGTAAGATGAAGGAAATAAAAAAATATTAAACTATAAAATTAATCAACATATATGTGCTCTAAAACAAATGATATCATTGGTGCAAAAATTATATTTAAAAATTTCAGTAGACAGCTTTTACAACTACAGCCAACCTCTACATCATGATATAAAACAAGATTCTAAATGTATGACATGCTAAAGAGCTACTATACCTTTTTGACAATTTATAAAAACAGTTCAGATACATGTAAGAATCTCCAAAAAAAACCTTTAAAAAATCAATGATAACCAAGTAAATTAACAAATGAAATATTTTATTAAATTTGAAATTTACATTAACAACATTATTGGAGAAGGGATTGTATTCTTTAAATTTTCAAAATCATTAATATTGGTTTTCATGCACAATACTATTGTTAAATATATTTGCAAGAGAACAATATAAAATGATTTTCTTTACCAAACTGATGTTAGAGTCAAAACTCATCTGAAGATACTTCCAGTCAAACTCAATACCTCGAGCTCCAACCCAAAGGGGAAGAAACCTGGTAACAGCAAGTTCAGCTGTAGCCCAGCCCAGTCCTGCAACAAGGAACTTAGTCTCACCTTTTCCAGCTATCTTTGTCATAACAAAATGCAAGCCCAATAAATCTGCCAGATCCACTGTAGATTTCATGAACTCCTAGAAACAAAAAGAATTGTTTCCTCTCTGACAATAGAAACTTGAAGTTTATGCATGAGCAAAACTTTAGACCAGTAAAGAAACTATATAAAAAAAAATTCTTAAGGCTTGTAAAGCAAAATGTAAACTTTTTATATAAAAATCTTTCCTGCTAAAGAAAAAATTATATGAAATGTATGTAGATATTTAACAAAAAAGAAACACCTTGAAATATAGATGACTTTTCGTTGTGGGTGATACTTGTTCTTATTATTCGTAGGCACTTATTCACTGATCTTATAAAAAATATCTTACTGTTTATTAAGTACATTTTAATTAAATATTATGGCTTCACTTTGTAATTTTACTGCATGCATGTTACTTTATATAATTTCTTTAGGTTTCATTTCACACAAGTTATTTTGACTCCAGTTGCCAGATAAGCCAAAAAATCCCAACCTTCACAAGTTTCAGCCTAACATATGCAGAAACAAAATTTCAAGTGAAGCTTGACACTCTATTTTAAATGTGCAGATTTTTTAAACAAATTTCATTATATCACTTATTTTTTGTACTTCTTTCTATAAAACATATATTTGCTTACCATGTCCAGCCTTATGGGAGCCTTGATTTTGGATATGCATTAAAGAGAAGAAAAAATTATTTGAATATATGAGCACTTGCTGTAATAGTGTTCATGAGATGGGTGAAATAAAAACTTGTTTGTGTTGGGTTTTTTTTTTAGCATAATAAATGTTAAAAGTGCAATAAAAATATATAAAGGTACGAATACTAAAAAGAAAGTGTTCGTAACAGTTCTACCAATACAAAATTAGATGGAAGAGGGGATCAGATAAGACACTACACATGAGCAGTAACTAGGTAAACATGTTATAAAGTGAATAATGAATGTAAAAAAAAAAAGAGCAGAGATACGTGTTACTCTAGGCTGAGTTTTATTTTTCTGACTAATCTAACATTAACAGCAGGTGATTGATACAAATTAATCACAATAGTTTTTTTTAAATTGTTGTAAAAAACACATTGAAATAATTTTATATTTTAGATGTTTGTAAAATTTTGAATATATTTTTACATACCACATAAACTTTCACTGGAAAGAAAATAAATAGGCTTTGGATGGTATCTACTGTGAAGGATATTGTCTGATGTGCCATGCCAAGTACAAGTGAATTAGTGTGGCATGGGTCATTTGTTCAGTTTTGCAAGCAGGTTTTTATTTTCCTGAAAATGTTTCTTGAAGAGTATTTTAGTACAAAGATTATTTGCTTTCTAACTTTTCAGGAAAAGTCTGTTTCTAAGTTTGTGAAGTTAACTGTACTGTGGTATTGACAAAAAAATTTGTCATGCTTATGTTGAAACTTTTCTCAGTGATATTTAGTGCCAGGCAGCAATAATCACACTGCATAGGAGTGATGGATGGGCAGAACAAATCCTGGGCATATCCACCCATCACAGCTAGAACCCTGAGAATACCTGGTGTGTGTACCTTGGGTAATCCAAATATCTGTTACTGTTGTCTGTTACTATATCTGACAAAATCAGCCTTACATGAAGACATCTACAATCCTAAGTCACTTTACTAACTAGCATCAACATCAAATTATTAACACTACATAACAATGGAAAATAAGAAACTGAAGAGAGTTTTTGTGATCAAGAGTGAAGAATAAATTTCAATTATGTATGAACTCCTTTCATTTTTAATAATACAACAGATAACAAGACATTTATTCATGCAGCCTAAACATGAACTAAACCAATGATATCATAGGGCATCCTTTCTATATGCTCTTTTCTAAAGGTACTTTCTACAATGTTTTAATTTACCTTCACCCTATATGTCATTTTACACTTTTTATGATTGCATGTTTCATAAATTCTCTCTATAGGCTGGACTTTCCTTCAGTATTATATTCCAAATTTGAGCAGGTAAAGACTTGTACTTACAGTCTGAAACATCATGCTGAATTCAGAAGGTAGATCTAGTTAATAAAAGTTATCAATTCAGATAAAAAATGCAAAAAAAAAATAATCCTCAGAAGATAAATTTCTTGGAGCAAAGCAAGTCTTGTATATGTCATATACCATATCAACTACAAATAGGGAAAGAAAACCCTTCCTGAATATTTTTATTTCATTGCTCAATACAGAAACCAATGTTACATAAAAGATGTTAAACTTTACTTGTACTTTCAACTCAAATAGCAATACAATGTGTTAGGTTAGAAAATACATAGTTAGCAGAATGAAAATAATATTAAATGCATGCTGGAAAATAGTTTTACCAAAACATTTATTTTTGTTCATTCATTAGTATATGACAGTTTCAAATGTTATTTAGTTGCAATATAAATTACTAGTTGCCTTGACATAAAAAATGTAATTTTTATTGCTATCTGTAATTCTGAGCCTGTAAACAATGAATGGCATATAAACTGATAGATATTTTATTTCTAACACAAGTAGCTATAATGTTTTATTTTATTCTATACCTCAGTAAATTACAAAAAATGCACTTGTTAAAAACTGAACTGATCACCCATTTAGAAAGTACTTTCCCAGTTATTTATCAATTTTCATGCAAAAGAGTGTGAAGTGGTGTAGGAAATTCTCTGATAACAACCACATGAACTGATGAGACACTGCTTGTTACAATTTACAGAACAGCTATTTCACCTTTCAATAACATATGTACAAAGTATCTTTTCTGAAGGATTTTTTTTATAAATTTACATGCAGATGTTCAAGTAAATGCAACATCCTTATAAACCAAATGTAAGAAGTCCATAAACATGCAAAAACTTCAAATAAAAGTTACATACTGCAACAATTCTCTTAGAGAACTTCATACTGCTCGACTTTGTTTCTTTATTGTAACCCCCTGAAGTGAGAACTTATTAATTCTAAAGAACAATATAAAGACTTGTACAAGTAGTACAAAATAGTGTATATTTCTCTCAAATATTTGTTCTAAGGTTAGTAGTAAAGCAAATAGAATCTTAGGGTGTATTTACAGACATACTGATCATAAATCCAAGGAAATAATGTTCCTCTGGTTAACATCTCAATTATAACATTAAAAATATAGCTTATAACACTACTCCCTTCCTGTATTGTGAAGTCTCTTGAACAATTTTAATACAAAAATAAAACTAATTTAGGCCTTACTTGGGCTAAGATGTACAATTTTGGTCTTCTTATTTATAAAAGGGCACTGACAATATCAACTTACTTTCTGTTAAAAAAAAAAAAGAAGGGTAAGAGATGATGTTATCTAAGTTTACAAAATTATCCATGAGACTGACAGATTATACATTAAGGCTTCCAATTTCTTTGTACTATATTATTTTAAGATACTGTAATAAGAAAACACAAGTTTAATGGTTGGAAAATACAAGCTAGGCTCCAGGTGATACAAACTGATTTTTCTAGAGAGGCAAGTGACTTATAGAATGAGTTGCTATCAGCAATATTAGAGGCCAATACTTAATAGATGTTTAAAATAAGAACCAATGATTTCCTAAAAAGTAACAAGTGGGTTTCAAATTTTATTTTTCATAAGAGTAAAAAAACACAATTACTTCTCTATTAAAAGTTATATATTTTAAAATGAGTTGATTCATTATGTAGTCTAAGTTATGTTTGTTGAATAGATATATCAATATATATCACAGCTCCATCCTTGCTGATTCTCTTAGGTTCCACAGTAGTCTGACATTTTATTAGAAATTCTTCATTGAAATTACCCAGTTGGTCATTCTTTCACCAATACACTTCCACAGATTATCACACTGATGAATTTTGACTTCGACTGCCAAATCTTTTTAGATTATATAGTCCATGGCATGGATTTCTTTTCCGCAGAGTGTATGGCCTTTCTGAATGCCTACTCAACCTCATAGGACAAGAACTCTTCAGGCATACCATATCACCACCACAAAATTAAGTTTCATCATCATTCACATCACAGCTTGTAAATTTTGTAACAACTTTGTTATGATCCTGCTACCTTCATGTTTTGCTTTCTCTTCTTATCCATCCAACCTTATTTAGGTTGTACTTATTTCTCTCAGAATTTGACTCATACTAATGCAAACATGAAAAAAATTCTGTTTATTATTATAGTCAATGACACATATATTTAGAAGTATTTTTTGTTTATTACTGGTTGCATATTACTTTATTTCTTCAGCTCTTTCTGTTTATTTGCTCTCTCTCACACTTACCAGTCTTTTTGCTTAAACATTTCTTTCATATTCCTTTCTCAACCTACAGTGAACAAGTTATTTTATTCCTTTTCTAGTCACAAACACTTTTTATTTTAATATAGGATTCCACCGTTTCATAATAATAATAGAGGGTGCTGTACTCCCCCACCAGGTGCACCAGAAAGGTGGCCACTCACTCTAACAATTTTCTAATAACTTATGAGTGTTGTAATCTCCAAGTCCTTTATGGACTGACCAAAAGGTGACTGGTTTCTCACTCTCTCAACTGCTACCAATGTTCTTTACATCTAACTTCACAACGTAACCAACGTTTTTTATCAAAAGCCAGTTTACATCTTTCCTAAGAAAAGTCTTGTACGACATTTTTATTCGTCATATCCATAACAGTTTATTCAACCATTAACAGAACAGAGTAGTTGGTTCCACTTTGCCCTAGTTACTAGATGAAGGATTATTGTTAATAATTCT
Organism: Tachypleus tridentatus; assembly: GCF_004210375.1. Classification (NCBI taxonomy): domain Eukaryota; kingdom Metazoa; phylum Arthropoda; class Merostomata; order Xiphosura; family Limulidae; genus Tachypleus; species Tachypleus tridentatus. Next base: position 46,154,066 of record NC_134833.1, on the reverse strand, counting down.
TGGTTTAAGTATTCCTCTTTATTTGATGGTGCAATTACTGCACTCTATGGTAGTAAATGTCATGTAACAAATTATTTGAATCTAATTTGACTTTATATCCACATCTCCACATTCTCAATATTTACTCTTTCATAATGTCAATGAACAACATACCACAAGGTACAGAGAAGTTTCCTACAGTAAAGGTTACTTCTAGCTTTTCCCTGGCTGAAACTTTATGTTCACTAGCTGTTTGCATTTTATCATCTCAAGAGGCAATTTGCTGCCTTTTATTACCAAATTGGGTTGAACTATTGTAACTGTAAAACTAGTGCTGATCAACATATTGCAAAGTTTATCATAAATAAACCTGTATACACATGAACTTTTTTTTTTTAAATAATGAACTTCTTACCTCAGATGAGTTATTATTACGCATCCAGCTAATTCCTCTTTCTCGTGTCTGGTTAACTTTTTGATGTTTCTTCAATCTGGTTGGGCTTGAAAACTCATCCCAGGGGTATTAACAGCTGTTACTTCATCAGTCTCTGCTGAAATGTTTGTTTGTTTTGAATTTTGCACAAAGCTAATTGAGGGCTATCTGCACTAGCCATCCCTAATTTAGCAGTATAAGACTAGAGGAAAAGCAGCTAGTCATCACCACCAACCGCCAACTCTTGGGCTACTCTTTTACCAATGAATAGTGGGATTGACCATCACATTATAATGCCACCATGGCTGAAAGGGCAAGCATGTTTGGTGTGACAGGGATTCGAACCCGTGACCCTTAGACTACGAGTCGAATGCCTTAACCCACCTGGCCATGCCGGGCTTCTCTGATGAAATGACCAGGGTTCTTACATATGTAACAGTTCCCTCTTTCCAGTATCCTTTGGGAGAAATCACTCCCTATACATCTTTGTCTGCAGTTCCTGGCAATATTTCAAGTTCCACTTTAAAACACATTTTCTTGTGGTTTCTTTCGTCCAATCTGAGAATCTAGTTGTCTGCCTAATCTCTCTAAGTCTTCTAGACATCATCCAGAGAACTGATGTTCCAATACTTTTCACTAGCAATCGCAATGTAATTTTGTGATAGTGCTTTTAGCTGTTTACCTACAACTTTACTTGCAAGACTTTCTATAAAGATGTATACCAACTTTGCTTCAGTCTAATTTTAATATTCTTGTCTGTTAAGGTTAATAATTTGGCAAGCATTTCCAAATCTTCTGCAAGTTTGGCTAAAGTCTCTTCTTTCCTTCAGACTCTTTTCTAGATCTTATCTCTAGATACTTCCTTCTAGTGTGCCACTCCAATCCTATAAGGCAGGTGTTATGACTCTCAGTTAGAAAGTTACTTAATGTTGTCAAAACTGGTCCTTTATATTGAAATGATTTAGAATTGAGCTAGTATGACTTTCATGGTACTTTCCCTTCATAGTACGTTGCTGTTGTTTTAACTGGCTGATATTTACCTGGCCAGCTAAAATTATGCAATTTAATTTGGTAGTATCATAGATGGAATAGTCCAAGAACATCCTGCAATAACGAGTGAAAATAAGTTCTCCTTTTCCTTTTTTAACGTAGATGGGAACCCACGAAATAGTTTGAATTTAAAAAAATATTTTGGCATAATAGTAGATAAATCACTCATGCCATTAGATTCTTGGATGTATTTACAATCACATTGGCTGTATTATTCCTTTCAATCAGGTTTTAAGCAAAAAAATATGTTGAAACATGAAAATACTCTTAAGTTTTTATAAGTTCAATGTTAAAAAAATACAAAATTTTATATGAAGTGTTTGGCAAACAACCAATTTAGCCTATACAAACCACTCATATCAGTTTATAAAACTTTTCTATAGGTATTATGCATATGGTTCAGATTGGTGGAAAATATACGTTTGCTTGTCACTATCAAAAAAATAAGACTGCTTTCAAAATACAACCTTTGGTAGATTTTATAGGTAAAATGGAAAGCCTGTTCCAAGTAAAGAGGTAAGTAGGAAAAAACATAAATTTAAACAAACATCAGTTATTCCTCACTCAATATATTATGTACAGTTTGGACTTATCTTAGAAAAGGATATTTTATTGCAAAAGTTTAAAGAAAGATTATTTGGATGATTCTAAAATGGAAGGATTAAATTTTAGAATTAAGTGAAAATCCTGGTGCTACAATAGAATGTGGTCTACAAAGATAATTCATATTACAGTCCACATTCTACACAGATACTATTGTCATCATTTTAATAATTCACTAAAACAATTTCTTGCTAAATAATTTAAATCTATCCACATTTTTCTTCAGCAAATAATGATAATTTAGTAAATTGTGTGTGTTCAAAAACAGTACCTTAAATTTATGTTATAACTGTGTTGATTTTGATTGTTGGAATTTATTCCATTCTTATTATATTTGCCCAAAAATGTTATGTAATGGTATTTTGTACTTTATTAGTTTAAAATTATTATTTATAATAAATGGCACCAATCGCAAATAAATGAAAATTAAAATGGTGACGATGATAGTATCTGTGTAGACAGCATGCTATAGTGTATTCATGATGTTCTAAAAGCACATAGGTCCAAGAAGTCTTGATAACAATAAAATAAAAACTCTATAACCTGAGTGCTTTTGAAAGGTGGACCTCAGGTTATAGGGTCTCCATTTCATGCTATAGTGCAAATATCTTTGTAGATTGCACACTTAACTTAGAAAAAAGAAAGGTAAGAAGTGATTACATTGAATTTTACTAGATTATCTGGGAGACTCATTTAATGAACAATTCTGATTTTTTGTACTATATTCTAGTTTTTCTCTACCTTCTCTAATATCATTCACCCCCAGAAGTTTTTCACAACAACTCATTCACCCAAGTTTGAAAAAAGACAAAACAGTGCAAAGTTAAAATACAACATTCTTTATTAATGACAAATATATATCAAACTACAAACAGAATGAATAAAATATAAGATAACCAAAAAATGTATGTATTTATTAAACTACAATAATTAATTACTTTTTTACCCTTTCAATTTGTTCTATAACTGATAATACTCATTCACCCTTCCATTTACCACATCATTCTCATTTGCCAAGATTCTGATCTTATTAACCCTGCTGAGAAACACTACTGTATTCTAAAGATAATAGGATAAGCTTACAATTTAATATTTGGAATAACACAGGTTATATACAGACTCCCATTAAAATAGTTTTATATTTCTAACAGGTTAATTAGCTTATGGAGTGAGCAACCATCACTAAAAGTGGAGGCCAATTGCTTACCAGAGTTTATACTGAAAAATTAACTGTAGGTTTAAATTTCACTATTCTGTTAGCTAGGTATGTAGGTCCATACTTCAAAGATCCCTTGTTGTCTCCATGTTATGTTGGTAACTGTTATTTTTCAAATTTATGCATAGTCTCACAATAAAAGGCCATTAAAATATCTATTTCATTACTGGAAACATCAGGCTGTTGCATATAAAATGTTGGATTTTTAAAGGAAAATATATGAAACAAGTACATCTTTTTGTTGTTTAATTTATTTAATTAAAATAAGCTCCTTTACATCCAATACCCTTCTGCCAGTTAGTTGCAAGTTTACATATGCTATCTTTAAAGAATTGGACAGCCTTTGATATAATGAAGCCTTTAAAAGGCACTTTCAATTGCTATTTTGGTTGGCAAACTTTTTTCTTTAAAAATTGTCCAAACATTTAAAAAACAAAAAGACAATCTGTAGAGGAAAAATCTGATGAATATGGTGGATGAGGTAAAATTTTATACTGAAGTTCATTTGGAATTTATACAATAATGCATGAGGCATTAGGTTGAGCATTGTTATAAAGCAATATGGATCCACTGTGATTGACTATTGTTTGATGTTTTCATGACAAATTTTGATGCATAATTTCAAGTTCACCCTAAGAAACTTATGGTCAGTGCTTGGTAGTTGTCACCACGTGCAACTGTGTGATCCATTATTCATTCTTAAACTCAGGATGAAGAGCTAGTTTTGGTACTTCTTCATAGTCAAGCCACTGTTTGGATCATTGCTGATTGTCATAAAGAATACATTTTTCATCACAAGTGACAATTCTATGGAGAAACAGGTCATTTTTGTGGAGAATAAGGAGTGAGGAACAAATTGTAACTTGTATTATTTGATAGTTTTCAGTCAGTTTGTGAGGCACCCATTTATTGAGCCTTTTCACCTTTCCAATTGCTTCATGATGTCGGAAAACTATTGAATAATGAATATTAAGTTTTTGACACCTTCCCTCGTGGTTTGGCATGTATCTAATTCAACTAAGACTTTCAATTCTTCATCATCAACGAATGTGCGAAGGCAACCCCAAGGCTCATTTTCAAGGCTTGTGTCATCAGAGCAAAATCTAAACAAACACTGTACTGTGCACTCATTAGCTATGCCATCACCAAATGCATGATTTATATTACAAGTTGCTTTCACACATTGTAAACAAGCTTGTACTCATATAAGAAAATTACACACATATCAATTTTACCCATGGTGATAAAATTCAATGTAAATATGATTTATTTTCTGAAATAAGAAAAATAAAGCCAGCTTGAAATGAACCAGATAATATACTATATTATTCTGACAAATTTATGACAATGATTCTTTTTCAGCCACTGAAAATTGAGTTTCAAATTTACACAAGAAAATTCAACATTTCATATACAATAGTTCTGTCATCACTTAAACCCGTACAAAAAATAAGCCTAATTACCACAACCAAACCAATTTCAAATATCAAATTTTGTCAACCTTTTCTAGGCCTGATATTTAGTTTTCTTTGCCTTTTCTTTCAATATCACAATTAATCACTTTACTTAGTCTTTGTTGTACTGCATTTTCTCTTGCCTGTATACTTATGTTTTAGTAATCTGTGTTACATCTAAATTCCAACATAAATGAATATGGAATCTTAACACAATATGAAGTTTATGTGAGACACTTTAATACAATGGCTGTTCAACTATCTCTATATAGGTTTATAATAACATCTTGATCTTCAGTCTTTTAATAGTTAACAAGTTTTGTGTTTTAATTATACATTCTACCATGAATATCTTCAGACAAGTTACAAAATTATGGTTATATTATCTAATAAGATATTCCATATCAATTAATATATATTTTTAAATCATACAGCTTATTAGACAACCAAAAGGTGTTCAATGTTTCCCAATGCAGAAAGTTCTCTCAGCAAGTAAACAAGTTAAATTTTTTAAACTGAATAAATGATTGATGAAAATTCTTTAAGACTGTTCCACAGATCTGTTATAAAATCATGATGAATATAAAATATTAGTTCTGAAAGTTAAGCCTGCATGGTATTCACCATAAACAGCATACTATTTACATAGCTTTTTTCATGTTTGAAGAAAAATAAATGAAAAGATACATACATACCCCTATAACATCAATATTACCAACTCCACTGATATCACTGGTTGGGAAAAATGTTGCCAAAACTAACATTTTACATAACTGAGTAAGAAGGTACATCATTCCTGCCTGAACACACTTCCAAAATGCTCCATATTCTGATCTAAAATATTGAAAAATAATCTTCAGTTACATATACTGTTGCAGAGTTCTCAATACCAGAGTTTCACTATTAATAAGCATATATATTTATCAAATCACAATTGTTAACCATAAGTTCCAGAAGTATTAAAATAATTTTAGCAGGAAGCCTGCTGCCTATCAAATTCTTACCTTTTACAACCCTAAATCAAATAAATGGTTGTTCTAATACACTTTTCCAAAAAGTTAGAACTGTTTAATCTTCACCAAACAATACAGGTTTGTTGAACCATATATTCTGGTAGCCCTGTGTGCCTTTTACAGGAAGTTAATAGTCTTCCATTGTTCCAATAATTTGACTAAAAGTGAATACTGTGTGTGTGTGTGTGTGTGTGTGTGTGTGTGTGTGTGTGTGTGTGTACACACACAAATGTGCAGGGTTGGTTGTTAGTTTAGCATTTTATGGACCAAAGCAACTAGGCTATCTGCATCAAACAACCACTAAAAACATTAAAAGTTATTAAAATTTGTAAAAAAGAATCATGTTAAAATAATGTATAATTTTTTTAATTAAATATGTAAAAGCTTTCGAAAGGCCAATGGCCCTTAAAAAACTAAAAACGTTTGTAAGATGGATACTGTCACCATCACCAATGACACTGTACAACATTAAGGGTAAATCTACGGGCAAAACAAGTCTAAAATTGTGCCATCATTGAAAGTCGTAACAACAGCATGACAGTAAAATGTGAACTATTGTGACCCGAGTGTCACGCTGGTGCATCAATCCCAAATAAAAGAAAACTGTGACCAATGCACAATAGTCTTGTCAGGACAAGTTCTTTCCAATCCTTTGAAAGCAAGACAACCAAAGTCCAACAGAAGGTTTTATTTGAAAAACCTTGCTTTCTCATTGCTCACTCCAAGTCAATTGCCAACAGGCACAAAGCCAAGCCTTGAATACAGGACTACACTCCGTGTATGGGACAAGCACAGCAGTAATAGCACCAGAATAGACAGGCTTAGTTGTGGAGTCAGCAAGCTCGTTCCCACAAATAACAATGTGGCCTAGTATCCAGAAGAACTGGATAGAAGTAGATGTTAAAGAGAAATGGGCCAGTCGGTTTTGAATATCAGCAAGAACATGGTGAGAACTAACGTGAAGCTATTCCAGGGCCAGTAGAGAACTAAGAGAGTCATTATAAATGGTACAATTTGAGTACTGCTTAGCTTCTTTGTGTTCCCGAATAACAGGAATGGCATACAATTTGGCAGTGAACACAGAAATTGTAGAGGGAATTCTGTGCACAATGACCAAACCACGACAGGACCTACAGAGTCACCTGATTTCTAACAATCCATATAAATGGAAATGGAAGGATGGTTCAAAAGATGGTCAGCAAATAAAAGGTACTTCCAATCAGGAATATCTGCTTTTCTCAGATAATTCAAAGAAAGGTCACATTCAGGGATGGTAATAAGCCATGGTGGGATGGGCTGACCAGTGGATACAGCAATGTCATCCAAGGACAGATCCAATTCATCCAACTGTGTCTGGATATGAAGGACTAAAGGAACAATAGCAGATCTTCTGTTCTGAAAAAGCATGTCCTACTGAAGCAAGAAAACATAGCCCCAGGTGGGATGATGTGGTAAGGATCAAAGTTCTAAAGCATACAGCAAAGACAGTTCCAAATGGCAGAAGTGTAAAAGAGGTTCATGGGACTCTGTGTACAAACTCTGGACTGGGGAAGTGCAGAAAGCCCCAGTGCAGAGCCGATGTCCCTGATGATGAAGGGGGTCCAGCATCTTCAAGGCCAAAGTCCTGGCAGAGCCAGAGGCTAGATAGAGATCCATAGTCCAGTTTTGATAAATAAGAGCATGATATATATTTAGCACAGAGCATCGATCCTCTCCCCAGGTGGTAGAAGAGAGGACAAGGAGGATGTTCAGTGCTCTTGTACACTTGACTCAAAGCTGCTTGATGTGTGATATAAAGATCAGCTTACGTTGAAAGATAAGCCCCAAAAACTTTGCCTCAGAGGCCACAGGAAGCACAACTTTACCAACATAGAGTTCAGGATCAGGATGAATACACCATTGGCAGCAAAAATGCATGCAAATAGTTTTAGAGAGACAGAAGTTAAAACCGTTTGTGATGACCCACTTCAGTAAATGATTGAGAGCAGTCTGTAGCTGCTGATCAATAAACCTCATGTTTGACAAGTGTCACAAGATTGTGAAAGTCATCAACATAGAGCCCATTTGCAACAGTAAGGAGGAGTTGTGCAGTAATGGCATTCATCTTTATACTGAAAAATGTGATACTCAAGACACAGGCCTGAAAGACTCCAAGTTGCTGTAGGAAAGAATGGGAAAGTTTGTAACCCATAAGAACTCAGAATCACCTGCCCAATAAATTTTTTTAACAAAAATGGGCAAATGGCCCTGCAACTATATAAGTGGATGTTTTACAAATTGCTATACCTCTACATGGTATCATAAGCCTTCTCAAGGTTAAAGAATACTGACACAAGATCTAGTCCCTCTGTTCGACATTTCAAGTAGAATCTGGTGGTCCATGGTGGAATACTGTCATCAGAACCCACACTGGGTGGGCAAGAGGAGGTTGATTAATTTCATGAATGAAACAAGATCAGCATTAATCATCCTCTCTAAGGTCTTACAGAGACAGCTTATCAAACCAGGTGGATAGTAATTTGAAGGAATCTTGGGATCCTTCCCAGGCTTAGAGAAAGGAAGGACAATAGCCTGGAACCATGAATCAGAAAAAACATTATCCTGCCAGATCTGGTTAAAAACAAGTGGAAGAATAGCAAGAGAGAGATGGCTCAACATCTTGTTGTGTATAATATCACGTCCAACCATTGAAGAGCCAGTTTGAGTTCCACCAATATAAAGAGGTGATTACAGTCATAGCAATGATCAGCCCAAAAGGAAAGAGGCAATCTCTCTGCCCAATTCTTGATAGCTAAGAAGGTGGAGAATGAAACAAGAGTGCTAGATATCCAGTAAAAGCTTTTACTGCTCCAGACATCAGCTACTTCCCGGCCATCAGAAAGCAAGATCCAAATGGGGACAGAATTATACTGTCCACTGATCTTCCAAATCTTGTCCAATACAACTTTGGAACTGGTATGGTGGAAAAGTTGCTGGTTGTGAATTTAATCCAAAATTCCTTCTAGCTTTGATGTCTTACCTGCCAAGCACATCCACAGTCCCTCTGAAAAGCGATGCAGTTCGAAAGTGTGGGAAACCTATTAAAACTATCCCAGGCCTGTTTTTGAGCCTTCTGTGCCATGTAGCAGGCAGGATTCCACTATGGACAAGGATACAGTGGAAAACTTGTCAAGGTTTTAAGAATAAGGAGTACATTGAGCAGCTGCCTGGTTAATAGTCAGTCACTGCTGCCACACAGTCATCTATCAATGCTTTCAGACAATGGCAGGATCAAGTTTTGAAAGAGAAGTGAAAGAAGGCCAGTTGGATTGATCCAGCTTCCATAGAGGCATGCAGGGCAGGTGTTATCAACCACAGCCAGTCTCTTTCAAAATGACAGAAAAATTATTACTGCCCCATGGGTTAAAGTCAACCCTCCATGAAAAGTGGGAAAATAGTGAAAGGGACAAATTCAGAGATCAATAGCAGTAAAAGATTTACAAAATGCATGAAAATAAGTATAAGAACCAGTATTGAAGAAAGAAAGATTGTGATCTGAGAACATATGCTCTATAGAGTGACCCCTCCCATCAATATCAGCACCTCCCCAAAGGGGATTACATCCATTAAAGTCCTTCAGGATTAAAAAGAGAGACAGCAACTCTAACCAATCATAGATCTTTCCAGGAGACATGTAGAAAGAACAAACACAGATGGCTATGACCTCCTAGGGTGTGTCGAGTGGCAAAGACATGGTGGGCACATGGTGATCGACCCTATATCCCTACATGCACTCGTCCATCACACAACCTGTCACTTCTGTACAAACAAAAACTGTATTGGCAGGTTTTAGAAATACATGATAAGAATAAATCAGTGCTTTGATGTCATCTAGATTAGAACATAAACCTCAACAGTTCCATTCCATCAAAGTGGCCATTTTTATTTACATGTAGACAAATTGAGTGGAGAACCCTTCTGTTTTTGACCACTTCTTTTTTTCTTTATTTGAGAGAGGCCTATCAAACTTCATGGATTCTGCCCTGGGTTGATTGGGCAGGTCTCTGTTATTAGAAGATTCCAACAACTGGAGACATGAACAAATGATCGTTCTGCATCTCAAGGCCAGAGAAGAAGATCAACCTAAGAAAATTCCCATACCTGGAACCAACAGAAGTGGATCTGGGGGGTCTGCTGAAATAAATGGTAGGGACAGAGATGGGCACTGACATTCATTCATTAACCTTCCCTACCATGGAGGTCAAAAGACTTTTAACATGATTTGAGAATGATTCTTTCAGAGGCACAGAGAGATCCATCTGTACTTCCACTGTAGCAGTGGAATGAAGTGCAGCAGCACACATCCAAAATGAAGTGGTGGAAAGTAACTTTCAAGTCTCGGGGCACAAAATTCTGTGAATCATTTTTAAATGATGTACCTCTTTTTCTTTCACCCACCTAGGGCATGAAGAAAAGTAAGATGGGTGAGAACCACTAAAATTAATGCAATGATGGTCTATTTCACACTCACTGGCATCATAGCCCTTGCCAACACAACGATAACAGGTCAAGGAACCATGACATGACGTCTTTGAGTGACCAAGCTGCTGATATTGGAAATATCTGAGAGGGTTCAGAATACATGGCCATACCTTGCAATTAAAATAACCTTCCTTGATGGTGGCAGGTGGACGTGGTGATGTAAATGTCAAAATTAGAACACCGATTGGCATCATAATTCTATCTTTGCAAGGGGAGATATGCCTCACTGCAGAAACTCCTTGGGTGGAGAAACCAACAAGGATCTCTGTCTCGGGATGTTCTTCAAATCCATCTCAACTATCAGGACGAATTTAAGGTATGATGGGAAGAAACCTCAATAAGTATATCCCCCATGGCCTTCTATTGCAAGAGAAATTCAGTGTGTTTAGGAGTGGATGTTTCCACTAATATGTCACCACAACGAAGCTTTTTGACTGACTTAGGGTAGTCAGCAAGTCCCTCTTGTCCCTTCTGAATAACAAAAAAAAAAAAAGGAGACATTTGCCATAAAGATTTGTCTGATCAAGAATGTAATATCAGAAAATGAAGTACAGGTGTTGAAGAAGTTAAAGATTGCTGTTTAGAACCTACAAGATGTGGTCATTTACCAATCATCTGTATTTTCACTATATTTTTTTTAATTTAATTAGGAGGATCCATAATAAAAAAAGAATGTTTCGGTATCCACTGGCCCCACCCACCATGGATGCACTACAGTGTCAAACAAGGACACTTCAGCAACATCAAAGTTTCATGATCACTATACCCAAAGACCAATATCAGATACAATGTCCACAACACCTGTTAAGAACATCCAACACTGATACTTGGTTGACCCTAACCCAAGTGGACAGGCCAATTGACCCTGGAGGGCTACCCATCTACAAGAATTCAAGGCCAAAGTGGTGTGCTAGGGTTGGACCCTTCAACCACTAGAATCCTCTGCTCCCCTTCTGGTCATCATGCATGTTAAACATGTGGGTGGATGTTTTGATCTCAGAGGAGGTAAACTGCAAGAACAAACCCTTCTCTGAGAGGTACCCTCACCACATGCAGGAATCCACACTGTGTGTGTGTGTGTGTGTGTGTGTGTGTGTGTGTGTGCACGCGTATTTAATGTTTACAACCTGGATGGAACATTATGTAACACCTTAACAAAATAATCAGGACAGGTATCCCAAACTTTCTGATGACAAGAAACCCACTTCAATTGAAAGTGTATCTCAAGATGGCTGATATGGATATTAACACTTTTATTGATAAGCAGAACTCTGCTTATCAGTTAAAGTGTTAGTACCCATACCAGCCATTCTGATGTACATTGATATTACATATGTTTAACTAAAAATGATTACCTATAAGCAACAACTGCATCAATTAATTATTCAAACACCAACAATAAACTAGTTTTTAGTTTACATTATTTACTAAAATAATATACTTATCTTTTTTATGATTTATTAGTAAGTTTAAAGATACCTAAGCATAAAGTACCATTACATGTATTAAGTATTTAAAGGATGCAGTAAAATTTACATCACTAAACTTAAAAACTCTGACCATCTTACTTTAACTTACCAAAATTTTTATATCTATTTATTATTGTGTTATTTAACTACAAATTATAATAACAATATTAAATAACTTTCAAAAATCTACAACAGTATAGCAGCTTAACTTTTTAACAATCTTCCTCTTTATCAGCATCCTCTATGTTATAACTGGAATTGGATCCATAAAGAATACTAAAGGTCAGCATTTTGTTAAAGACTATGAAATGGTTCAGCCTTTAATTTTTTTCTGTTGCTCTCCTTCTAGTTAGCAGTTCACTGCTATCACCATCAACAAAAAAGTAACAGACTGGTGATGGGGGCTGCCAGTCATTTGTCTTCCTTCTTGCCAGCAGTTCAAAATTATTGTCAATAGCAGGTAGCCTTAATATGTTTCACCATAGCAAAGGTATGGTAAACAATTTTAGTCGCAATGCTTTGATTATTTAGGCAGTTGGAATAATCAAAAACTAATAATTAGAAAATAATTTCACTAGTTGTCAGGAGACAATCCAGTAAAACATAATTTTAATGAATTGCTTATTGAAGTAATTAGTACCAGTAATTTAAGTTAATTGTATTTTTATTAGTCTGTTAGTTTATGCAATGTTATGCATTTACATGCAAGGGATACAAACTGACAATGACTTTCAAGTAATTGGAAAAAGTAATATTAGGGCTAAAATTTCAGCCTTTGGCTTCTTCATATGAAGAATTATTAGACAGAAGGAAAATAAAGGTCAGAAAAGGATGTAGATAATAAGAAGGTTATAGTTAAAGGTGATTCCTGGACAAAACATGTGAATAGAGTAGTATGTGGAGTAAATAGGAAGAAAAGAATCAGATTATGCTATCCAGGGTGGAGGATATAACTGACAGGAGAAACAATAAAGGGGACTGACTAGCAGAGATGTAGTTTTTGTAGTGCATGTAGGTGTTAATGATATGGGAAAAGGTAGGTTAGATAAAGAAATTAATAACTACAAGGACTTGATAAAAGCAAGTAACTTTACTAGTATCCTTTACTACATGACAAAATGTTTTAGTGTCTTACATTCAAAAGTTCATTAAACTAATTTTTCTTTATGTCATACCAATTAGCATATCATAACATATTAGCTAATAATCTATATTTTATGTCATATATATATATATATATATATCACATTTACAACAAGTACCATACATAAGCACTTTGCACTAACAATCCACTTTCTTCCTTTCCTGGGTTAACATTGCTTTATAAATAGAATATCAGTACCCTTACTCACTTAATGTCAATATCTAGTTTGTGGCTAGCTGTGGATTTAAGTTTTCCAGAGAGTGTAGCAAGTGTCTGCTTTTAATCCAAATTCACAAATGATAAATCTTGTTTAGGGCTTTAAAATTAGCTTTATAAAAATCAAAATTAATTTTAATCTCTTAACTGTTCCTCATCTTAAGCCCATGTTACCACAATCCTAGTAAAAGTTAACAATAGATCTGAAATGGCATCTTCTCTGATTGACTTTCAAACAAAATATCAAGCATGGGTTTTTTTTTCAACAGTGGATATACAACCAGGGCAACACCAGCTTCTTCCTAGTAAGGGAACTAATCTCTACATCATGAGGGTACATATACTATATTATCTAGGAGGTGAACCAGATTTAAGTTTAACTAAACACTTTCCATTGGGTATGAAGGTGCAGGGGAAGCTAATGCATACTCTGGGATAGACTGAGCCCTAACTACACCTTATATGCAAGAACTGTTTTTAAAATTTAAGAATACATGGTCTGTTATACGTTATGTCTAATTTTAATGCTTTACTTACTTTACATTTAAAATTACATTTATTATTACAGATAGCAAAGTACTAGTACTAGTACTAGCAGCACTGGGAACCTAGATTTTTCTATTAATACTATCTTTTGATGCATATATGTGTGTTAATAAACAAAGTGGTAGTAGTACAGTCAACATTGCACATTGTCATGATTCATGCTAATGTTTAGTGCAGTGAATAACTAGCCTATCATTTCATCAAGTTCATGTAAGTAATATGTAATTCATAGACTAATACAGGTGAATATTCTTTTACTATTTTTAGTTTTTGAAAGGAAGAGTTTTGTTTCTGTTTATCACATACAATTACTAAAATCTGTCAACATGTTTATACAAAATAACTAATAGTGTATTATAAAACACATTGTCTTCATTTCATGCATACTACTGAGTAGTACTGTACAATGTTAATGAGCAAAGAATATAAATAAAAACTTATTTCTCCAAGGTCTAGCATTAAAAATACAATTTAAAGGTATAGTGAAAAATGCAAAACAACACTAAAACTGCTACAGCCTAACTTTATATTATCTATAGACAGCCCTATAATAAATTACTCACAATGCTAGTAGTAATAATACAAGTAGTGTTAGGTTTAATTATGTAACTTACAGTCCGGAAAACTTGTAAGTGAGGAAATACGGTACGTAAGCAAGGGCAACACAGTTTCCAAAATGAAACAGAGTCATTTTTTTTTCAATACGTTTATGAAAATTATAAACAAAATGAAAAAACGAATTTTAAATTGTTAAGAAACCCCGACGTTAGTCTAAACTGCAACCATCAAACTGAGAGTAAATCACACAGCCCATAGCAAGACCACATGTTTTGATATATATATATATACACACACACGTATATAGATATTATATATTATTTTTTAAAGCTAAGAAAAAACAAATATCTAACCTTATAATGAAAAATAAACTATAATTAATACCAACTGATGAGAGAATAATGTGTGGCTAAGTATATTTATTTTTGAGGAATATTTCTTATGATATGAAATCCATTTTAAGTTCAAAAGTGTATAAGGGAAGTTCCCCAAAGCAAGAATGTTTGCCTCTCAAATATTTTAACTATTTTTTCTTTCTTACAGACGTAATTTTAAGCCGCGGCGTAGCGGCTCATACTTAGGATTCTATCGTGTTTCTTTTTTTTTTTTTTTTTTACAAAGAGACGATAATAATAAAAGAGTCGTCATACACGAGTTAAGATTTACTATTATTTCATCGAAAATTTGGACCTAACGACTATACAAACTTAATAATGCAATTATGGTGACTTGTTTTTTGTTTGTTTGGAAATTTCGCACAAAGCTACTCGAGGGCTATCTGTGCTAGCCGTCCCTAATTTAGCAGTGTAAGACTAGAGGGAAGGCATAGTCATCACCACCCACCGCCAACTCTTGGGCTACTCTTTACCAACGAATAGTGGGATTGACCGTCACATTATACACCCCCACGGCTGAAAGGGCGAGCATGTTTAGCGCGACGCGGGCGCGAACCCGCGTCCCTCGGATTACGAGTCGCACGCCTTACGCGCTAGGCCATGCCGGGCCTATGGTGACTTCTTGAAACGAAAAAAAAGGGGAGATACGTGTTGAAGAATCCAGAAGTAAATTTAGAAACTTGTAGACTTAGTACCACAAATTCTTAAAAGTTTTCTAAGTATATAGACACAACTAAATGTCTGGTTGCTTCTAGAAAAGCATTTCTTGCGTTTGTGAAAAGTATTGATAGAGTAGTATTTTCACGTTATTTGGTTGCTTTGTGTGTTATCTAACGCTGTGCTTAAACTTTGTAATATGAAGTTTTTTCATGATAAAGTATGTTGCAGAACTCAATTCTACAGTTTGTTACAAAGGAACCTAGACAACAGTTACTGTGTAGTAAGTAGTGTTAACGCTGAATCTCTGGCTAAAACTGAATTTAACAGTCGAGTCATGGAACCAGTGGTGCTGATTCGTCAGTCCATGCTTCTGCATTTCTCACCCTCTTCATAGACTTCTGTTAATTAAATACCAGAATAAATTGGACGAGAACTATGAATGGATTTTTTTAATATGACCCTTGGAGAAGCGTAACGTAATCATTGCGATAAATTTTGAAAAATAATTTAATTTTATGAACAACATACAACTATATTCCAAAATAACTACATTTACCAACTTTCATAAGCAACTGGTAATGCTAGTAAACTCAACAAGCACTCTCACTCCGAGTAACATATTCATACTCAGTAGTGCATAAGCTTCGTGAAGAATGACTTAAAATATTGGTTCATACTTCGCTTGTTCAACTGTTAACACAGAAATATAATTACAACAGGAAAGCAAAGACTGCATTTATATGAAATGTGAAATGTCTACTTCTTAGCAAAAGAAGATATCAAAACTACCAGGTATAAACATCTCATTTTTCATCATCCTATGCTACAAGATGACCCTCTGAACTAATGTTTGGAAAATCAGAGAGATTGTTCAAAATATTTAAACAAAGCTACAGCTTGCAACCTGATGACCTGCATTACAAAAGTTCTGAATGATTCTTATGCCTCTGAATTAAATAACAAATATCACTCAGTAATGGTTTATGAATTGTCAGATGTTATCAGTCAGTGCGAGTGATTTGTCAATTTCGATCTACTGTATGAGTGACTACAGTGAAGTAAAAGAAAAATCTGTTCTAACAAGTATTGATTTTGAAACCATTATGAGTTTACTTGGAAGAGAACTGGTGAAAGGGATCCTGGGATACAAGAATATAATTTCTTCAATTTCCTATGGTACTACCAATATTTCAAGAAAATAAGTGGTGTGAGTAAGCGACTCTCAGAGAAAGCAGGAAAGAAAAAAATATAGATACTGATTGAACAAATAGAGCACTGATTCAGTGATCAAGTAATTTTCCTCGTTAACGTATATATGTTCTTCCGAACGTTCCAGTCAATTCGCAGTTTGACACAGCCTATAATGTGAAGAGTGAATGCAGCTTCTTTAACGGATTAAATGCTGATACAGTGTGGGCCGATCTCTCACTAGTACAGCGGTAAGTCTATGGATTTACAATGCTAAAATCAGGAGTTCGTTTCCCCTCGGTGGACTCAGCAGTTAGTTCGATGTGGCTTTGCTATAAAAAAAACACAAACAAACAGTGTGGGCCAATTTTAGCTCCTTCTAGTAAGTTGTAAGGAAACAAGAAAGTCAATATAAAAGTGTTGTGCATTATTTGTGAAAAGCAAACATCGGCTAGCAAAATCTCAGAAAGTAACTGAATTCCTAATAATGTTACCAATTTTGATTACTGCAGTTGTGTTCTTTCAGTAGCATAAACTACTTTTCTTAATAAGCTGTGAGATCGGATGAGACAAGACACACTTTAAAGCTGTATGAAGAGTGGTTAATGCACTTTGAGACATCTGTTATCAGGGTTATCGGGATATAAGCATGGAAAAATCAAAATACGTTCGTTTTCTCTAAGAGTAACTATAGTAATCTGCTTTTCTCTATAAATTAATGTAAATTATAATTAAGTATCGTAAGTATTATTAATAAAATATATCATTGTAAACTTGTGGAGTCAAGTATTTCTATTAAAGTACATAATTTTTCATTGTATCAAATTTGAATTCAATCTCCCAGCTTTATATCCCTTACATATGGTGGGAAGGTTTGGATTCAACACTGTCTTAAAGGAAATGTTCGCTACTTTTGTGTTACCAACGCTTTTTAGAAGCTGGCGAAGCATTATTATGATTAATTATACTTGTCACACGAAATTATGTTAAACTTAATACAGTGAAACCTGTCTAAGGCGGAATCGCACGGGACCGGGTAAAATTTCCGGCTGAAGCAGGTTTTTTGGCTTAGACATAGTGAACATACATTTCCTTAATTATATGTACTTTTTGAGCGAAACGTTATACTTGCTTGACTCAAGGGAAGTAAGACGTTTGTGAATAAAGTTATTATACTGTTCATGCTATATTTATTAGAATAAGAACAAAAATAGACATTCCAAATATAATAAGTACAAAAATCTTAACCAAATTTATTTGAAGAAAGTTTCCAATTTCAACTGTTTCGTTTTTTTTAAAGAGCTTTCTCATACGGCCTTTTCATGAAATTCATTTTCCATACAATTTCATAGTGTTAGTAAAACGTAACACTTCCAATGAAGTATAATTTCCCAGTTCCTCACTATCTTTTCCATTTTGTTCATCTTCTGAATCTCTCACACTGTTATCATCTTGCAATTCTATTATAGATTTTAAATCAGTTTCCGTCAAAACATTCTTGTCAACGTTCGCAAAACTTTCTGCGTTCACCGAATCATCTGCATCAATCTTCTCGATCAAAGTTTGGATTTCACTACAACTGTCATAACAAACAACTTCTTTGCAATCTCAGTTGTTAT
Source organism: Tachypleus tridentatus (assembly GCF_004210375.1). NCBI lineage: Eukaryota > Metazoa > Arthropoda > Merostomata > Xiphosura > Limulidae > Tachypleus > Tachypleus tridentatus. The sequence goes on along the minus strand of NC_134833.1, from coordinate 46,136,002 downwards.
CAAGAATAAATCCACAGTTTCGGTAGCACTTTATTACGCATTTGACTGAGTGACTTAAAAATGCAATTGTGTCTAACATGTTAGTTTTTATGGTCATTTCAGATGCTCTCTTACAGTCGACCATGTTTGCAATAATATGCTGAAGCATCAATATTCTGTATTTCGATTTTATACACTGTATAATTCCATTATCAAGTAGCTGTAGAATTGATGTTATACATAGAGGTAGAAAGACTACACGAACATTTGAAAATTTAAACAAATTATTAATTAATCAAGAACTTATTAATATTTAAAGAAGTTATGTGTGTGTGTTTTTTGATAGCAAAGCCACATCCGGCTATCTACTGACCCCACCGAGGGAAGCGAATCTCTGATTTTACCATTGTAAATCCATAGACTCACCGCAGTATTAGCGGGAGGCTAAAGAAGTTATTAATTGAATAAGAAATTAATATTTAATCAAAAATATTTTTTCCGCCTTACTCAGGTTCTATTCCTACAAAGGGCCTTTTGTAAGAGAAATCTTAAGATAATGCTGCAAAATTTTGCACTTTACTGTATATATATATAATAATAATATAGTATATATACTTTTAACACTACATTGTTAATCTTATTTCCTAGAGATTTTCAAGGTTTAGAAAATTATATATATATATATATATATATGTATATACACTGCTGGCCAATATCTTAAGGCCAACGAACATAAAGAAAAATATGCATTTTGCGTTGTTAGACTCAACCACTTATTTTAGTAGAGCTTTGAAAGATGAAAAGGCAAAATAAAAAAAAATAATAGGGAAAATGTTAACGCTATGAAATTAGCCTAAATACTAGTCGGTCAAAAGTGTAAGACCATACTGAAACGAAGTGTTAATCGGTAAACACAAAAAAAAATTTAGTCATTTGTGTTCAAGCATTAGCGTTGTCAACATCTCCTGTGTTACCTGGGTAAAAAACATGGCAACAGCTGAAAAATTGACAGAGTTTGAACGTGACAGAATTGTTGAGCTGCAAAAGCAAAGTCTCTCTCTACGTGCCATCACTGATGAGATTAGGCGTAGGAAAAATGCTGCTGCAAATTTCGTAAAAGACCCTGAGGGATACGGAACGAGAATTTCAAATGATCGATCCAAGAAATTTTCGTCGACGTTAAACAGGATAATTCGACGGGTTGTCCGGCAAGACACCAGTCGATTGTTGAACCAGATTAAGGCCCTTACGGACGCAGAGTGCAGCTCAAGAACAATGAGACGGCATCTGCGAGAAAAAGGCTTTTAAAACCGTAAATGTCTTCAAAGGCTACGCCTCCTTCTACACCACGAAACAGCTCGCTTGAACTTTGCTGAGAAGCACCAAACATGGGACGTAGAAAAGTGGATGAAGGTTTTGTTCTCTGATGAGAAAAATTTAACCTGGATGGTCCAGATGGCTTCCAACGTTACTGGCACGATAAAGATATCCCACCGGAGACATTTTCTACACGACACAGTGAAGGAAGTTCCATCATGACCTGGGGTGCTTTCTCCTTCCATGGAACAATGGAGCTTCAGGTTAAACAGGGGCGTCAAACAGCAGCTGGCAACATTGGCATGTTGGAGAGAGCATCCTTATTGACTGAAGTCTCTCGCTTGCGTGGAAATGACTGGATCTTTCAGCAGGACAACGCTGCAATCCACAATGCTCGTATTTCAGTTATGCTGTATTCGCCATATTCATTGCTGACAATACGTTTCACCAATTCTTTCGGCCAGGTAATACAATAAACCCAGTAGTGGTTCGAACACTACTGATGTAAGTCACTTGTTTCAAGAATAATTATTATGGTGTAAACTCCATGTACAAGCAGGAAACTCACTATCATTATTAACTATACTTGTCATGAGATATTATATTAGGTGTATTGTATCTTTTAACAGTACATTGTTAGTGTCAGCGATGTATTTGACGAATATAATGGGGCTAAAATACAACTATTTTACACCATTCTATTTTTTGATATTTCTAAGTAGAACAGTGGATTGTTTACAGACTTACAGCATTAACATTCGTGCTTCGATTCCTTATGGTGAATGCAGTAGACAGTCCAATGTGTCTTTGCTCTAAAACAACCATACAAATTAATTAACTAATTTTTGAAAATGCCATGAGTTTAAACTAAAATGTAGTTTTAAAAATATAAATGGCCAATCTTAATATTTGCTGTTGTAGTATTCAAGCATGCCACGTGTTTTCTACCACTTTATTTAATTTTAAAATAAATCAAAATTTCTTTATCTCAGAATGACTGGTATGGGTATTAACACTTTTATTGATTAGAAGAGAATTATTACAAGTGGGTTTCTCATTATCAATAAAATTTCTGTATTTCTTTAGCAACCACTATTGATATAAAACGTTAGTAAACAGAGCCACCAAGTCCCCCTGCCTGTTACCTACTGTTTTCTTTCAGAATACATAATGCATACTGAAATAATTTCTATATTTTGATAATAAAGTTATTTAAAAACTTCCTTTACATCCAGAAATTATAAGATAGCTTTTATTTTAATCGACGTTTTGCTTCTATTACTTAATGAACTAAGTCATTCAACTGATTTGTCAGGTGTAGTTTCTATTGGTAAAGATTCATCTAAGGTAGAGTGTAGTGTATAGCAACAGTCAGTGTCTTTTCAGCTGGCAAGTCGTGTGATACCTGAAGGAATATTATTTTCTACTTTGAAATGATAATCACTGTTACCATATAGTTATGAAATTATTCTTTCATCGGGGGGTTCTTTTAAATTATCCGATGAAAATAATTCAAACTCTAGTCCATTTATTTTCAACCTTAAAAACTGCGATACCTGGAAGCCAAGTTTACACCCATGCTTTCTTTAGAACTTGTCGGTTGATTAAGCAAGTAAATAAAAACAAAACACTAACTGATTCTCTTTATCAAGTAAAAATAAATCTTCGTCACTGTCCCTCATATTTGTAAGCTACTCTTCGAATTTACTAAAAAAATTAATGTTAACATTTTTAAAACTTTCTAGGCCTACATCATTAAACTTTTTTGGTCTTAATGTAATTTGCCCTTTAGTGAACATCTATATTGTAACATTAAATATATATATATAACATATCAGAACAAATTGCCCCTACAACCAGAATAAAACAAATAAAGTAACAAATGTTTTAAATATTGACAGAGATCCAAAATAAAACTTTCATACAGGCGGATGTTTATTTTGAATTTCGCGCAAAGCTACACGACCGCTTTCTGCGCTAGCTGTACCTAATTATTAAGCCATGTAAGGCTAGAGGGAAATAACCTAGTCATCACATAACTAGCGGGCTACTATTTTACCAACAAATAGTGGGATGGGATTGCCCGTAACATAATAATACTCATGAACAAAAGAGCGCGCATGTTTGGCGAGACGGGGATTCGAACCCACGATCGTAAGATGGGGAGTTGAGCACCATAACCACCTATGCCACACAGGTTGGATATATAGTTTATCACCACCTAAAAACACGGTTAATAAAGTGTCTGAACAAAGCAATATATTAATAAACAATACGTTATAAATATTAATGTTAATAACTATTTCAATAAATTGCGGAATTACGAAAAATACAGAAGGAAAAAAATCTATTTTTGAAAAAACACAATATTCCAAATTTAAACAACTTGAAGATCGAAAACAATATTGCATAACAATCAGAATAATTGTTTAACTATATCTCGTGAAATAGCTTATTTAATTAAGCTTAATATGAAGTTTTTATTCATGTGAGTAAACAATTTATTTAATCTTTTACAATCTTTCTTTCTGTATGTCATCCCCATGGAAGCTTGTGTTGGTTTCACAATACATTAATACTAAAATTCAATGTGCTCTAACTAGAAGGTGAGTAAGTTTTGGTTTGAATTTCGCGCGGAGCTACTGGAGGGCTATTTGCTCTAGCCGCCCATAATTTAGCAGTGTAAGACTACATAAAGGCAGCTAATCATCACCACCAATTGCCAACTCTTGGGCTACTCTCTTACCAACGAATAGTTGAATTAACCATCACATTACAACGTCCTCACAGCTGAAAAAACGAGCATATTTGGCGTGACGAGAATTCGAACCCGCGTCCCTCGGATTATGAGCCGAGTGCCTTAACCACCTGGCCATGCCGGGCCGGTTAGCAAGTACTTTAACAAGTGTGAAAAAAAAGAAAATTAATTTCAAAAATAGGTAGTAGGAATCTGTGCACCAAAAAGTAAGGAAACAAGGTAGGAATAGGTGAGCTGATATCGGAAGTAAGATAGAAAGTCCAATACTCTTATATTTGCTTATGGGAAGCATTACATCTATCTGACTAGTAAGAAATTAGCAAAAACAATAGTATCAAAATTGCTGATTTTTAAAATTTTTACATTTCTAAGTATTTTAAAAGTATTAACTACTCATAAAACTCTATTCCCGTCTATAATTTGATCAAAGTTTAAAGTAAAGCATAAAGTCAGAATTGGCAGAAAAATGGCCACACCCACTATAAGGTTGCAGTGTGTCAAAAACCACCAAATGATGAAATGTTGTCCCATGCATTTCTACCTTGTTTTCTTAATTTTTGATGACCCCATTCTTACTTTCTAATTTTTATTTTAAAAAGTTTACCCTTGTCTCATAGCTTTTCATGAGTGACTGTGCTCTGAAAATATCTTTCTCGTAGCTATTCTCGGTGTTAAATTTCTGGAGTGATTGGCATCTAGACATATTCTTTCTGAGGCTTTTCTTAAACCTATCTCTCGACATTTTTTGGCTTTTGCTTATATCTTTGCTATAGTTTTGCTTCCACTTATCCAGGGTAGCAGCCTTTTTTTTGACTGGATTAATGGCTAAGACTTGTTTCGTATATCGAGCATTAGTGTTCCTAAACTTATTTCTATTTTTTCAGTGCTTTCTTGACAGGTACAAGGACTTTTGGAGATTATCAAAATAAGAGTTTTCATTTTCTTCTGTTTTGTTTCCTTATAAAGCATATTTTAAAAATCGCACTGTTCCAAGTTCAACCTTAGAGATCAATAAATCACAATTAGTTTGAAAACAATGCAAAGGTAAATTATAGAACTAATCGTTATTGTTTTTAGTCCAGAACTATTAAACAAGACAGTGTCAGGCTTCGGCAGGGGTGACTTTTTTCCTCGCGTAAGAAACGTCTTAGGCACCAACTGTTATGACAGAATTGCTCTATCCAACACAAAACCCTCGAGTCATTTCTGTAGAACTGAAATCTTGGCTTTCAAAGATTAGATCATAGTTCGAATCTAGAGAAAATGAATCTGTATAGTTTAAGTTTTTATGTAACTGATACAACTGTAGGCTGATCACGTAATCATGCACCCACACGTGATATGAGGGTGGATTGTTACTTGGCAACCAATACAGTGTTTTCATAATCACAAAACATAGCTATCAGTGTATTGTTAGCTCGTTACTAGTATTTCAAAACACAGTTATTATTATTACTTGTTATTACTAAGGTTATAAGCAAAATTAAGAAAAAGCTTTTAGCCATGGAAATGTTATTCAATCATGAGCATTTAGATTCACATAATGTGAAGGCAGAAGAGTGATGTGACAACATTGGTCAGTCAGATTGAAAAAAATTGTTTTGTGAAATTTTTATTTTTACTATACCGACTTTCTCAAGTGCTTTAGTGACTTGTTACTCTGCAGTTGATTTATTTATTACCCAATAGTGTGTGTAAAGTGCTTATAAAGTTTTGTTTACATACTATTTGCAGTGTGTTTGATATTTTACTTTATATTGCACGTTGGCTCATTCCTTCTATAAGTACAACCATAACTCTAATATAACTAAACGTTCATAGTTGAGATAAATAATAATAAAAAAATAGCAAATAAAACCGTAACAAGATACATAAAGCATTGCCTACATCACAAAATATAAGTTATAACAACAGATGTCATGGTTTCTCAGCTTGAAACAAACAGATATTTATTTGTTTTCGATATAATGAGAGCTTTCTATTCAAGACACCACACAATACTTTCTTTTTTATTTTGATGTTATGTCTGTCTCAGATTGTTAACAAATTATTTTATTGTTTTGTGTATTTTTCTATCTCATTTAGTTTGTTTTAACCTTATTCGAGTTTACAATAATATAAAGTCACTCTATATGCATTTTCTGTCAATCTACATATTTTCTCGATCACACCATCGACGTTTAAGAAATCTCAGTCTGGTATTGAAAGAAAGTCCAAAACCACAGCTAAACAAATAATGTCCTTGACATTGAATAACATATCAAAAGAGGATATGGACCATTTACTGAAGCTTTTCATGTAGGTTACTGTATGGAAGCACTGGACTCAGCAACAGAAAATGTAATACCTAACCTTGAGTTTAAACAGTCCCGCTCACAATGCAATTGAACAGTTGAGTAAAGTGGAAACTACAAGACTGGGAATAGATGAAGTCGAGTTGCAGCGATATTTTGGCCTGATGGAGAGCCAAGCAATCTATTGGGCTGAGTTCAGGGCTCAAAGGAGAAGGAGGAGATTATAAGAGAACTTGGCTGCTTACATGAACAATCTGTACTAGTAGCATAGGAGAGCATAACCTGCAGTGGTGTTGAAAAATCATGAGGATATCCTTGTTGATACGTTTATTTACGAGCAATCTAATGGTAAGTCATCAATTGAGCATGTGAGAGTAAACAATCAGCCAATGCACCTCATCATTGTGACAAGACTCTGTTTGCTTCCAGTAAATGGTCGGGGCTTTCCTGGTCCTCCCATGATATTTGTATTATATATTATGCAAATTATGTTTATTCCCAATACCACTTGGAAAGAGAAGACTGAAGTATTTTTTACTGGTGTAGACAGCAGGGTTACTTAAGAATGAAACATCCATATTTTGCCATAGTGAATGTGATGCTGGCAAATGATTCAAAAACGTTGCGAGTTTTCTATAGCTGATGCTACTTCTGCTCTAAAAAAGTAAAGATTCCCAAGTTGGGCCTGATCACTAACTTCGAGGAGTTTAGTGGTCAGCCCAATTTTTTCGGAACTATATGGTGCATGGTATATGTGAAAATAAAATAGCGAAAAATTTGTGGTTGATAAAGAAGCTTCCAAGACATTGTTTAATTTTGTCATATGTTATGAAAACCAAGTGAAACTGTTAATTTGTGATAAATTAGATGTGGCTGGAAATGCACTTCTATGTTTAAGTCTAGATAAATGAAAGAAGTTACCTTAAGCATCAGATTTGGCTTGTGATGTCCTAAAGATGGTCATACTTGAGATACACACACACTCATATATATATATTTGAGAAAATCATCCAATGATGGCTTCTCTGGGCTCAGGAACAGTTGATTGCACGAATTTATTTTGTGGATGAAAATACAACATCTCCATCTACACAAGTGATATTATGTTTACTAAAGACAAGGCATAGTTTGTTGGTGTCATGTAATGCAAAAGTAGTGTATCGCATGCAGTATTAGTCCAAACAGTGATCTGTGCATAAAAGGATGAAGACTTAGTGTTTCTATCTTAATTCTCACTGGAAATGGTGGCGTGGCAGACGAAGTTAAAATATCCTGAAATAATAATATTAGCAGTGTTATTTTTGTCATGGTAGATTGAAAAGAAAGTAATCAATAGCCAGCACATCTGAAATCGCTGATCGATTACTAGAATACTATACTGATTCAATACAGCAGCAGTATCTCAGTGTCATGCATGGGTTTGTTTGGGAATTTCGCACAAAGCTACTCGAGGGCTATCTGTGCTAGCCGTCCCTAATTTAGCAGTGTAAGACTAGAGGAAAGGCAGCTAGTCATCACCACCCACCGCCAACTCTTGGGCTACTCTTTTACCAACGAATAGTGGGATTGACCGTAACATTATACACCCCCACGGCTGGGAGGGCGAGCATGTTTAGCGCGACGCGGCCGCGAACCCGCGACCCTCGGATTACGAGTCGCACGCCTTACGCGCTAGGCCATGCCGGGCCCAGTGTCATGGGTCAAACAGAAGTAACTCGTAATCGCAAAGGCATAGGTAATGTATGTTTAATACAGGTTTTCATAGAATAGTGTGAACATGACAGTATCGAAATAAAACAGGTGTTAAAGGACAAAATCATACAGACTTTAGAGGGTTTATGATCTTTCACATTAGTGATCTTCAATAAAACGAAGAGTATTCCAAGATTCAGGATTGATTTCAGATGGGTAAACATGTTGATCTTTTCACTTTCTTAAAACAAATGTATTGTGAGGTATCGATAGCTCATCGTGTTAGGCCTGGAATCTAAGTACTTTGAAGCCAAGCTACATGAAGAAAGCAGAGCTAAAAACTATTCGATACTCAAGATTGACTGTTAAAGCTTCTCAATGCATTAATTCATTATCTTCCTTTTTTGATTAAATGTGGTCAGACGCTAGTCCTACTAGACTATCAACTTCACTATCTATACAATTGCTCATCCTTTACCTCATTTTTAAAGACTTGTGTTGAAGGTATAAAATAGCCACTTAAGCAATCACTTGCATATCCCAATGCCTAATTTACTGTTTTATATGCATTGAACAATCAGGCTGCCACCTAATATAAAGACCATTCACTCCTTTGGATGTCACTTTAGTAGTTCGGAACATAACATCCATGGCTTCTCTACAAAAAATGAAAAAAAAACACCCTCAAATTCGCACTGTCTGATACTCTAAAAAGAAAGCAACTGGAAAATAGACTAATTAAATCTGGGGCTCTCCATAAGCACAGATTAAATAAACGCTTTTCTTTAATTTTATCAGAATTATACTTTTATACGGCCCGGCATGGCCAGGTGGGTTAAGGCGTGCGATTCGTAATCTGAGGGTCACGGGTTCGCATCCCCGTCGTACCAAACATACTCGCCTTTTCAGCCGTGAGGGCGTTATAACGTGACGGTCAATCCCACTATTCATTGGTAAAAGAGTAGCCCGAGAGTTGGTGGTGACTAGCTGCCTTCTCTCTTGTCTTACACTGCTAAATTAGGAACGGCTAGCGCAGATAACCCTCGAGTAGCTTTGCGCAAAATTCAAAAACAAACAAACAATTATATCTTTATATGACTACAGAATTTACCACGTATTTTATTTTATCCATTATATACTACTTTTATATAGTTCAAAAGATTTTGTAACGTTAAAGTGTTATCACATTCTCTTATTTATTACAAGTACCACTGTAAAATGTCACCAACTTCTATTGTCATAACCCTGTGATATTTTTGTGTCATTTAAATGTTTTTTTTTTAAATCTTTACAGTCTGTATTTAGATTTGAAAAAGTGTGGACGCCCGAAATGTCACCTAGCAATAAATTAAGTTATTTTGACATTATGTAACAGTTCCTTCTATAGGCTTAATAGTGTTGAGATAATTCTCAAATTTCACACGACCACCCAAACGTATGGTACAGTAACTTTCTCTATCTACCACACAAGGTTAAGATTATCAATTTCACGGGTTCCTTTGTTGTAGGATCTGAGGTGCCAAAGTCTACAAAAATAATTATTATTACATTGCTGTGGAAAAAATATTTCATTAAAGGCCGCTAAAGAAAACACTCATCGCTTGTTTTTTTAACACTTCTTTTCATGCTGTTTATAACTTGTTTAAGTTACAACTTTATTTAATTTTACGACTGCACTGCGTGATACCACAACAAATTGATATGAAGAAAACAGCAAATATGTAAACGTAACAAATATTAACATAGGTAAGAAAGGCTTAACAAACTACAAAATTGAGAAATCAGAAAAGGAAGCTATAGTGCACTCTATTATTGCCATGTGTAGTAAAAAATATAATTCTCAAAAGAATATTAAAATGTGAAGTGCTGCAAAAATGATGTCCAAAGCAATTAACTGACAACAGTTTAAATCTTTTGACATCAGTTTATAATTTTGGTTTCACTCACAACATCCACGTCAGAACCTTCCAGATCAACTGTAATATGGCTATAAGAAACAGAGATACCAAGATAAACAACTTAAATATACTTAGAAGATTTTCAGGACTAACGGTTATCCAGAGAAAACGATTCAACCTTTGTTATGTCGTTCACCTGTCACAAACACTAATTAACCACAACCTGACAATCACAAGGAAGAGGAAAGAAAAAACAACAACAACTTCTTCCTTATATATCAGGCCTGTGGGAAAATTTCGAAGAACAATAAAAAAGCTTAACATCTACGAAAGTTTTTAGGTTTTACACAACGCGACAATCTTACGATGGTAAAATCACATTTCCCAGAAACCTGAGGTTGGTCTTTCTGCCTCATTACACTGAACAAATATATGCACTTTAGTTAATATATTTAAACCACGGATAACCTTGTGGTATAACTAACGTCCTCTATGTTCTCCAAATGGTAGCTTCCTTGAACAAGAGTTTACTTTTTAATGTAATTTCATATCTATATATAATAAACACAATAATCTGAATGTATGTCTATCTGCTTCCCATTATTTAACAACTCCTAGATCGCTGGGCCAATCTTAATCAAACTTTGTGGAATGGCAGTTTGGAACAAGGGGCATGTTTTTCAATTTACAATCCATTATTATTATTGAGCACTTGTTATCTTTGACGTAAGTTACTGTTAACTACATTCACTAATGGTGCCACGTCACACCATCGACGTCACACCAAATATGCTTGTTCTTTCAGCCGTAGGGGCGTTATAATATTTCGGCCAATATCTCTATTCACTGGTAAATGAATAGCTCAAGAGTTGGCGTTCGGTGGTGATAACTAGCTGCCTTCCCTCTCGTCTTACACTGCTAAATTAGGGATGGCTAGCGCAGATAGCCCTCTAGTAGTTTTGCGCAAAATTCTAAACAAACCAAACCAAACCAAACCAAATCATTACATCGAGAAAAACTTTATTAATTTTTTTTAACACATCATGTATATATTTTGTTAGACGAGGAATGAAAAAGTTAATCTGAAAAAGAGTGACTTCTAGTCAGGTAAGAAACTAAAGACTGTTGTATGGCAATACTTTCCTGAATATTCAACCATTTTGTCTACTCGATTACTTCCATTCAACTTTTATGAATACTGGCTTGATGTTTTAACTTTATTTACAACAAGATTAAATATGCATTTGTGTTAACAAAATCCAAACTAACTGAATCAATAAAATTTTTAAGATAATTACTAATCCATTAAATAAGATACAGAAAACAGGCTTAAAATATTATATTTGTTTAGAATTTCAATGAATTGGTTCTGAGGTAACAAGTCTTAATATGATGTTTCTACAAATATGTTAACCTATTAGTATTATTTTGTCTTCAAATTCTAACCGTTTGAAGTCGTAAACATAAATTTGTTGGATTGTGGTAACTGTAAAAGTGTAAAGTGATGCCAGTTTAGTAAAAAGGAAAAAAAAAAAAAGTTAGTTGAATTCAGAATATTCTATAACTCTGAGTACAGAAAAAGTTAGAGGTGTCAATCCCGTTGTGAAACAAGAATTTTTGGTTCATATGCACGAACCATCTACTTAGATATTAAAAATATTTAAAGGATAATAAACCCAAGTTTATATTTTTTGATTATTTTTGTAAAACCTGACGGTTTAAGATCCTATAAATAATCACCTGAATACTCGCATGTTACTCGTGGTGTGATTATGCGTGGGTGTATATCATTAAACACTGAGCATGCGCTTTGCATATGTGCACGTGTGTCTGCACAACTTCCTGTTATATCGCGTATTTTATCTGTCAGGTTATTTTTATACACTTTTAGGTCATGTCGCTACTGGAGACTGTATTAAAAAGAAACGGATATGGGTGAAACTTTTTGTTCTCACGGAGTCAAATTTGAAAATAAAAAGAAGAGCAAGCCTTGCTTGAAGTAACGATCTTTTACAAGTGTGCTCTTAGTGTAAAAAAGTTGTCTAAAAAACCCCTTAAGTTTCCACAAGGTTTCAACATCTTTAAACTGCAGTGATGAGTATGAAATCTAAAATAAATATTTTATATTTAAACAACAGTCAAAACCAGAATGTGTATAAGTCATTCTCCATTTCAAATAATTAACAGTTGAGTAATGAAGGCTCGAGAAGAAAATTTGATTACTGGAATATAGTTTTATTTTTATGGAGTGTGTATGTGTTTCTGTGTATTTGTCTTATAGTAAGGCCACATCGGATTATCTGCTGTGTCCACCGATGAGAATCGAACTCTTGATTTTAGCGTTGTAAATCCGAAGACTTACTGCTCTTCCAGCGGGAGACCATAAGAAGATAATTGTATTTAGCAAAGTTTTAAAAACTTAATATAATTAAAACAATATAAATTTGAAAAGATTAAAATAAACATACTAGCTTTTTTTTTTCTGCAAACAAATCCATTGAAGCTCTTTCAGCATTGCTTGAAGTTAAAAATAACTTAAGGTATTTCAGTCATTTTTAATGAGTGCTGAATAGATTTAATTTCCAGATTTCTTCACTTTATATTTTTGCTAACAACAAGATGTAATGTTATAAACCATAAGCATAGTAGATACATAAAAGAACCTTTGTGACGTTTGTAAATTGGAATCGATGTAGCAATTTATGTGAATTATATAGGTTTAAATGGGCCTTATTTCTTGAAACTTATCTCAATAATACAACACAGAACAACAGTGATGATAGCATTGGAAATACAGTTTAATCTAATGTTAATTTTTTCTTTTTCTGTGCAAGCAAAGATACAGCTTGTTTGATTGTTTTATATGTTCGTTGTTTTGTTTTCCGGAGATATGTAATATATTTAGTTTTTCTAACACTCCATAATTTATTTGAAGGATATTAATTTGAATAATGAGCATAAATTACTTATTTATTGCATCCTTTGTAAAAATGTGGAATATGTTTGTAGTTAACTAAACTGGTAGGTATCTGCATACCATTAATGTCGTTAAACTGAGCGTTTTTTGTATCACGCAGGCTCAGAGTCTACATTTACTTACCAGAAAGTTTACATGGCTGAAGTTTGAAAGGTAAGCTTGTTTGCTGGATTGTAAATGTAATTATAGACGTATAGGTATATGTGAACTTTCATAAATAATATATATACTCATATAGAACAGAGAGCTCTCTTTGATGTTACATCTACAATATAATAATTTCATATATTACATATGCGCATAACTAATGCTATATCTTAGCCTAACTTAAAATATAAAAATAATAGTAATCGTCTCAAAATCATAAAAATGTATAGTACTATGGCCGTAGCTATTAAATATGCAAAGAGCTTCTTGATGATAACTGGACAAGAAGAGCGCCTGATAGAAAATATTAAGTAATTTTAATCTGTTTACATAGTTGCTTAATCTTTATGTATTAGTGGTTAGTGAAGTCTAGATAATTTACAAATTTCTCTGTCGCTGGAGTTTATTTTGGAGATATCAGTGAAATTACTTAAATTTTAATCTCCATATGAACGCCGATTTGCTATCATTATTCATTTTGCAGTAACTCATTATATTTTTACCAGTTGGTAAGTTGAATATGATTTCTTTGAGCACTCCATTATCATAGCATTACCCTCTTAAGTTCTTATTAATGCCTGTATTTAACAATAAAGCCTGGCATGACCAAGCGTGTTAAGGCGTGCGACTCGTAATCTGAGGGTCGTAGGTTCGCATCCCCGTCGTGCCAAACATGCTCGCCCTTTCAGCCGTGGGGACGTTATAATGGCACGGTCAATCCCACTATTCGTTGGTAAAAGAGTAGCCCAAGAGGTGGCGGTGGGTGGTGATGACTAGCTGCTTTCCCTCTAGTCTTACACTACTAAATTAGGGACGGCTAGCACAGATAGCCATCGAGTAGCTGTGTGCGAAATTCGAAAGCAAACAAATTTAACAATAAACCTGTTTAAAGTTTCGTTTCGATAAAGCCAATAAAAGGCCCGCCATGGCCAGGTGGTTAAGGCGCTTGACTCGTAACCCGAGGGTTGCGGGTTCGAATTCTCATCACACCAAACATTCTCGCCCTTTTAGCCGTGGAGGCATTATAATGTGACGGTCAATCCAACTATTCGTTAGTAAAAGAGTAGCCCAAGAGTTGGCGGTGGGTGTTAAGGACTCTTCCTTCCCTCTAGTCTTACACTGTTAAATTAGGGATGGCTAGCGCAGATAGCCCTTGTGTAGGTTTGCGCGAAATTCAAAAACAAACAAACAATCTAAACGAAACAGAATCAGTATCACAGGAAAATTCATTCAAGATAACCATGTTTTCATTCCTATATTCTTATACCACTGATTTTACACACGTTATTAAACTCTATGTTAACGTTTTGCTCTAACAAAATTCAGAGAAGTATGTAACGTTCTTATTATGCTTTTTTAAATAGTTTCCTGAATGAATAAATTACCCTAGGAAAAATCCAATCACATACATAAACTTTTTAAAAGCAAATTTTTCTATTACATAAACATTACTAATAAAGATTAACAAAGACAGCATAACCATCTTATGTTTCATCAAAAATAATAGAATTTAATAGGGTATCTCAGCTTCTATGATTTTACAAAAGAAGATTTGATTTTTGAATAATTTTGAAACATAAGTACTAACCGCTAGAACTTCGTAAAATTATTGAGACGTCTCGTCATTATAGATTTTGTCCTGAAACATAAATAACTCATGTTATACATTTAAGATTAATAAAACTTTGTTATTTTACAGAGAACTCATGAACAGATAAAACCTGTCTACAAAGAGAAGTATAAGTAATTAGTTTCACGATACACTGATCTTGAAAAGGTTAGTCACATAATGCTCCAACGATTCGTTTCTATCTTTTGTTATTCTATGTATCAGACATACCACTGTGCCACTGGGGAGGGGGTACAGTTTTCATCGATCTTTGCATATCGAATTATTTGTGTCACTTTTCCCTTATGTGTCATGTTTAGTGCATACTTAAGCTATACTGTGTAATATATGGATTTCTTCACCTGAGAAACAACAGTAACATATCGTTTAATTTTGAATATCGGACGAAATGTAGGTTACCATTGTGAGCCCTTTCTTCATATTCTCAATGTAAGCACCAATTTCTTTATCGTACTTTCTTATCAGGTTAACAAAATCAAAAAATATTCCAAAATTCCAAGAACAGATTACTTGAGTATTAGCCGCAGAGAAGAAAGTAAATCAATTGCAACTTTCATAACGTACTTCCATTTTATGTTCTCTTCTTTTAATATCCATTTCGAGTTCATTATCGACCGTAAACCCTCTTCCTAATGTTCTCTTTTCTTTCCAGGTTATTCATTTCTGCAATGTTATGTGGAAATTTAATGGCACTACTCTATATGCATGAGGCCCGGCATGGCCAAGCGCGCTAAGGTGTGCGACTCGTAATCCGAGGGTCGCGGGTTCGCGCCCGCGTCGCGCCAAAGATGCTCGCCCTCCCAGCCGTGGGGGCGTTATAATGTGACGGTCAATCCCACTATTCGTTGGTAAAAGAGTAGCCCAAGAGGTGGCGGTGGGTGGTGATGACTAGCTGCTTTCCCTCTAGTCTTACACTACTAAATTAGGGACGGCTAGCACAGATAGCCATCGAGTAGCTGTGTGCGAAATTCGAAAGCAAACAAATTTAACAATAAACCTGTTTAAAGTTTCGTTTCGATAAAGCCAATAAAAGGCCCGCCATGGCCAGGTGGTTAAGGCGCTTGACTCGTAACCCGAGGGTTGCGGGTTCGAATTCTCATCACACCAAACATTCTCGCCCTTTTAGCCGTGGAGGCATTATAATGTGACGGTCAATCCAACTATTCGTTAGTAAAAGAGTAGCCCAAGAGTTGGCGGTGGGTGTTAAGGACTCTTCCTTCCCTCTAGTCTTACACTGTTAACTTAGGGATGGCTAGCGCAGATAGCCCTTGTGTAGGTTTGCGCGAAATTCAAAAACAAACAAACAATCTAAACGAAACAGAATCAGTATCACAGGAAAATTCATTCAAGATAACCATGTTTTCATTCCTATATTCTTATACCACTGATTTTACACACGTTATTAAACTCTATGTTAACGTTTTGCTCTAACAAAATTCAGAGAAGTATGTAACGTTCTTATTATGCTTTTTTAAATAGTTTCCTGAATGAATAAATTACCCTAGGAAAAATCCAATCACATACATAAACTTTTTAAAAGCAAATTTTTCTATTACATAAACATTACTAATAAAGATTAACAAAGACAGCATAACCATCTTATGTTTCATCAAAAATAATAGAATTTAATAGGGTATCTCAGCTTCTATGATTTTACAAAGAAGATTTGATTTTGAATAATTTTGAAACATAAGTACTAACCGCTAGAACTTCGTAAAATTATTGAGACGTCTCGTCATTATAGATTTTGTCCTGAAACATAAATAACTCATGTTATACATTTAAGATTAATAAAACTTTGTTATTTTACAGAGAAATCATGAACAGATAAAACCTGTCTACAAAGAGAAGTATAAGTAATTAGTTTCACGATACACTGATCTTGAAAAGGTTAGTCACATAATGCTCCAACGATTCGTTTCTATCTTTTGTTATTCTATGTATCAGACATACCACTGTGCCACTGGGGAGGGGGTACAGTTTTCATCGATCTTTGCATATCGAATTATTTGTGTCACTTTTCCCTTATGTGTCATGTTTAGTGCATACTTAAGCTATACTGTGTAATATATGGATTTCTTCACCTGAGAAACAACAGTAACATATCGTTTAATTTTGAATATCGGACGAAATGTAGGTTACCATTGTGAGCCCTTTCTTCATATTCTCAATGTAAGCACCAATTTCTTTATCGTACTTTCTTATCAGGTTAACAAAATCAAAAAATATTCCAAAATTCCAAGAACAGATTACTTGAGTATTAGCCGCAGAGAAGAAAGTAAATCAATTGCAACTTTCATAACGTACTTCCATTTTATGTTCTCTTCTTTTAATATCCATTTCGAGTTCATTATCGACCGTAAACCCTCTTCCTAATGTTCTCTTTTCTTTCCAGGTTATTCATTTCTGCAATGTTATGTGGAAATTTAATGGCACTACTCTATATGCATGAGGCCCGGCATGGCCAAGCGCGCTAAGGTGTGCGACTCGTAATCCGAGGGTCGCGGGTTCGCGCCCGCGTCGCGCCAAAGATGCTCGCCCTCCCAGCCGTGGGGGCGTTATAATGTGACGGTCAATCCCACTATTCGTTGGTAAAAGAGTAACCCAAGACTTTGCGGTGGGTGGTGATGACTAGCTGCCTTCCCTCTAGTCTTACACTGCTAAATTAGGGACGGCTCGGTGCAGTGGGCTAACAACCTACTCACTTAAATACCTGTTGAAGAATCCGCAAGTGATTGCGGCTCTATGTTCCTTGATGGAATCGAGTGGTGAATGATGATGACTCCATATGCATGAACTTATGTCCATATTTGTTGTTTGTTTAGAATTAAGCAAAAACCTACACAATGAGAGTCTCATAATTTATGGTTTCAAAAAGAAAAAGAGTAAGCATATATGTGATTAGTGTTTTAAACTTTACTTTAATATATGATTTGTAGGTCTTCTAATATTAAAATTTATACTTCCAAACATAAATCAATTGCTACCATTAATGGTAACAAGTATAATCGTTTCATATAGTCGGTATTTTGGAAAATAGAAAGTTATATTTTAAATATTACTAAAATAAGTTGGATTAGATTTTTTGGAACGATGTAAAATATATATAACTTAACAACTAAATCTGTTAATTTCAAAGTTTTCAAATTATAGTAGGTCCGAAATAGTGTTCCATTCGATAAACATTTATTTTCCTGTAAATTTTTATTTCTGAATTATTCGTCTGTTAATAGACTGATGAATTGACTTTATAAGAGTTATTACACAACAGTGTTTGTTTGTTTGTTTGTTTTGGAATTTCGCACAAAGCTACTCGAGGGCTATCTTTGCTAGCCGTCCCTAATTTAGCAGTGTAAGACTAGAGGGAAGGCAGCTAGTCATCACCACCCACCGCAAAGTCTTGGGTTACTCTTTTACCAACGAATAGTGGGATTGACCGTCACACTATAACGCCCCCACGGCTGGGAGGGCGATCACAACAGTGAATTTGGTAAGAGTTAACAATGTATTGTATAGAAATACTACATCTTACATCTCTATATTTATATATTATTTATCTTGTCTTATTTACATCTATTACACCGCTGGTGATGTGTTAAGGCTCACTTCTGAGCAAAGAGAATGTAATAAGGAATGTAATAAGACAACTCATGTTCAATAGAGCATTAACCACACTAAAGAATTATTTGGGTTTTTAAATAAAAATTCAAGCGGTAGCTCTTGTACTGATACATTTTGTTAAAGACAAATTTCCAATCATTCTCCGGAACAGACTTATAACAGAAGATACATATAAATGGTTTTATCTCTTTTCTTTTCAAGGAAAGTTATTTTTGTGGTAATAATTTTAACAACTAAGAGTTAAATGTTACATAGTTTCAACGAAAGATACCTACAATGTCCTTCATGGAAACAACAGACCTTGCAGGACAGAAATCTTTTAAAATCAAATAGTAAGCTGACATGTAACACCCTGATTGGTACTGTGAAAACTATATTTACAAAGGATCCTTCTACCATAAAAAAAGACATTATCGTGAATCTGAATGTATGTTTAGTACCATTAAAAAGATAATTAACAAGAACTTGAATACAGTGTTTTTAGAACTACAGATGTGAATATTTGGAAAGTAATTACTGAAGACCATATGTGAAGGTTTCAGAGAAGCATGATGGTTTCAAACATTCATACATATGACGCACTACATGTTTAGTTACCTTTTCAGAGTACCTAAGTTTATGGAACTTAAACTCTATAAATCTCAGATGGTACCATCTTACACAGCAGATGCAGTTTTTATAAGTTCCAGCATTGATTTGGCTGACGTACAGGGTATGAACGTGTTCGTCATAAGATTTGGCTCCTTCAAATCTTCAGTGAACATCTTCTTCCCTTCGTAGCATAGTTTAAAAATGTTCAAGAAAGTTGTCACCGCCAGTTACTAAAATACTGCTTTTCGGATTCAGGTACCAACTGCATGCTTGCGATACGCATTTTCGTAGTTTTTCGCATACCCTAATGACGTTTATTTGGTCATGTCCAAAAGTAAAAAAGCAAAATGTTGTTAGTTTTTCACCTTATCGACCAATTTGCTCAAAATCAGTTATCCTCACAGTAAGATCTAATTGTACTTATAATTTGATTAGTTCATATAATAACCATTTTCCAAAATGAAACTAATAATATATATAATTACTGGTTATTGGTTTGCCCAGTATTAAGTGGCAGTAATAGGCACGGTGAATTAATTAGATTTAATGATGAAAGGTACTTTGATCTGTGTTAAATGTATATGATAAAGTTCTCTAGCGTTTAATAGAGCATTTTACTTAAATCTTTCCTAAAGTATTGTCTTGATCTATCTGATAACATAGGGATGTTTGTATAATTGTATACGAATGTTGTGTTTGCGGGTTCGTGGGACACCGTATACTTTAATAATTATTATGTTTTGAATTAGTTGTAGTTTTCTTATGTGTGTGATGTTGTTACATTTAACCATTTTGGACATGTCAGTGGACGAAATTATGTATTTTAGATTTTCTGTTATTGCACCCATAGTGTTGCCAATTAGACGTCAGCCACAGTTGACTGTTTGTCATAGTTTATTTATAATTTTACTTGTATTTTTAACTCAGTTTAACTTTGAATCCTAAATTAAATTCATAAATTTAGCTGGTGCAGGCACCTCGAAAATGTTCCGTTTAGTAAACAGTACACTTGTTTCAAAAGATTTTTTGAATAATACCTTTTATGTTTTTAGGGCATTCAATTTTATTCTCCATGTATTACAATAATTTTCTATTTTGCTTTTACCTGCTTGTAAGTTAATTGCTAATATAATAGAGGGTTTTAAACTCTTCTATATAACCACACCATCTGCCAACTAGGATAGGAAGCAGGAATTTTGATTTGTTAGGGACATTTCATTCACATACCATGATAAGTTGTATAATGCTGGAAATACCTCCTTCCTGGACACCTCCAGACTAAAAGATTCAGAGCAGGTGCTCCACATATTAATTTTTCTGTAGTCGAAAACGTTGGAAAACCATCGAATAGTTACTTAGGTAATTTCGTATTAGATATTTTAAAGTGCAGTCTGGTGTGGCATATTCTATCGAATACTTTCTTTATGTTGATAAAGCAGGCAAGAGTATATTCATTCTAATTAAAGCTATTTGCGTCAGATTTATGGTTTGCCTTAACTTACGGAAGTTGTTTTGTATATCAAATAATTTGATATCAGTTTTTAGTATGCCAATAATCCTTTACTAGCCTTCCAGTAGCACAGCGGTATATCTGTGGACTCACACCGCTAAAAACCGAGTTTAAAAAACCATGGTGGGTAGAGCACAGATAGCTCAGTGTGTACCTTTGTGCTCAATTCTAATTAAACAAAAACAATCCTCTATTAATAATTTTTTTCGTAGTTTTCCGATAAAGTTAGGGAAACTGGTCAGCCTATAGCTTTCTATTTTAGTCGATAGTTCCCTCGGCCCAGCATGGCCAGATAGTTAAGGCGCTTGATTCGTAATCGGAAGGTCGCGAATTCGAATCCCCGTCCCATCAAACATGCTAGCCATTTCAGCTGTGGGGTTGTTATAATGTAACGACCAATCCCACTATTCGTTGGTAAAAGAGTAGCCCAAGAGTTAGCGGTGGGTGGCGATGACTAACTGCTTTTCATCTAGTCTTACACTGCCAAATTAGGGATGGCTAGCGCAGATAGCCGTCGTGTAGTTTTGCGAGAAATTCAAAACAAACCCAACTAAATTGATAGCTCCTACCTTCAAGAAAAGTAAAACATCTACCAGTTTTCATACGGCTGGTATAAAGACAAGTTATACTGAGACATTAAACATTGCTGGCAAATACTTTTATAAACTCAAAAGTCCTTTCTCGATGAGTATGTATTCTATTTGATCCGCACCAGGGGCCTTATTGTTAACTTTTCTTATTGTGTTTTTGTATTTCTGTAGTTGTAATTGTTTACTGAGCGTCTTTAATACAACATCATGTTTTTGAAAGTAGTTTTAATTTAACACTCTCGAGTGAGACTGAGAAGACTGGTGCTAAATTGTATGTGAATTTACATAGCTGTTAATCATTCATTTAGTGTTGTGAATGTGTGTTGTAGATGTTTTCAAAGCCTCCGCTTTGGAAGTGTTTGTGTAAACCTGAGTATTATTATATGTAAGCATTTCCTGCAAGTTGTTTAAGAAGTAACTGGAAGTCTGTTGGTTTTATGCATATATTTAAGTTTGATTTAGCAATCGTTCAATTTGTCTGCTTTACGCACTCTGAGTTCAGTTTTAGTTTTTCTGTGTTAAACTGTTTTTTTTTGTGTTTTATTAATTTTCCAGCGTTCTTAGATTTTGTTCATCAGTTTTTCATGAGGTTTCTTGTGGGAGAGTTAGTTTTTTGCGTGATTTTTGGTAATCACGTGTCTGTTGCGTATAATAGACAATCAGTGACGGTACTGCAATAAAAACTGATATTTGTATAACATTGGTAGTGATATTAACTGGCAAAGGTAACTAAAAATTTCCTGATATTTTGCTCAGATGTTTTTCTTAATTGTATCTTGGATAGGAAAGAATTAAGTAATAGGGTTGGACATATACCTAGATCCCGGATTTCGCTTCTGTTGTTCGTATAGTTTGAGTGTGTAGAAGTTATCGTTTAGCATAATAGTATCTGTTTTCTCAATAAAGCCTGACAGTTTTTTCTCTGTTTCATGATGTGCTTGTACACCCAAACATCTAATGTTTACTATTTACATCTCCTGTTTTGATGTAGTTACTACCTACAATAGTAAGTAAAAGATTTATGTCCAGTTTTGAATGTGGAGGACAATATACAATTCCAATATAAATAGTAGTGTTATTTGCTAATTGCAGTTTTGGGAATATATTTTCATTTTAGGATAGGAATGTTAGTGTATATACTGATAAAAATTCTTTATGCAAAGCTAGTATTCCCAATTTAGGATCATTCTTGCTTCCTCAGACATTTCAAACGGCTATACAGCCTGGTATGACTTACAAGATTTTCAATCTGGTGTAGCTTGTAAGCTGTTAACATGAAGAATAGGGAGATTACGAATTTGGACTGATTAGGAGCTTCGTTATTACCGTTAAATGAATGTCACAGTTGATATTAAGTGCTTATTGCTATTTTGAATGTAGGAATTAGAAAGTCTGCTATCTGTTTTGGTTTGGTCATTTCTTCTAGAAAGTCAAAAACATTTGTTATGAATTCAACTAATTTGTTTAATGTTTTTTCATGTGTTGTTTTTAGTGTTTAGTAATTTATTTGTGTCTCTATTTGCTGATGTTCTGGAACCGTTATTACTGTAAGTTTGTGTTCTGCTACAACTAGTGTTGGAAGAAGTTATTTCTTGATAGTTTATACTGGTAAGGGTACTGTGGTCCTTTGTGTTTGCAATGGTTGTTGTGTATTTGCTTGCTACTGGTTTTGTGCACTATTTGTATGTGTTTATGTTGTGACTTACATTATGAATATTTATTTTTGATAGTTTTGTATTTATTAAATTTTTGTAATTTATACACTGGTTTTCATCGTAACTACAGCACTTTGATTTTTCATGCCCTCTTGGGCACCATTTGGTTTCATAGTTTAAACCACAGGCTATATACCATAGATGTAATTTACATGAAACCGCTGCATCTACATACATGCCAGACTAACTATTGTATCATTGTGTTTCTGCGTTGACCGACATTTTAACCTCTTCTACCTGAACCTGATATTTTTCATACCGAGGTATTAACTCTTATATAATATTTGTTTGTGTTCTTGACTGTTACTTTTATTATGTTTGTAGGTGTTTTTTTGTTTTTTGTGTACTGTAGGTTGATTTCGGTCATTTCTTAGTGACTTAATTGACCTGCATAGAGTAATGAATCCCTCGTATGACAAAAAGCCTTGGCTGGAGGGTTTACTTCCGGCTCGGTGGAGTTTTGTGCTTTCTGACTTAAAGACATCATGTGACCATTCTTGTAGGAAACTGTTAATCTGAATATGACTTAAGAAAGTCGAAACGTTCTTCTGTACTTTACTTTGATTAACGTTTATTATACCCATACTAGCCGTCTTTAGAATACAAGTTGTTTAGGGTTTTGAGTTTGTCACCTTTAACGAGAACTTCTGCTCCCCTTGCGAATCGTTTGCTTGAAACTATGCATGTATTTGGTTTACAGCGTAAGATTTTTAAAATCTGTCTGGCTCTTTATATGTGTCCATTATGTCTTGTATAATAATAGCATAATTAGGTGTTGTTGATATTTGTGTGTTAGGGCTGGTTTGTTTGAATGTGCATCCCGAATTGTATATACTTTCTTTTTTCTTTTTACGTGTGACTGTAAGTGACTCCAGTGTTATTGTAACTTGTATCTGTGTCTGTGTTGCTTGGTGTACCTGTGTTCTGCAGTGTTTATGTTTTTCAATGTCAGATTTCAACATCTGAACGCCACTATCATTATCATTACATATACTACAATTATCTCCTTCTCCACTCTTTCTGTATCTGGACTTTTAGCCGTTCTTCTAGTATCTGTGACACTTACATTAGACATACTTTCAGCACATAATTAACCAGGACTTGGTTGTATTGTAAATTTGGGCATTTCTTTCTTACTTACACCAATGAGGAAACTTAGTTTTGGAGATGATTGTGTTACAGTATGGCCACTTACTCCCTACGGGTAAGCCTAATTTGAGCTCTGTGAAGTTGGTTTACTTTTCCTCTTTCTGGCGGTGAGTTTAATCACAGCTTGTCAGATG
Organism: Tachypleus tridentatus; assembly: GCF_004210375.1. Classification (NCBI taxonomy): domain Eukaryota; kingdom Metazoa; phylum Arthropoda; class Merostomata; order Xiphosura; family Limulidae; genus Tachypleus; species Tachypleus tridentatus. The sequence goes on along the minus strand of NC_134833.1, from coordinate 46,112,000 downwards.
AATATGTTAATCTACCATAAGCACTTACACACCACTGCGTCACTTTGTACGTTGCGGTAGAGTATTTGTCCTGATGGATATTGATGTCTTCCATCGATACTCTTTTGAAGTGGTATAAAAGCTGCCGTTAAACAGTTGGGGACTGGATGAGCCTGAATAAGGCAATTGAGGTATGTCTGCACAACAGGTTCGACAAAACAGGGTAAGTGACATTGGTATTTTTCAATACTATGCTTTTAAGTGTTGATGCTGCTGAAAGGTTTCGTGAAGAGGATTCCAACTGAAACACTGATTTACTGACTATCGATACTCTTAAGTATAACTTATAATTTAGCTTTTGACATCTTGCATGCAGCTCACCATTCATAATCTACCTACCTTTTACAACAGTTGTGTATTTCTACTTAATGGATTTACATATAGAACGTACTGAATGTATCATGTCAGATATTCAAAAGATGTTCGGATACTTTTTGCATTGTAGTGTAAATTTCATGTTAAGCTAATGAAAAACAAATCGTGAACATGACTATATTGACAAATTAGTGTTATATCACAGAAAAAACACACACTAATGTATAGAAGCTGTTTTATATTACTGTCATAAAATAATTAAAAATAAAGAGAACAAAAGATATTCTGCATTCTATAATCCCAATTTAACAGTTTACACCCGTTTTTGATGAAGGAATAGAATAAGGATTTTCAAATAACGTTCTCGAAGGAGATCCAATGTATACACCTAGTGTGATTGTGAGCAGATGCGAACGTTTTCAACATCATTTCATTATATATGGTTAGTAACTGCTACATTATCATTTCAATCATTAGTAATTATATGCACTATAATCAAAACAATGTAAGTGCAACCATCATTGATTTGAAAAGTAATCACTTCTCGTGCATAATGTTAGTTCACTTCTGGTACGCAGCTGCTACTTTCCTGTATAGGCCGGGCATGGCCAGGTGGTTAAGGCTTTCGACTCGTAATCTGAGAGTCGCGGGTTCGAATCTCCCACGTACAAACGTGCCGCCCTTTCAGCCGTGAGATAGTATACTGTGACGGTCATTTCCACTATTCGATGGTAAAAGAGTAGCCCAAGAGTTGGCGATGGATGGTGATGACTAGCTGCCTTCTTGCTAGCCTTACACTGCTAAATTAGGGACGGCTAGCGCAGATAATCTTCATGTAGCTTTGCGCGAAATTCAAAACAAAACAAACCAAACTTTTCTGCATATTCACATACAGTGCCTTGCAAAAGTGTTCACTCCTACCATTAATGTCAAGTTTGATAAAATACAAATAATGAAAACAATTTTTTATAGGACTTGCTTTTATTCAAATTTCTAATGATCAAACTTAACACTGTTATGCTTGAAGGAGTTGAATGTCAACAAAACTTTCAAATAAAGTATATAAAATGAAATTTATTGATTGCATAAATATTAAAACCCCTAAGTCAGTATTTAGTGGAACCATCTTTGCCATCAATTACTGCTATGAGTCTTTTTGGATAGGTTTTACTTGTTTCGCACTATGAAAAAAAGTAATTTTTGCCCATTCTTTATGACAAAATTACTTTAATACTGAGAACTTCGTTGGGGATCGTTGATGAACTGCAATTCCTTAAGTCTCACAATAAATTTTCCATTGAATTGGACTACTCCAGGACATTCACTTTTTTCTTTGAAACCTTTTAGAGCGAAGCCACATTGAGCTCATTGCCCTGTTCACAGAGGGGAATCGAAATCGGGATTTTGGCGTTATAAATATGTTGACTTGCCGTTGTTCCACGTGGAGACTATTCTTGAAGACAGGCTACCAAAATGAGAGTTGGTCAGCTAAGTACTTATGTTATATAGTCTTCTTCTTAAATTTTGCATTTGCTTTCTTTAGATAGTTAATCACATTCGTTCTTTTACAGTTGGTATTGTCTTTTATCTTTACATCTAGCATTTGGTACCAACATTATGTTCTAAACCTGCTACTATTTGATAAAATATTGTAATATATCTTATCATTTCCTATCTATAAATATAATTTACTGTTCCATTCTCAACTAACGAAATCGTTTAAATGTTGAATTGCGGGTGCAAATAACTCTCTCCTAATTTATAGAAGAATCAACGAGCAAGTTTTATCCAACTGATGCACATTAAAGCAAACATCCACTGAACCACACATTGAGCACACCTCACAGGAGTTAATAGCACATTCAAACTACCTGAAGTGAATAACGTTCACTCTTTTATGTAACTTAAATAAACTTACTTCCACTGTACATAATGACTACTATTGCTGGACATATTGATCAAGTTACCTAATTTGGAGAAGACTATTCAGCTAATTATTCGTTAATACTTTATATTATAAGCTAAAACCATTATTTTAAATTTATAACAACGGGGATACTTAATGATGTAAAGCAACTTACGTCAATCATTAAGTTATCAAAATCAGATTTGATTAAGCACCAAAAAACACCAAAATTGAACTCTTCATAATGAATAACTGGAGAACACCATTATTTATTAACTCTTTACCAGACCTTTATTATTTACTTTAAGCTGTTGCTTACAAATAAATCTGGGATTATAAATTCTCTTATTAGTATTGTTTCTACCTTATACAGTTCACAAGAAAGTATGAATTTGCCAGAAAAGTGAGGCCTGGCATGGCCAGGTGGGTAAAGGCGTTCGACTCGTAATCTAAGGGTCGCGGATTTGAATCCCGGTCGCATCAAACATGCTCGCCCTTTCAGCCGTGGGAGCGTTATAATGTTACGGTCAAATAGGTTGGCGGTGGGTAGTAATGACCAACTGCCTTCCCTCTAGCCTTACACTGCTAGATTAGGGACAGCTAGCGCAGATAGCCTTCGTGTAGCTTTGCGCGAAATTCAAAAACAAGCCAGAAAAGTGACACTGTTAATCCACAAAGTTTCTTCCTTCAGAACTTAAACTTTCACGTTTTTAACAAACGTTATCAAAATTTCCGCCTTTTCAGTCAGCAGTCCATTTTACTGACGATGGTAGTTGTTATATTTCGATCATTTATTACATAGGTTGTAACATGAGAAATAAACTGTAGCAAAGGTGCTAGTGTAAACACTCCACTAATAACTGTCACTGTTTGCTATTGCTCAAGAGAAGTATATAACAGTTCTATCACAGTTACTGGCAATGAAAAATCCCAAATCATTATGTTTTCCTCACTCCGTTGAAAATTTAGTTAACTCTACATCCACCTTCTTTTCATTAGGGCTTGGCCTAGTCAGGTGGTTAAGGCGCTTGACTAGTGATCCGGGGCCGTGAGTCTATATTAAGTCTATATATTTTTAAATTTAATTTATAATATTATAAAGAAAAATATATTCGGTTTAATAGCTCTGAATATTTCAAGCCTAATGTGTTCAAAGTTGTATAGAAAGCGGAAGGCGGAAGTAAAGTTTGACATGTGATTTTGCTCGCCCTGTAGAGTATAGAACAGCCGAGCCGTTGTGAGCGGCTGAGCAACCTATATGATGGTAGAAGCATTTGGAAGTTAGGCTTAGCTTCTTACCTGCCGAGATAAACGTTCGGGTGAGAAGTTTTTAAAGCAAACTTATTTAATCAATTTGAATTACCCGTTATTGTTGTATTTTCCCTTGAGTTAAATCCGGTATAACTGATACATTTTTATTGTTCAAGTACTTTTATGTTTCAATTAAAAAGAGAGAGAGTGTGAGTGAAACTGTTTAAAACACTGATATTATTTATAATAATAACCAGAATTTCAGTATTTTCGCGTGTTCTAAACAAAATATTTGAATTGAAAAATAGAATATACACTTTTAAGCAGAACGGCCATGGCGTGAGATATAATCGAATTATCACACATGTATAAAGAAGATTTGTAATCACGAGCAGCGCATTATTTTCAATTGAAGAGAAAGTGTATGACTGGAATTATTTAGAAAACAAAAACTCAAACTATTTTTATTGCTACGTAGTACAAATAGTCCTGTTCTTTTTGTTTTTAAGTTCTTACGATATCTAAGCTCTTATAGTTGTGTTTTTTATTGCTATAATTTATATATTATTGATTCATAGAAAAAATAATTTAATTGTGAGACTACTGGTTTTATTGGAAAATCAAAAATATGTGTAATAGTTTTAATATTATTATAGGGAGGCCCGGCATGACCAGGTAGTTAAAGCACTCGGCTCGTAGTCTGAGTGTCTCGGGTTTAAGTCCCAGTAACACCACACATTCTCGCCCTTTCAACCGTGGGAGCGTAATAACGTGACGGTTATTCCCACTATTTGTTGGTAAAGGAGTAGTCCATAAATTGGAGGTGGGTGGTGATGACTAGCTGTCTTCCCTCTGGTTTTACACTGCTAAATTAGAGACGGCTAGCTCAGATAGCGCTCGTGTAGCTTTTTGCAAAATTCAAAACCAAACACACAAATTATTATAGAGCATGATACGAATAATACTTTTCTGATAGTAAAGCAACCCAGACATGCACAAATTACAAAGCATGGAAAAACATATAAAAGAGCTTCAACAACACTACTTCTACCAAATGATAAAGTACTAACAACTTTATTAAGTTTTAAGTTTTAAGGCTGGTAAAAGATATAGAAAATAATCTATTGCATAAGAAACAGAGAGCTTCAAATACAATTTAGGGTCGCGGGTTCGAATCCCCGTCGCACCGAACATGCTCACCTTTTCAGCCGTGGGGCGTTATAATGTGACGGTCAGTCCCACTATTCGTTGGAAAAAGAGTAGCCTAAGAGTTGGCGGTTGGTGGTGATGACTAGCTGCTTTCCCTCTAGTCTTACATCTCTAAATTAGGGACGGCTAGCGCAGGCGCAGATAGCTCTTGTATAGCTTTGCGCGAAATTTAAAAGAAACCAAAACCTTTCTTAAACAGTTTTTGCATGAACCACTTAATATTAAGTCCCACTCATTCAATAACATTTGCTGCCTTTTGTGACAACAGGAACCACGACGGCTTACTTCTTACACGCATGTATTCATTCTTTACTGAAACCTTGTGCACTGCAGTGTGCTCCAAAAAGTCACACCCATTTTAATTAGAAAATATTACTTATAATTTTTCTGTTTAAGCTATCTATTGTGGCAGACTAATGTCACTATTTTACAGTGTTACCTCTCCGAACAACTTCAGAAGTGAATAACATTTAAAATCTGTTTCAAGTTCAAATAATGTTTGAATACATCTCCGAGAAGTGGAAGTAGGTAATATTTATGTGTTTTATCACCATAAAGACAAAGATTATAATACTAATAATCACATATTCTGTAGTAAATTGTATTCACCAGTACTTCAAGCAATGCACTTTTTATCGTAAACATATTATCTTCTTATTGGAGAATTGTGATCCCATCAGCTGCATACCACTTCTACACGGAATATTCAGTTGATTTGTTTCACTAAAAATGAGTAAACTGTTTAGGCTCCCTCAAAGCTTGAATAATTGTCTACTCAATGTGATTCTTTATGTTCAAAGAGCAGACATTAATTTTACTCCTGTAGCAGTTTGTTTCAGCTTTGCACTATTTCTGTTACATAACACTGGTTTACAAAAAATATTTTTTGTCTGAGGCAAGAATGTGAATAGGTGTTTTTTACTAATTTGGGTGTGCTGAATTCAAATTTAATAAACAGTTTTGCTCTATCTCCTCTAGTTTTCTGGCTTTTAAATAGTCTTATTTTAGTATATACAGAGTATATACGTGCTTATTTCAACAGTTGCAGCAGCTTATTACAGATAAAACAGGATAGATAAAGAACATTGACGGAATAAATATACTTGGATGACACAATGTACACAATTCATAGTACCGCAGACAGTTAGAAGTGTGTTTTCTTAGATGATCTGGTGTATTTTGCCTCCGGGATGTCACGCAAGAGCATCCAGCAGAAGTCTCCCATCATGCTGGGGTTCCACTTGCCTTGGTAGTTGTTCTCTATCTTCGTAATGTCTTGGTGGAATCTTTCTCCGTGCTCATCACTCACTGCTCCAAGGTTTGGAGGGAAGAAGTTGAGGTGGGAATGGAGAAAATGAATTTTGAGTGACATTCGGCATCCCATATCCTCATAAGTCTTTAGCAACTTCTCAATACAGGCTTGGTAATTTGGTACATGTGTGTTACCAAGGAAGCCACTACAGACTGACTTAAATGCTTCCCATGCTCTCAGTTCCTTTAAGGTAAGAAGCTCCTCAAAATCAGTATCCTTCAGCACTTCTTGGATTTGAGGTCCGACAAAGATGCCCTCTTTGAGCTTAGCAGCACTGAGACCTGGGAACACAGTAGACAAGTGTTGGAAGGCAGCACCATTTTTGTCCATGGCCTTCACGAAATTCTTCATCAAACCAAGCTTGATGTGAAGAGGAGGAAGAAGCACCTTCTTCATGTCAACCAGAGGATTCTCCTTGACGCTGTGTTCGCCAGGAACGAAAGTGCTTCTAGACCCCCAGTCTTTCTGCTTGTAATGCTGGGATACAGCTCGACTATCCCAGAGACAGAGAAAGCAACAGTGCTTTGTGAAGCCCGCTTGCATACCCATAAGAAGACCAATGACCTTGAGGTCCCCACACAGACTCCACTGGTACTGGTTGTACTTAACAGCTTCTAAAAGAAGCTCCATATTGTCATAGGACTCCTTTAGATGGACAGAGTGTGCAGTGGGAATGCTGGGATATTTATTCCCGTTGTGCAGAAGCACAGCCTTGAGACTTCGCTTGGAAGAGTCTATGAAAAGACGCCAGTCTGAAGGATTATGTGGCAAACCAAGGAAAGTGAACAAGCCAGGTACATTTGTGCAGTAGCACAACTTGTTTTCCATGTCGAAAAATGAAGCAAGGTCTTTGTTCCGATTCCTGAAACTGGTGATCCTTACATCTTCCTGGACTAGGTTCCACTGTTTAAGCCGAGAAGCCAAGAGCTCTGACTGCTGTTTTGACAGATACAAATCACGAGCAAGGTCATTCAGGTCTTCTTGCGTGATCCAGTGTGGCTCGTTGCCACTTGTTCCTGAATAAGAAGAGTCAATATCTTCGGAAGAGATTGACTTGGCAGAATCTTCCCTTGGAGGCATTTCTTTATCTGATGAGGAAAGAAGATCCTTATTTACTGGAGGTGTTGGGACAGGAAGATCATCTGAATGGGGAACGGGTCTCATAGCAGATGGAAGGTTGGGATATTTGATCTTTTTTCTAGAAGATGAATTGAAACCAGTTATATTTGTTAGACAAAAATAACAATCATCTGCATGGCTTCGTGGCTCTCTCCAAACCATCGGGACTGCAAAGTTGAAAGCTACTTTCTTGCCATTAAACCAAGCAGTTAGTCCATTGTAGCAAAGCTTACAACAGATGTGTGGAGCCCAAGATTTGTTCTGATCACCAATTTTACAGTCAAAATAATGAAAGTAGGCAGTTCTGAGGAGGGAAGTGATGGTTCGACGCTGTGCAACTGTCGTGAAGTCCCCACACACGTAGCAGAAAGAATTGGCCTTGTTGAGGCATCCTCGGTGTTTTGACGAGCTTGAAGCCATTGGAGAATCTGAAAAAAAACAAAGTAAAATTAAATCATATGTAAGGCAATAATAATTATGTGCGTCGTTAGAAATTGTAATACAAATATATACGCAAAAGATTGTATAACACAATTGTCGAGGGACACCAACCTCCTGCGCTGACTGCCAGTGCACTACTGGCTGTTGATTGAGACGTGTTGGCTACGCTTAACTGCCAAAATCCGTCTTGATATATAGCTATATATATATATATATAATGTAATGCTATCACTTACATTTATTGCATAATAACTAAAAAAGAAGACATAAGTCACACAATATTAGAAATTAACCCTGAATGCATATACGCCTTTATGTACAGTATGCATATCTAAAAAACTAGAGGTGATGAGCAAAAACGGATTTCAAATCTGAATTCAGCACCCCCAAATTAGGTTAAAACAGCTATTTTTGTGCTTGCCTCAATTTCTTTGTAAACCAGTGTAATCGGCACTTATTCATCAGTAGTTTAAGCGCGTGACAAAGAAACGTATTACATATTTTCTGACACCTTCAGATAATAAGTACAATTTTCAATATGTCACTGTACTCTGTGTTGGTTTTACGCTAGAACATTAGCAAAAAAAAATCTTAATTTTTCTCTTCCTTGAGGTAGTTATAGAACAGGATGAGTCACCAAAGATGTCATATTTTCCCTATTAAGAAAGATGAATGTGATATGAAACATTATAAATAGAGATCATGGTTGTTTCTTGTGATGTCTTGAAGAGTTGAGAGTGGCCGCAGTCACGAGAAAAATGTTTGCCCTCAAAGAGAGCAAGATAATCTTTTGTACATATTATATTTTGTTTTATGTTTCAAACATATTTGGTGTTCTTTGTATTTTAGGTTTTTGCAGTTCTAAGACCTTATTTTGTGATCCAGTTTATGTATAGTTTCCATCCTAGAGAAAATAATTTGTTATTTTTTTTACATTTGTTTCTAGTATAAGTGTAAATCTGAGCTGTTGAGAGTAACGTAATACAGTCAACGTGAGTAATCACGTTGTTCATCAGACTTAAAGAAGTAGTCCATTCGATATCTTGGATACCTTGGTCAACCATCTGTGCTGATCGTATAGGAAATCGCCCTGAAGTGGCATCTTCATATTTCAAAGGCATACTTTGACAAATTTGTTGCGGAATTACCAACTAAGACCAGAATCATCCAGTTCCAGCCAGAATATAATGAGATTCGCAGTAACTGTGTGTACACAAGCACTGTTCTGTGTTTTACTACAAATTAAATGTATGAATTGGTACCATGTAATGCATTCATCAAGCAAGTACCCAAAATGTGCTTTTTTCTCTGTACAAGAAATAATAAACATTGATTTGGGCAGTGATCCTTCTATTAAGAAACATGGAACATGAGTTTTTTGTTTTGTTTTTACAAACACTTGTTACTCTAACAGTAATACTAGTGTTGTTTGCTTTTCATTATGTCTGAAAGAGAATATTCAGCTGTCAGCTTATATGAGCTGCTAGCTAAGGGTTTTGTAAGCAGTCTCGACTCAAAAAGTAATAGATTCTCAATGGCCTGTTCAGTAGCGTTTTCCAGTCTATTGGCGAGTATACTGAAATCTTTGATCTTAAAATAATAAAAATTAATAACTCTTAAAAGTCACCATATCTGAAACAGAAATACTTCATAAAGCTATGAGACCCTTTTGAAAAATAAGTTTAATTTTTTTTATCAACTTATGATTTATAAGGCAATAAGAACCATACATATATGTCATTTACTTTACTCTCTGTTTCAGGCCTGGCATGGCCTAGCGCGTTAAGGCGTGCGCTTCATAATCTGAGGGTCGTGGGTTCGTGCCCGAATCGCGCCAAGCATGCTCGCCCTCCCAGCCATGAGGGCGTTATAAGGTTACGGTCAATCCCATTTTTCGTTGGTAAAAGTGTAGCCCAAGAGTTGGCGGTGGGTGGTGATGACTAGCTGCCTTCCGTCTAGTCTTACACTGCTAAATTAGGGACAGCTAACACAGATAGCCCTCGAGTAACTTTGTGCGAAATTCCAAAACAAATACTCTCTGTTTTATACAGAAATTTTTCCTTTGTTCTTCTTTTATTAATTAATATGCATGCATTCAAAAGAGATCCAAGATCACTTCACTGTTGCTCAAGAAAAATTTATAAGTTTAATGTTAATCAATTAAATGATGGCTCAAGTTACAAAATTTAAGAGCTCTTATTAACTGAAAATTAACTGCCAAGCAAATACTTCATATAAATAAATAAACACTAAAGGAAACTCATTAAGATTACAATGCACAACAATTTTTTGAAAAGTTTTGCTTCCTGAAAAGTTTTTGCTGATTGTGGCAGGTACCTGGTGTGTATGCACAAATATAGTTTTGGGTTTGCTTCATCACGTAGGAACTCTGAGAAATAGACAGTTAACTGTTTACCGGCAATAACGTATTTAATTGCGTTTATGTTTCTAATGCGCTATTAAGTTCAACATAATAAAAACCGTTTTGCTCCTGATTTTCGTTTGTATTTCAATGTCCGGTGCATCACGTTGCAGTGTCCAACAGTGGGTAACAAGCATTGACGGATTCCAGTTGTCCTGATATCGTTTTTCCATTGTAGCAAAATTGAAGATTTCGATAAAACGGTATGTGATGGGCAAATTTGGACGTGATTTTCGAGATCAACAGCCAAAAATCTATAAGGAACACCCAATAGTGTTTAAGAAGCAAAAACTGTGTTGTGCTGTGTAAGTTATAAGCTCCTCATGGTTTAAAAGTAAACGAAAATTATTCTAACTAACAAGACAGAAGTCCTGCTTAATGTTAATGTAGCTGGAAGTGTTTGTTTTTGAATTTCGCGCAAAGATACACGAGGGCTATCCGTACTAGCCGTCCCTAATTTAGCAGTGTAAGATTAGAGGGAAAGCAGGTACATATCACAACCCACCGCCAACTTTTGAGCTACTCTCTTACAAACGAATAGTGGGATTGACCGTAACATTATAACGCCCGCATGGCTGAAAGGGCGAGCATGTTTGACGTGACGGAGATTCGAACCCGCGACCCTAAGATTACTGCTCGGAAGCGTTAACCCACCCGGCCATGGCGGGCCTATCTGGAAATGAAACGTCGTAAGAAATTTAACGTTTTTTACAATTTAACTTTAATGTAATTTTGCAAAGTAGAAATGGAGCACTGCAGCAAATACATTGCAAGAAATAAAATAATCTCAGACTTTTAAGCTATATTTTTTTCAAATATAAATTTGAAAACTGTAAAACAAAACATGCGAATATTTCAGTTTTACAATTTTCGATATCACAGACTTAAAATGTTCTCTCATTTTTAAACTAGTTGAGCTGAAGTTAATATCAAAGGAATGACAAAGTTTACTTATTTATAAATCAGTTTCATTCTTTGGAATGTTGTATCAATGTAGATAAGAAAGTTAAAACTTCCTATCATTTCAATAATAATTTCAACCAGAGGCAAAACTCGATAATTAGATTTTCAATTTGTTAAATGCTTTATCCAAACAAATCTAAGTAAACCTTACCTCAAAATAAGATGTAAAATCTTATTATTTCAGCTTGAAGGTTTTTCTTCATTTTTATACCACCACTTCGCTCTTTTGAAAACCTGAAAAGGATTAAGTTGTCTAACTTAATTGTGTAACTGAATAGTCAACTAGATACGAAAACACTCGGCTACCTAGATACAAGTGATGTACTTCCAATTACACAAGCAACGTGCAGGCTTTCCCAGAGCACTAAAGATGTAACTAGTTTCGACTCACAGTGCCTATCAAAGGGCAAAATCATATAACTTTTGGAGAATGCGTGATTTTTTCTAGTAATTACTGTCAGAAATAAGAATGACATGAACAGGTTTTGCGTTGAGTTATTCTGGGTGAACACCACTACATGTATTGATGTCTTCCAATTAGCATAGACATATGAATGTCTGGTGCTTTTAAAGATACCCAGAGGTTCAACACTTTATACCTAGCCCATGTAAGCTGAAAAAAAACTAAATGCTTAAAGCAGAGTTAAAATTTATTTTAGTATGAGCAATGAAAATTTTAGTATGAGCACGTCCAAGTTCCAAGACGTGCTACTCAGCAAGAGTAATACACTTTTCACTTTCAAGAGGCTAATGGAGTTTATACTTAAAGGGATGCAGTAGGAGTGATGCCACTCTATATTGATGACATTTTGGAATTTTCTAACTCATGGTGAGAGGAGAAGTTTACATTTTCCTAAGTTTTGCATTATATTATACTAATTATTGATGCTTTGTAGCTAAATTGCCAACCAGGTGATATTAATTCTAGAAGGACCAAGGATTACAAGTAATGATGTTCTTCAAATTTTGCATAGTGAAATGTTTTTGTGCTAGAATGTGCATGATATGACTGTGAATTCTTCTTGGATATACGTGCCAGAGATGATGAAATTAAAGCAGCGTTATGATAGTTACAGGAAGGAGCAAAACATCTTTCTGAATCTCATGCTCATTTCTTCTGAGTATTGATACTCCATAAAGAATTGTTTGCATTTGTAGGTTTTTTTATAACACTACTGATACCATTTGAATTATAAAAAATCCAAGTTTTGGGTAGACCATTAACTCGAGGCTACTAACAAACTGTAGAAACTTGGAACTGGCCACAGCATTGTGAATCAAAACGTTGCAGAAGTATGGCATAGCTATATATTATCATCTCGGTATTCAATATGAAAACACAAATGGACTATCTTGAAACACAATGAAACTCCGTCCATCCGTTGAATGTCCTGAACTAAAACATCACATTTGAGTTAAAGTTATTATAGATGTAACAATACTGAGCTTTACTGCAGGAGAATCCATTAACGACTTGATTCCAACAGTTAAGTTTCAAAAACTACAGAAAGAGTAACTGAAGGATCCAGAAACTAGAATGGATACTCCTTGCCATGCTGCAAGGTGAAGCATGACCAGTATGAGTTAAAGGACAAAGTTATGTTAATGCAATTTATCAAACTCAGTGAGCACAAGACATATTATCACGTTGTACTACGATTAACAACCACTTACACATGTTTTTAAGTCTGTGTTGTTGTTAGTAAACACAATTGCTCTGAGACAGAAAATTATCTGAACTGAAGACAACCAAGGTAGTCTAGTTTTGATCTTTTAAAATGTAATCTAATAAGAACTGTGTTGACTAGAAGTTTGTAAATTTAGACTAACAGACATTGTGACCCTTTCTTTCAAGGTATTGAGTGATTTTTCTTGGCAAAATATTCCGACATTTTGTGAGAACATCTTACACAATAGTGGCCAAGAAGCAAAATTCTCTGGAACTGATTGTATAATATTTAAAATTGTATAATTTCTCCAAGTACAATGAAAAAGCTGAATTATTTCTCAGCATAGTGTATAGATTAGGTTTCTGTGAACCTAAAGGTAATGGATTTCATTTCGTTGTATTATAAAGACTCCGAATAGCTCAGCAGTAAGTCTGAGGACTCATGCCGTTAAAAACAGGGATATAATGCTCATAATGTTCACATTACAGATAGCCCATTTATAGCTTTGTGCTTCATAACAAACAAGCAAAGCCTGTATGTCTTTTGTGTTGACAACTTAAGCGAATGAATCAACTAGCTTGTCAGGTAGAGAATTTTACGAAAATGATGAGAGTCATGGTTATATTCATGCTACATTTGCACGATAAAATCACAGTTTAACCTGTTGTTTGTAAACATTAGGCATAATTTTATTTTGACTGAATTTGAGCTGAAATGCCGATAAGTAAGCAAAATTATCTGTATAAAGTGAAAATCAAAAACAGCACCACTCTATATTACATTTGTAAAATGGGAGTGCTTAACATTTTATTTCGTTATGATTCAATATTTCAGTACAATAGAGAGTTATAATCCATGAAAGTGTAAATTGTGTTAGTATGGCTAGAAACTAAAATCAAAACCCTCTATGTGTGGTATTCAATTGCTTATCTCTCTGCCAAACTTGAACCTGAAAAACATTAAAAATGAAATCAATGTTAGTGTTAGTTAATTTTCATTGCCAAAACAATCTAGGCTAATTTCAACACAGTGAGCAATCCATTTTGGTTATTAGTGCAGTCTGATCCCCACTTCTTTTGTTACCAAACATAGTTAAATAATTAGATCGTAGCGAACGAAACGAGACTGGATGCTTGGGTAGTGGTAATACATTGTAACTAATATGACAGCCAAATGGATCACCATGTAATGTATATCAAATGCAAGACCCAAGGGTTTCTCTGTTACCCAAATTGATCATACATGGTAGGATTAATGCTCTAAATGTAAGATACACATGAGTACACAATGGCCTGTAAACATGGTGATCTACCATAACAATGGTTTTATTACTTTGCTCCTAAAGGACATTTCAAGGCAAGGTGTTGCTATGATATAACTGTTACAGCATTGATACCGCTTTTGACCAAATATTTCTGGTGAATTGTGGCTTCTTTGATTTTAAATCTTGACGTTTAATACTTAAAATTATATTTATACCCTTTCGTTTATCTTTTGTTCTTCCTTTTCTTGTTCTTTGTTAATTGCATTAAAATTTGATAATCTGCGTTTAAGATGGAAGATAAACAACAACACAAAAGTTATGATCCTAGAGGTAAGGTCGAAGTGAAGTCAGAGTATCAAGAGAAGATTTTAAAATTCCCCATCAGAGGGTGTTTCATGGGATAATAACTAGAACAAAAAATGTATCTACCGTGCTAACACCTATATTTACAGACCAAGTAGAATCTTCGCATAACTGAAATCCACTAAGAGAAATACTAATAAATGGGAAAGTTAACTGAGAAAAACCACTCCAAGGGCAATAGCGACAGTGGGTAAGGATGGCAGCCAGCATCAGTATAGGAGTATTGACTTCAAGAAACGAACCTGTAAAGATCACAGGACTATAGTTGTAGCTGCTTAACAGACTCCCAACTGGAATTAAAAAGCAACTCACGCTTCAGCAGATCACGGGTTTAAAGCATCACTGCCAAGAGCACAAAGCCAAATAGACAGAGACTTGGATGCAATATAACCATGAGAAAGATAAGATTTTGAAGTATCGAGATCCTTCTTACAGTTGGAAGAATAAGTGTGCTATGTCTGATAGTATATTGCACAGAGTCTGAAGTTTCTTGTGAGAACTAGAGAGTGTCTGCCAAACCACCATGACAGGTTAACTGCTAGTCTAAACCATTTTTTACCGACCACACGAAACATATGCCAGTGCTTGTTAGTTGACTTTCTATTGAAACAAATAATGATTCTTGATTTGTACAATTGTCTATTTAGTCTTTTTTTTATGTCAGACTCAGTGAGAGTCAAGGAAAATCAAACTTTTACTCCATGACGCTATATTCATTGAACCTTATGTTTTCCTGAATCCTACATACTTACTCTGAGGGTGAATAAGAATATACCATACAAACAGTTGCAGTTGGTTAAGCAAATTTTTTTTCCAATAACAGTAAACAGCAGTTTTACTTTGATGATTTGTTTGTTTTGCAGCAAACTGTTACTTCATTATCAATTTCAGTTGCACGAAGGGAAGGGGAGGTATGAATAAATTAGAAAACCCAACTTATCCGACAAATACTAGATTTTATGAAATAGTTTCTTTGCTAGATCAATTTTCTTTAGTATTTCAACTTATTGAACGAAAATATACTGAATGCGTCTCGTAGTATGAAAGAGTATTATTCGTTTATTTCCTATATATCATATGGTTTAGTTCGTTCACGGTCTTTTCAGCTGATGACAAGTAATTCTGCGCATTTCATAATTAGATGCTTTTATTTTAATAATTTGCTTACGCCACCTTTCCAATGTAAATTATGATAGTTGTATCGTATAAAATAAAAAATGGTAGTTTTCAATAACATAAATACACATCCTAAGAGTGGGTAAAATTTGCAATTTAGATTTTCTTGTAAAGTGATTTTATCAATGATTGATATGGTTGGTTAATTAGCAGAATATCGATTTTCTTTACTCTGATTGAAATTTGTCGTCTTAGCACAGTCTAAGGATACTAACAGTTAAAGTAATTCTTGAAATCTGTCATTATTGTACTACGCTTGGAGTTTTCAGTTCTGTCTACCAAATTTTATGATTTTTTGTTGAATCAAAACTTTGTTGTAGCTCTGTTACTTTGAGCAGTACTTATCCCACGTACTGTCTTGCTATTGAAAGAGAGGTTTGTATATGATTTGCTATTTATTCTTCCACAACATTATCACGTTCTCAAATATAAGTGGAAAACATTCCCAATAATGTTTTACAGTTTTTCCTAATGTATTAACAAAATTTTATAAAAAGAAAAAACTCACTTTACCACAATTTTAGTTTTATTAAAAAAATAATTTCGTTAGTAATAGTAAATGTAGAAATTAATCTACATTATTAAAAAAGAAAAAAATATTGTTTGTTTTATTAAAAAAAGCAACTTAAGGAAAGATAGACTAAAATAAGATCCTATTATTTTGTAAATTTTAGCGAGAATCTAGTTTATAATATCTTTCATTTTGGTGTAGCATAAAGCTGTTGTTGATTTATTTCTTAAATAAACTGTGTACCTGCTCTAATTAAACGTCTTTATATATATATATATATATATATATTAGAGACCCAAGGAAGTTTTGTCTAAATCGGACTGAAACTATCGAAGAATTTTTGCGAACAGGCGCACATTAACCTCTTATATGTAAAGATTGTGAACACTACAGATTAAAGTGCAGTATAATTTTCATAAATAGATAGCTAAAACTGTAAGAACTATATTTACGTCGTCAATTGTGTATCTATTATTTTCATTAACTAGCAATTTTACAGTAGAAAACCTACGTCATTTCAAGAAAAGAATTGCTGTGTTCTAATTTTTAACATGATCGTCTTGTTTATTGAATGCCAAGAATTATTTTAATTTTATAAAAGACAAAATTTATCATTACTTTACTAAAATGGTCCTTTTGTGTTCATGGGTCAAAAATAATTGGTCTCTTCCTTCCGGTACTTACGAGAAATTATATCACTTCATTTTGTGTCCATAAAAGACCACCGAAAATCTTTATATATAATTGTCTTACTGATATAATTTCATATGTCTCTCATGCAGAATTGACACCAATATAATCTTAAGTAACAGCGTTGTTAAACAAGCAATTTGACAAACATACTCTTTTAATGTTTATCTCACGATCAAAAATAAATTTATTGAGTTTTCTATTGGACGTACATTAGAATCATTTATCTATGTAAAAGATGGAAACTAGTCGCCGGCGCTTTAATCCACCTGTACTTATACTTCTACGATAAAGCCAATTTGAATAAAGTGAGTTTGAGTTTGCCCTTTCTCAGCTGGAATTTCCCAACCACAAGTAGGTGTTTATTTTCTTTTTCTCTTCCTAGAGTGACTCACATTGTAACATTTCACAGAATATAAAAGACTGTTTGTAGTGAAATGTGGGAACGTAATGCCCCATATGGGAAACAAAAACAATTCCTTTCATAATGAATTTCAACATTTCTTAAGTATTCAAATTTTGACTGCAAAATATGTGAATCTGTTTTGTAGTTAAGGTTGACCGAATATTATTTATCACGGTATGATTTTTGGATAACAGCGCCTGACTAAAAAATTTAAATATATTTATCGAGTATGATATAAACTAGAGGGCGCTAGTATAAAGATCCACCTCTTTTGAAATTTCACAAAACTTTTTCTCGCTTGAAACTAACAGAAAAAATAAATAAAATTTCTAACCAAATCTGGCAAAAGATAAACCAAATTAGAAACCTGTCTGGAAATGATACAGGAACTACGTCAACTAACATATTAAAAATATACAAACAATATATGTGACCTGTCGTAGCCCCCCTCTTGTACAGCCGTAAGTCTACGATTTGTAACGCTAAAATCAGGGGCTTGATTCCCCTCGGTGGGTTCAGTAGATAGTCCGATGTGGCTTTGCTATAAGTAATCACACATACACCTGTTGCAGAATACGCTTGTCCAGTTTGGTTCAATGTCGCACTTAAGTAAATCTAAAGTTAATTTACGAAAAAAACAAACATACATGCAACACTCACTGGTGAATACAAAGTTCCCTGTTCAACAAACTCAGACTTCCTACATAAGTACGCGAACATACAACCACTACATGACAGACTTCTAAGCAGATCATTCACATAGTTCGAGAAAAAACTTGCATAAAAACAAAATATTACGCTTATTAGATTGTTGTATCATACATGACGAAATAAGCCAAAGTGCCTCTTATCTTTAAATATATAAGTTTAGCAATATGCTACCTATAGCTAGACCTACATAACTCATCATTTTGTTGTTTACCGTATAGTGTATCAAAAAGAGTATTTACGTAAACACGCTTAGAATAAGCCAACAATAAGAAAATAAAAACTTTGAAATGTGTGGACCATATATACATGTATATATATATTTATATATACATATAAATAATTAAGCATTTGGATGACAGTTTTGCTTTAAAAAAAGATTTTTGTACACTTGAGATTTGAAAAAATTAGTTATATTTCGGATTAAACTTGAGATAATCCTTTAGCGTAGAATTCCCCTTTATTTTCATGTTGTTGGTTTTCAAAGTGTCTAACGTAAGTATTTAAACGGGCTCATACAGTTTTGTTTGTTTTTCTCGAGCTGTGTCAGATACCATAAACACAAACCGTATCGCCTTGGAAGGAATAAACTGAAGAACTGCATGCACCTTAAGAACCAACGTGAAGTTTCCCGCCACTGAGAAATGCGCAACTCAAAGTCCAACATTAATTACGATAAACGTAGGTGTGCAATCTGTGTAATTAAAAGAATAATGTGTATTGGTTAACTGTATAAATGAACTTTTACGTTTATAGGAGTCCAAAAATGAATGGTCTTTATTGTTTGACACAGGGCCTCTGCTTCGTACACGAAGTTACTCACTATAAAATCCACTGAAATTAGCCTTCATCATTACTGTCACAATCTGGTAGATTTGTACAACTTTATTCGGGGCCTTCTGTGCAAGTTCTTTAATTTTCAACTTATAAAAGAGAGCGATCAATGTTCAGGTTCTGTTCTCTTCTTTAAATGTTCATAACTGAATATGTAGTGATAATGTGATAATTTTCTATTTATGAACTAACTATATTAGTTTAATGGTAAGATGCAATGACGTAGCTAAACTAGAGATAGGCACAGCATCACATTCTTTTAGGCAGTGTTTGGTGTTATAGGTTTTGGTTTGCTATACCACTACGTCTTCAGTTGCGAAATTTAAAGAAAGAACATAATATGATCGTTGTCCGCTGAGTAAGAGGCAAACTAAAAATTCGATAGACTAGAAGCTATCAAGTGAACAACGCCCATCGCCAACTTTTGGGCGCTCCAATCGAATAGCGGGATTTGATCAGCAGTCTTTATATGTACTCACAGCCTCAAAGTGTGAAACGCAGATGTACATACAACACGCTAACGACAAGGGTACACCAGGTTCTTCTGGAAACGGTTTTCAGGGACACGTTATTAACTGAAAAACTAGCTTTGCTTCGGTTAAAATTATCGGTAGTGACATAGCTGAAAGGACTTGGTGGTGTTCTCATTTTTATTCCATTTTAAAGTTGCCAAGTTGACTGTCATAGCGAAGTATTGCTTACAGCCTGAATACTGGAGAGAATTGTCGCTGTTCTCCATGATATTTAGAAAAATTGCAGATCCAAAAAATTGGACTTTTCATAATATCCTCTCTTCACTAACAAAACACGACACAAACATAAGTTACTTAGGTGTTATCTCTTTCACCGACTTAGAATATTGATAAATCTAACTTAGTTCTTTTAAGGTTTTTATCAAATATCAATTTTTAGGCTCTGGCAAGGCCTATCCATGATCTTGTTCAGGCTATTAGTCCAAGAGTTCGTGGCTCGCAGCCTGTTACCACTAAAATGTGCTTATCCCTTTCGGGCTGTGAGTGCGTTATATTATGTTTGTTTGTTTATGGTTAAGAGTAAAGCTATACAGTAAGCTATACGTATTGTGATCACCACGAGTATTGAAAACCGGTTGTTGTTTGTTTTTTTTAGCACAATAAGCCTTCACGCGGTTGAACCATTGGAGGGTGTTATGTTATGACTTTATAATGAATTGGCTGGTTGGTTGATTTGATGTTTTATGGCCCAAAGCAGCTAGGCTATCTGTGCCTACAACTTTATAATGAAGAATTAGATACTATTTTAATTGTTCGAATCATATCAAATAGCTACAAATATATAGGATTGTGTACATGGTGTATTTGACAGAATTCCTGCAAGGTACATATCAAAGTAGCTTGTTCTCTCTGTATTAAACACCAGTGTAAGGACTTTATTATGTAAAAATGATCTATCATCAGCACAGCATTCCTGACTAAGAAACTCTTTCCATAAACGAAGAAAAAGAGAACAATGTATGGATTTTTTACTGAGATGTTGTTCCATACCACGAAACGCATTTACCCCTGAAGAAGATAAACCCATCTTTCGTAATTGCTTGTGTTATAGGGTTTTTATCCGTTTGTATATAGAATCTCGAATCTACAAGGTTTTCTGACATTACCAATGAAGTAGGTATCAATATATGTTAGTCTGCTGTGAATTATTTTCAAAGATAAGTATCAGTTATGATAAAATGGCCTATCTTGACATATTTAACAAGAAATAATAACCTACTACTAGAATTCGGTAGACAATTCAGACTACTATGAAGTTTTTATCAATATAAGATGTCCTGTTGTGAAACAATCGTCAAGCTGAGATGGTTTGCTACGAAGTGTCTTCCAGATTGTTTGTTTGTTTTTAATTTCGCGTAGCGCCACACGAGGGCTATCTGTGTTAACTCTCTAATTTAGGAGTGTAAGACTAGAGGGAAGGCAGCTAGTCATCAACGCACACCGTCAACTCTTGTGCTACTCTTTTACCAATAAATAGTGGAATTGACCATAACATTATAATGCCACCAAGGCTGAGAGAGCGATAATTTTTAGTATGACGGGGATTCGAACCCGCGACTGTCAGATTACGAATCGAGTCTTTAACCACCTGGCCATGCCAGGCCTGTTCGAGATAAAGACGTCCTTTTGCAAAGCATTTGTCAAGATTAGACACCTATAAATATTTAATACATAAACATATTAAAATATCAAAACCAAGACGACGTTTAAAACACCAAACTATACAAATAATTGCTGTATGCGCACAGTAATATTAGGATAGACTTATAGTGTATAGTTTAATAAATACTTTTTTGGTGTTAAAACACAGGAAAAATAAAACTCAAAATAAAAAACTACTTCATAAACAGCAAAGTAGGCGTTTACCTAGTTGGGAGTTTTTTCTCTCTGGTATAGAGTTTGTTTAATATATACATAAAAACGGCTGGTTTGGGTTTGGGTTTATTTTGGGCTTGAGTTGTTGTATAAGTAAGGCTTCTTCAATTTTGCGTCAGTTACCTCTTTCTTTCTAGAGGGAAGACAGCAATTCATTAACACCCACCGCCAGCTCTTCGGCTACTGTTTTACCAATGAAAAGCATAATTGACTATTACAATATAACGCCAACACGTCTAAAAGGGTGAGCATATTTGATGTGACGGAAATTCGAACCCGCGACCCTCGGAGTCGAGTGCCTTACCCACCTGTCCAAGCCAGGCCAAGAATAATGATGATGCCAAATTTTACAGACGGTAATAATGTTGATGTCAAATTTTACAGACATGAATAGTGTTGATACCAAATTTTACAGCCATAACTAATAATGATACCAAATTTTACAGACATGAATAGTGTTGATACCAAATTTTACAGCCATAACTAATGATAATACCAAATTTTACAGACATGAATAGTGTTGATACCAAATTTTACAGATATGAATAGTGTTGATACCAAATGTTACAGCCATAACTAATGATGATACCAAATTTTATAGACATGAGTAATGTTGGTGACAAATTCTATAGGTGTGAATAATGTTGTTGGAAGATTTTAAAGGCATGAATAATGTTGTTGAAAGATTTTAAAGGTATCAATAATGTTATTGAAAGATTTTAAAGGCGTAAATAATGTTGATGTCCAATTTTACAGATATGAATAATATTCATGCCAAATTCTACAGCCATGAATAATGATGATGCTAAATTTTATAGACATAAATAATGTTGATGTCAAATTTTACATGTATGAATGATGAAAATGCCAAATTTTACAGCCATAAATAATGTTGATGACAAATAGTACAGGTGTAAATAATGTTATTAGAAGATCTCACAGGTATGAATAATGTTAATGTCAAGTTTTACAGCCATGAGTAATGTTGATTCCAAATTTTACCACCATGAATAATGTTGATGTCAAATTTTACATGTATGAATGATGAAAATGCCAAATTTTACAACCTTAGATTTCGAGTCGAATGACTTAACCACCTGGCCACACCAGGCCATAAATAATGATGATCCCAAACTTTACAGATATGAATAGTGTTCATGTGAAATTTTACAGGCATGACAAATTTTAATATCAAATTTACATGCATGAATAATCTTGATGCCAACATTTACAAGCATGAATACTGAAGATGAAAATTTTACAGATATGAATAATGATGATGCGAAATTTTATAGACATGAAAAATGTTGGTGACAAATTTTACAGGCGTGAATTATATTGTTGGAAGATTTTACAGTCATAAATAATTTTATGTTAATTTTACATAAATGAATAATTTTGATGCCAAATGTTACAGGTATGAATAATGACGATGCCAGATTTTACAGATATGAGCAGTATTCATGTCACATTTTATAGGCATGAATATCGTTTATTTCAAATTCACATACATGAATAACGTTGATTCCAGGTTTTACAGGCATGAATATCGTTTATTTCAAATTCACATACATGAATAACGTTGATTCCAGGTTTTACAGGCATGAATATCGTTTATTTCAAATTCACATACATGGATAACGTTGATGTCAAATTTTACGTTAATGAATAATGTTGACGCCAAAATTTCACACATGAATAATGATGATGCCAAATTTAACAGATGTGAATAGTGTTCATGTCACATTTTATGGTCATGAATAATGATGATGCCAAATTTTATACACATAAATAATGTTGATGTCAAATTGTACAAACATGAATAATGTTGTTGGAAGCTTTTACAGGTATGAATAATGATGATGCAAAATTTTGCAGATGTGAATAATGTTAATGTTAATTTTTACAGGCATGAATAAAGATGATAATAAATTTTACAGATATGAATAGTGTTCGTGTGAAATATTAGAAGCATGAGTAATGTAAAATATTATCATGCCATATTTTACAGACATGAATAATATTGATGCCAAAGTTTACAAGTATGAATAATGATGATGCCAAATTTTACAGGCATAACAAATTTTAATGTCGAATTTTACATGCACGAATAATGTTGATGCCAAATTTTACAGGCATGAATACTGAAAATGCCAAATTTTACAGTATTGACATGTACTGTTTTGAATTTCGCGTGAAGCGACACGAAGGCTGTGCGCGCCAGCCGTCCCTATTTTAGCAGTATAAGAGTAAAGGAAAGACAGCTGGTCATCACCACCCACCGCCAACTCTTGAGCTACTCTTTTACCAATAGTGGGATTTTACATGCACGAGTAATGTCGATGTCAAATTTTACAGGCATGAATAATGTTGATTCCCAATCTTACAGCCATGAATAATGCTTATGCCAAATTTTACATCCATAAATAATGTTGATATCAAATTTAACAGGCAAGAATAATGTTGTTGGAAGATTTTACAGTAATGAATAGTGTTCATGTCAAATTTTACAGATATGAATAATGTTAATGTCAAATTTTACAGATATCAATAATGTCGATGTCATATTTTACAGCCATGAATAATGATTTGGTTTTTGTTTGTTTTGAATTTCGCGCAAAACTACACGAGGGCTATCTGTGCTAGCCATCCCTAATTTAGCGGTGTGAAGGTAGAGGGAAGGCAAGTAGTCATCACCACCTGCCGCCAGCTCTTGGGCTACTCTTTTACCAACGAATAATGGGATTGATCGTCACATTATAACACCCCCACGGCTGAAAGGGCGAGTATGTTTGTTGTGACAGGAATTCGAATCTCCGATCCACGGTTTACGAGTTGAGTGCCTTAACCACCTGGCCATGCCGGCTCATGAGTAATGATGATGTCAAATTTTACAGGCACGAATAATGTTGATGCCAAATTATACAGATATGAATAGTTTTCATGTCAAATTTCACAAGCACGAATAATGTTGATTCCAAATTATACAGGCATGAATGATGTGGATGTCAAATTTTACATGCATGAATAATGCTGATTCCAAATTTTACAGATATGAATTATATTGACGACAAATTTTACAGGCGTGAATAATGTTGTCGGAAGATTATACAGGCATGAATAATGTTGATGCCAAATTTTACAGCGCTGAATAACGATGATACCAAATTTAATAGACATGAATAATATTGATGTCAAATTTTACATGTATGAATATGTTGATGACAAATTTTTAGTGGTATGATTAATGATGATGCCATATTTTAAACATATGAATAGTGTTCATGTCAAATTTTACATGCATGAATAATGCTGATGTCCAATTTTTCATTCATGAATAGTATTGATGCCAAATTTTACAGGCATGAATGATGTGGATGTCAAATTTTATAGGCATGAATAATGTTGATGGAAAATTTTACATGCATGAATAGTGTCGATGACAAATTTTATTTCGCAGTCAGGATATTCTACATTCAGCTGTTAAGAATTACTCACATTTGAAAATGTGACGTAAAATAAAGAATAAAAGTGTAAATTTAACAGATGTTATTGTTGAGTTTCTTGTGGGATGAGTGAAATGTTTGACAATTACTTTTCGTGGTTGGTAGTATAAGTAGCTCAAAGTTTTAACTCGGAGTGAAACCAAGAATGCAAAAACAATGATCTTTTTAAACTCTATGAAATAATTTAACAGATAAATTGACTTAAATGTTTCTGTCTCTAGGAACATGTACTTTTGCTTGTTATTTGATAATTTATAATATCCCGTAATATATATATATATACAACTTTATAAATAAACATATCGGCATAAATAATTACCCACTTGTATAAAGTATAGATATTCATCCAATAACATAGCAGACAAAGTACATCATTTACGCTAAACATCTGCCTATGTTATAGTACAGGTCTTTATTTCGATGTAGGCATTACATTGGCGGCTTAGCGACATTTTATGTCTTTAAAGCTTTTCAAAAGTAGGTGTGACGAGAGCAATCTACAATCTGTAAATGTTTTGCTATTTTTAACTAAACATAGTTATAAACCAGCTTCCACAGTAGCTCAACACTATGTCTGCGGACTTACTATACTAAAAATCAGGTTTCAATATCCCTGTTGAGTGAAGCACATATAGCTTATTGTGTAGCTTTTATTTGCTTAATTACGTCTAATCATAAACCAGAAATAAAAGCTTCAGCTTTAAATTCTGAAAAAATTAATTCATCCTATATACATTTTTGATATCTGATAAAAATGGCTCAAAAGTCTAAAATAATAAGTACTCTATAAGAATTGTAAAAATAATAATCACTCTGCAAGAATAATAAAATAAGCACACTATGAAAATAATAAAATAAATACATTATAAGAATAATAAAATAAGCACACTATGAAAATAATAAAATAAATACATTATAAGAATAATAAAATAAGCATACTATGAGAATAATAACATAAATACACTATAAGAATAATAAAATAAGCATACTATGAAAATAATAAAATAAATACATTATAAGAATAATAAAATAAGCACACTATGAAAATAATAAAATAAATACACTATAAGAATAATAAAATAAGCACTCTACAATAATTAAAAGAACTATGCATGTTAATTAGGAAATGATATTGAAAACAAGCAATAAGTGATAATAAAGGTAGAATATGATAAAAACCTATTACATTATATTTATCTTTTGTTTTAAAGTTTATTGGTTTCATTTCGCAAAAAAACTGCTCAAGGGCTATCTGCGCTAAGTCGTCTGTAATTATGAACTAACAGACTAGAGGGAAGGCAGATAGTCAACATCAACCACCGCCAAGTTTCCGGGTACTCTTTACCAACGAGAAGTGGATTTACCATAATATTATAACATTCACATGGCTGAAAGAGTAATCAGAGCAACCACAGGTTATGAGTCGACCGCTCACACTTCCAGCCCATACCAGGCACAAATTTAACGTACAGAAGATAATAATGACATATCAGATTTTGATCTGCATAGGGAAGAGGATGTTCAGCTGTGTATAAAACATGACCATAATACTTATAGTTCACTTCTAGGTGAAATATTTAGTAAAAAGGTGACCAAAATTTTAATAATATATCTATGTATATATGTATTAGTGAAATTAAGTAATTATATCTCAGTGTTGTTAAATGAATAAGCAAGATCATGAGGAAGGACTGCGTTAAAAACAGTAAATCCTAACCTCTGATTAATTATATTATAACCATAAACTTTTAAGTCATAAACCAAAACACATTAACATGAAATATTTTTACAAACTTTTTTAAAAATATGCTGCACATTTTTTTTTAAAAAAGAGTTCCTAGGATACAAGCTACAACGTGAGATTATAAAATGTATCCTATGTTTTGGAGGTGACTGAAAAGTAGAACCCAAATTACGGTGGGAATACACCGTCTATCAGTCTTTTTAACATTTGAGACATATTTTGCTGTTACATGTTATTACATTAGCAGATAATTACTATAACCAGCTTGCTAGGCTAAATTATAGTTTTAATTTAATATGTTTAGTTAAGGCTATTAAACTTAACTTCATAAAGTTTGAACAATGCAATGGAAGGTTCAATATAGTCAGCGATCATTCACATACATTACTATAACCAGCTTGCTAGGCTAAATTATAGTTTTAATTTAATATGTTTAGTTAAGGCTATTAAACTTAACTTCATAAAGTTTGAACAATGCAATGGAAGGTTCAATATAGTCAGCGATCATTCACATACATTTAATACATTTTAGTGAAATTAAATAATTATATCTAAATAAAGTTAAATGAATAAACAAAATCATGAGGAAGGACTGCATTTTGTACAAAAATTGCTTATGGTTTATGGCTTGAAAATTATAGGAAAATATATATTGATTCTAACTGTTGGTAGAGTACCAAAAACATGAGCATAACAGTTAGGACTCTTATATACCGCCAAACGGAAGCGCTTCATGAAGTCGTCGGTTACTGTAGATTAAAGGATACCGTCCAAGAGTGAAGGATTTTGCGCTCTATCACACTATAGTTACATAGAATGGCATCAAAGAGAAGTTAGCCATAAAATGTGCCACTAGGGGTAAACTATGAGATCATCCATGCGGTGCGGTCAATTGAGCGAAGAGATCTTTTGTTATGTGTCAAACCACCACAGGGTGTTGTTGATTTTCTTTTTCTGAACAAGATTGTCAAAATGTGTTATGTTATTTTAAATAATAAAAAAACTATTATTTCATTCTCTAAATTTATTAATATAATATTGTTTTTATATTATCATTATGGTCAACTTTCCAGTTTATAATTTCATTTTCATTATCTACATATTCACTAACAAGAAATGCCTTTAAATACGTAAACTTAATATTTTATGTTTCATTTACTGCAGTTTCACTATTTGCATTGTGTAATTTATAGGTTACATATATCCCTATTCATACACTACTTTAACCAACAATATACATTGAGGAGTGTTTTCCATCCTAAATCAAAATATTGAATCTCTAGATTCATATTTCATAAAACGTAAACGGACAGTATGATCTTGAATTGATTCGTTTCATTGCACATTGTTACAGTTTGGTTATTTATATAGCATACTTCATGATTACCCAAGTGTTTTTATGTATATTAATTTAGTTTAAAATATCCGTGGTCCTGAACTCTATCTATATTGTCCCGGTATGGCCAGGTGGGTTAAAGCGTTCGACTCGTACTCTGAGTGTCGCGGTTTCGAGTCCCCATCGCACTAAACAAGTGGGGGCGTTATAATTATACGGTCAATCCCACTATTCGTTGGTAAAAGAGTAGCTCAAGAGTTGGAGGCTACATCACATACACCGTTAAAACAATTTTACTGATTTATACTTTGTTCTCTCGAAGTATTTCTTTCATTATAAGTGAATTATTAAATGAATTTATTTTCTTCACAGAATAAACAACCACCATCTTCTCCCTTCTTCAAGACGAATCTCCATCTGTAAAACATCCGTGGAACTTCGATAGTCGAATATAATAATATCTGTAGAATATTAAAATGTTCAAGTGTGTGATTAAACAACAAAATCAAATTCTATAAATAACACAAACTCGTTTCAAATCACTATTTTGAAAAATCAAATCCAAACTAATTTTTCTAAAATCATAATGTCATAATTTACTGTAATTACCCAGTTGAACAAAGTTTTTGGGACTTTTATAGTCATTACTGATTGGATTACATCCAATAAAGCGTGATGAAGTAGTTATTGCTAAATTATTTAGAGTCTTGAATGATGAGCAGTGTGTAGTTATTGCTAAATGATTTAAGGTCTTGGATGATGAGCAGTGTGTAGTTATTGCTAAATGATTTAAGGTCTTGGATGATGAGCAGTGTGTAGTTATTGCAAAATGATTTAAGATCTTGGATGATGAGCAGTGTGTAGTTATTGCTAAATGATTTAAGGTCTTGGATGATGAGCAGTGTGTAGTTATTGCTAAATGATTTAAGGTCTTGGATGATGAGCAGTGTGTAGTTATTGCTAAATGATTTAAGGTCTTGGATGATGAGCAGTGTGTAGTTATTGCTAAATGATTTAGGGTCTTGGATGATGAGCAGTGTGTAGTTATCGCTAAGTGATTAAGTCTTAAATGATAAGTAGGGTGCAGTTATCGCTAAATGATTTAGTCTTGGATGACAATAACGTGTAGATTAGAAAAAATAACTAATTCTTCATTCATCAGTATTATCTCGTTGATCTAAGTACCATTCAATGTTAAAAAGTTCTTCATATTATTTATCATACTGACTGTTTTGCGTTTTTTTATACGGGTTTACTATAAATGATTAAATATAATTTTGAATAATTGATTTAAGAACATTATCTAAACTTTAAGGTTTTGTCTTCTCAATAAGTGTTTAATGTGTGTGATATCAGTCCTAAATTTACATATATGCATTTATGATTTTTAACTAGAATGACATGATATTTTACTTAAACAAATATGGAAAATCTAATAGACAATTGAATTCTATAGATGATTAAAATAAACTTGTTAGGAACGTAGACAAACAGCTCATGTGGTATATTTAAGTAGAATCATAATACTAATGAGATTAAAAAAAGATAATTAGTGACGCAATAAGCTTACTGTGAAAGCTAACTGTCATTCTTCTTAGAAGTATAATTATTGGAAATAAACTTATTACATGATGTCTCGGTAGGGTAATAAATTCACACAATTTGAATACTTGATGATTATCATTATTTAACGATCTTTATGGTCATTTACAAACCATGGAAGATTATTACAATGAATAAAAATGCATCACATTATAGCCTTATCGTATTTCTGTTACTAAAACGAGCATAACTAATTTCCTTAACTATTAAAATAATTTCATCGACGTTAACATTACAAAGTGTCAAATCTACTGATGTGGGAAAGAACATGTTATACACTAAAGTTTTCAACATGATAATTATCTTTTGAAACGGAATATAGAAACTTCTTTTTGCCAAAAAAAATCAATAAACTTGTTTCTCTGTTCGTTAAGGTTAAAGTTCAGTAATACACAAAATTCATTTGTGGGTAAGTAGGCTAAACTAATTGGCATAAAATGTCTAGCCATACATTACAAAACATATTAAAAGTTGCCGAAATCAATAAATTTCGTATAGAGATAGAAAGTTTGTACATAACCTTGTGTGTGTGTGTGTTTTTATTATAGCAAAGCCACATCAAACTATACGTTGTGTCCACCGAGTAGAATAGAACCCCTGATTTTAGCGATGTAAATCCGGAGACTCGCCGCTGTCTCAATGGGGGACCATCACCTTGTATGATTTATAAGCTAACACAGATACTTCGGTAACCTTAATATCCAAAATGTGTTTTAACTATGTCAAAAAAACTTTTAAATTAAAAACCATGTTAACAAACATAGTCAGTAAGTTTCAAACTACGTTGTTTCAAAAAAAATCTGTAAGAAACTAGCTGGGCACCCGTTCCCTGAACAAAAGTTACGTAAATTCATGATTAATAAAAGGTTATCGTAGGACATGAAAAGTTGGTTCATTTATGTAATCGTAAAAAAAAGTCCATAAAACCTGTAGAACACAAAACGTTTAACTACAATTTGCATACATTTCCACATGGACCTCCTACTGGATTTGAAGATCCATTCACAGGAGGTGAAATAGTGAAATGGATAAATAATAGAAAGTACTATTACAATTATATAAATTCATTGAACAAATGTCGGATCTGGAAGATTTTTACAACAAAACATATTAGTGTTTTTCACCAGGTCTGCTTTCTCACTTGTAAGAAGGGTGAGGATTTCCTTATGCATTCTGATGAAAGCTCTTGATTTTAAGGTCCGACTTTTCCACGAAACACGTGGGTAGAATGGTTTTGGATTATGATTCAACACATAAAATACCCTGGTGAAATATTATTCCTTATTGGGTGTGACCGTTGCTGAGATATCTGTGTAAGTTAAAAAACTGTTAAAGTCTTTCTTACTAAATCGATATATTTTCTGGTACAAGTTAAACATAATCTCTGCATTTAATGTACAAAGTTGGCAAATTTTTAACATAAATAAGGTTTTTACAAAATTATTATGTCAGCAATGTTACTATAATACATATGTTTGAAATATAATAACTATAATAGTTGATTTTAACTTGTGTCACGTACATCCGTAAATTATTTCTAAATAGGTATGAATGAACAAACCAATGTCTGCAATATTGATATAACGTACAAGTGTATAAATGGAGATCATTAAAGTCAATTTACAGATGACAATAACCGATCAAATAAACAATTCAGTAAGTTATGAACAAAGTGGATAACCAGTAACATAGATTAAAACACTGCTACATTTATAAGTAATATGAAAAAGCAGAGTTTTGTGTTAAATAAAATAAATAATATAATTTAGATCACACCAAACATTTGTCTAAACATTTTGTAATTTTGTACATATTAAAATACAAACATATTGATAATTATTATTACAAAGTGAATGTCCTGAAATATTTTTTTTAACATTAGATACGTGTCATAAAATTACTTATTAATTTTAATTTAACCAAGAATAAATAAAACAAACTACCCAACTGTATGATGCTAGATAAATATATAAAGCAGTACTTCTGTGAGCTTAACTGAAAACAAAATATTAAAGATAAATAAATCGTATACAAACATTTGATTTGTTTGGAATTTCGGGCAAAGTTACACGATGGCTAGCCGTCCCTAATTTAGCAGTGTAAGATTAGAGGGAAGGCAGCTAGTCATCACCACCCACCACCAGCTCTTGGGCTACTTTTTTACCAACGAATAGTGGGATTGACCGTCAGGGCTAAAAGGTCGAGCATCTTTGGTGTGACGGGGAGTCTAACCCGCGATCCTCGAATTACAAGTCGAGTGCCTTAACCATCTGGACATGCAGGGCCTCCTATAAGAAGGAAAATCCTACTCTACAAAGTACCAAAATAATTTTTTCCATCCCAAATGCACTTGTCACAAACGCTTTTGGAACTGTAAACTAGTGGTGATCACAGTTTGTTCTAACTCTACCTACAAAAAGTTTCCCTCCAAGATCACAAAGTTTCGTCAACTCTAAATGTGTAGCATGAGTTGTTTATGTTTAGCACAAAACGTTCATACAAAGTATAAATCATGATAATATAGCAAAGTTATTGTCTTTTGTACTTGTAATTAAAAGATGTTAAAAATGTTCTAGAGAAAAACGATATGTTTTATAACATAAAAGTTATGGTCCTGTATAGGATGATATCGTTTACCCAAAATAAAATTATTGTTTCTACTTATTTCGCTTACTGAATTATATCTATATGACATAAAAGTCTGTTTATGAAAAGTTGAAAGTTTGCATATGTCATTGCGTTTTTTTTCAGTAAATCATTCACTTAGAAAAACATATAACAAAGAACATTATAAGGAGTATGTTCTGTATGTAGTTGAAGCAAAATCGTCATTTAGAGTTTAACAGGACTCAATAACGATTGTACAGGTTATGATAGATTGAATATGTTAACAGTGGTACTGTCTCATTTTCGCTTGGACATAATGTTTTAGTTTATATGATTTAGATTAACATACTTAGAGTTTAAATGTGTTAAAATAAATAAGCACTAAGCAATATTTTACAGAACTACGTAGATTGTAAGTTAAATCAGTGTATGAACGATCATATGAGCATGATGCATCGAATAAATTAAATATGTATAGTTTGAATATTTTTGCACAAATGTGTATGAAAAGGAGCTCTTTTCAGGGACTGCGTTAGTTTAAAATTACACAAATACGTGTATATAAGTACATTAATAAATCAAGTACACTATACCAATAATCAGACTGTAAGGAATTCGATTAAACAAAATATTAATTCTACTTAATAAACTACTTTGTTTCTTATTGATAAAAATGACGAATTGAATACACAGTAGTGCTTTTCATTTATGTTAGAACATACATCTTTAGCTAATGTTTTATATAATATAGAACTGGAGATTTAATGATCCATGTTAACGTGGAAACATTCCTCAATGGATATTCGAAGTTAAACTAGTGTATGGATAATCATATGTGTATACCATGAGCTGTACTATATAAGAAGTTAAACTAAAATAAATGAAGTATAAACTATTATTTTTTTCATATTCAAGCGCTTTGATTATTTCTGAGTAGGTACTGAAGATGAAACTATAAATTATAAAATTAACTCTAATAATAATGCAGAAATAACAAGTATAGGAGTAAAATAGTTATTTGTTGTTATTTGAATGTTGGATATACAAGACTGTTTACTGAGTGTTATTAATGTTTATGATTGTTTAGTTTTTCGAGTTACAAGGTAGCGTAAGTGAATTATTCACTGATACTATTGTGATAAAAACAGAAAAATATAATTCGTGTTGTTAATTGGATTCTAAAGTAATTGAATCAAACTAGGTGAGCTTTTGACAAAAAAAAAAGAAAACTATTTAGTGTTTGAGATACAACTGCAATGTGAAAAAGTTGGAAATGACATTTTTAACTTATATATATGATATACGTATATCTAAGAAAAAGATATACTGTATACATTCAAAATTAATGCGCATTACAAATATCCTTTTCCTTCTCTTCCTTCTACATATACTCATATGGGTGAAAGATTTAGAATATCATTACTGAAAAACAAAAAAAAGACAAAACTTATATTTAACAAACTGTTGATTAGATCTTATGCCCCCTACACCTACTTGTGAGTGTGTAAGACAGAGAACTCTTTTAAATTTAAATACAAAAACACATACACATATTTTGTAGACGTATGTGTACGTGTTTTGGAAAAAAAACCAGCAAACCCTAGGATTTTTTTCAGCATAAGCAAGTCTGAACCAATATATATCATATCTCGTTCTTATAACGCGTCAGAGGAATCACTATCTTCCTCATCCGACTTTTATCTTTACTGTACATTTTTGACGGTACCTGAAGTCTGGTCTTTTGGTAGTTAGGTTGTAAATGTTATCCTTGCTGTTCTCTAAAATGACTTCTAAAGTCTCTTTGATAGTGGATTCTTGGTGGCAATGACTGTGTGGATACTTGCCTTTAATATACACGTTTCTTTGATAATGAATGGATTTTGTCCACCAGATGACTGGATCTTCTGGATACCCATCTTCACGTTCTTATGAATGGAATTTGTCCTGGAGTTTGTTCTGCTTCTATCTTTATAAGCCTTGGATGTATTTGACACAGATATATTTCCAGACAGAATATTTCTGTCTTTGAGATGTAGTGGTTCTATCAGAGATGTGATCACATCCGATGACATTTTTTGTGTTATTTATGCTTCATACAATAAGAGGGTTCACTGAATTCCATCTCTCTCTAGACTTCATTTCCTCTTTCAATGCCGTTATTTATGACAATGCCAGAGACTGCTTGTTAACCTAAAGACTTCGCTCCATCAAGTTCACGGCTGGCATTGCCATCATTGTATCACCAGACATAGCGATGCTACTTTCCTCAGTTCTTATAGGATCTTTCACCGCTGAAGGTAGTAATATAGATCTTGGAAACTGCATGGGTAATTTGATCATATATGAAGCAAGCTCTCCAATGCCATCCCACCTTTGATGGATTCATAAGCTTCATCACTGAATAAGATGTCCCACATATTCTGCAGGAATTGACAGCCACGTTTTAGATGAAAACGCTTGATGAACTTATCTCAATAATTAAACAGGGTGGATTTCTTAGGATATAACAAGACAAGAAGATCATTGATAGTCCATCAAGAAAGAGACTTAGTGTGGCTTAAACTGAAAAGTATAGAATTAAAGTGAAAGGTGGCTGAATTCTAATTGGTCGAAGTTCAGCTGAGCGTGTAAGTTAGTAGAGGTGGTGACACATGCCGATAACTATAAACTGATCAAGTTACACGTCTCTACAGATTTAACATGGGTTCATACCTAATTGATCCATTCTGAAAACCATCTTGTGGTCGTGCTGCTCTCTGTCCTCCATGTCGAACAATAAAAACACGTCTCCACACTGTCCAACACAATATATTTTCTCCTAACCTACCATCTGGTTGTTACATAGGTAAAACCCAGTTCTAGTAGGTTAGAAAGGAATTGAAATTACATTACTCCTACAAAGTCGAGCTGAATCTCATTAGGTAGTCCTGACGTCACCTTTCACTATTAGTGTTGTCAATGCTTTTATTGACTTTCTTGTAATTGTAAACAGTGCAACGGTTTTGGCATCAATTACAAAGTTTCTTCACATATTTCATAATGAAACAACGATAATAGAAAATGCAAGTAAAACTATTTGCTAAATAGGAATATTTCAATCTGTATGACTTAAAGTATTTCTACCACAGCCAAATAAATAACTGCATACATCACGTGTATGTATCTGGTAACTAAACAGTTGTCTGTGAATTTTATATACTTCTCATTAATACTTCAACTTGATTAGATTAAAACATTTCTTACAAATAATTTTGAAAAAACAACACGCAAAACTCTATTGAAACCATCATATAAATCTGGTTTTAAAACACCAGGCAAAGCTGAGTTTTCTTTCTCTCTGGTGCAGATACCATTGTTGCTTTGTGCTATTAAACTCCAAACAAACAACAAGCTCTCTCTACATCTACAATGTAAGACTCTTTGATATTTATATATTTCACGAAAAATGTTTCACCTGTTAAATATTTCAATACAAATGTTGGAACAATACCTTACTATCATCAATGAAAAGAACAGATACGTTGTATTTTCAACAACACTTCCCAAGTCAGTATTTACAGCTCACTCTCATATTTGTAACATCGAAATAAATTCCTTTGTTTTCATGCCATCATTGTTTCTCTGTTTAGTATTGCACATTTTGTATGACTCATTCAGTGAAGTGAATTTGTTGAAAAATCACTCATGAATGACTCCATGTAATAATTTTAACAAATACGTGGGACCACAGAAGTGTGTTTATATACATACACTTATAATGTTATGGTGCTTTGTTAAAAACTCTGGTGGTTTATATTGCTACTTTTGATAGCAACAGTAGTGTCATGTAGGGGCCGATAAATTCAACCTACTTATATTTCAGATTTCCTGAAATAAATAATCACTGGCATAATTTACTGAATTAAGATTTTTCTTAACTAAAATTTTGTATGCCAGTGTTAAAATTCGTACTTATATACAGTAACATAAGTAATTCGGAGTTCGTTAGAAATGCTGTTTTTCCTCTTGTTTCATTAAAACCCTAATGAGTTAAATTATTTCCACCACCGAAAATGCACAGAGGTTATGTTTTACCTCTTTGTGTGTTTGTGTGTCAACAAGATTTCTCTAAATGGCTGAATGGATTTTGACAAAAGTTGATATATGTTTGGATTACGACCAAGCTAAGAATTTATTTGTTTTTGGAGTGTTAAAGATTTTGACATTATTTGACATCATTTTTGCTCTATAACTCAGTCAAAAAATTATCAGGTTTGATTACACTTGGTGAACGTATGAAGAATATTATTCCTCATTGTCGTGCTAAAAATAGCCTGTAAAGTGATAACGATAGACCAGCGGACACATTTTTGTATTTTTTGACGCTGGATATGATTAACTCTCTGTGGTGGATTTTGCATTTTTTTGCATTTGTTTTGGAATTTCGCACAAAGCTACTCGAGGGCTATCTGTGCTAGCCGTCCCTAATTTAGAAGTGTAAGACTAGAGGGAAGGCAGCTAGTCATCACCACCCACCGCCAACTCTTGGGCTACTCTTTTACCAACGAATAGTGGGATTGACCGTCACATTATAACGCCCCCACGGCTGGGAGGGCGAGCATGTTTGGCGCGATTCGGGCGCGAACCCGCGACCCTCAGATTACGAAGCGCACGCCTTAACGCGCTAGGCCATGCCAGGCCGCTGTGGTGGAGGTATGTTCTCTACATAGCACCTTCTAGTATATTTTGTATTTAGCTTTAAAAACTTATGAAAATACACAGAAATGTCTAACTTTTTCATATTATATACCATTTTCATTATTGATGTCTAAATGATTAATAACCTTGTACATACAGGAATATCCTGAATCCGTGACATATTTCTGGATGACTATGATTCATAACAACCATCAACTAAGATGAAAGACAAAATTTTAGGTACTCATGTTAAAGCATATCATGTTCATAGTAATGTAATATACTTTTAATCCCTAAAGCATATGATGTTCATAATAAGATAATATACTTTTACTTCCTAAAGCATATCATATTCATAATAATGTAATATACTTTTAATTTCTAAAGCATTTCATATTCATAATAATATAATATACTTTTAATTCCTTGTCTGGTTCGAAACAAAAAAACATACTTGCACATTTTTATTTTGATACGTGTTAATAAATTATGTTAATTGTATCTATAAATTTAAAAATTAACAAAATATATTTTTCATAAGTGTTTAAACTTGTTTCCAGGTTTGTTTGTTTGTTTTTGTGCTTAATATGTTTGTAATTCGTTACATAAATCTCACAAACGTGTATCAAAACTTATATGTTTACCTCTCAGTACAAGTCACCTCATCCTTAATAGTAAGTGGTATGTCCACTACGTCACAAACGGCAGTTTACATGACGCATGAAGACGGAAGTTTGAGACGTGGGGGAGGGGTATCATCGAATATGATGAGTTCATAATTCCAAAGGTACGCGTTGCTAGGCCGTCATGACTCGTTAAAGGCATGTCTCATCATATCAATAACTAATCACTAAATAATTAAATCGATCTTTAAAAGAACGCTTAACACTAATTAGTTTGTTAAAAAGGGCAATGAATGATAATTCATTAATTAATTGATTCATAATTAAATCATCCTACCACGAAGCAGAGAACATATTTCTAACAGTCATGACTCATACAGTACAATGTTTCAACAAAAGTATAATTAATTAAATCATCCTTAAGAAGGATGTTTATCACTAATTATTTAAAACAGTTAGGGTAATGAACATTATGATAGGCTTATATGTCGGACTTATGAAAGTTGTTGTATTCAGATTCAACCTAAAGTTTTTGTAGATCTGTTCGAGGGTGAACTTCAATTATCTCTGTGTTTACATGTTACTTCCACTTAGTCTGAAATATCTAGGATATCGTCAACTAGTCTATAACTTTTCTTTTAACCAGCAAAATAAAATGCTATAGTGACAGTACATCCACCAATTTACCGCTAAGAAATATCTATGATCACAAAACTTATTAAAAAGTGTTCCCCTTCTCTACCAGTTATACTTTATTCTTTAATATAAAGAAGTGTATAACTGTAACTTAAGGAAAACCGTGTGATATGATGACTTAATTTTGTTAGTACCTTAAACTTTACTAAATATTGTAAAGAAGAGAGTATAACAAGGATTATTCACTAACTTGTATGAAACCTAATTAATATATATAATCCATATATATTTTTAAATATCAAAGATTATTATGCTATCAGAGAAATTTGTCCTTCATATAAAAATTGTTCAAACTGTAAGATGGATGAAACTAATAATTCTTTACATATTTAAATGATTACACCTTCAAGATTATGTATACGATTTTATGCGTTACGTTTAAACAGCAAATATATTAGCTCCCGATCAAAAACAGAAACTAATAACCTAGAAGTAGAAAATAACTTCCTGTTGGACCATCATATAGTATGAATATATATATTAATAATATGTGAGGTGTAATAATATGTGTTTGTTTAGCTACAAAACCATTGTTAGAGTTAATTTATTGTGAACTTACAATTTCTTTTAGTTGTAATGTTTATTCTGTAACGTTAGACGGTAAACCTATGTATTTGTGATACTTTACAAGTTTTTACTTACGTCAGTTTTAAGCTGTAGAATAGTGGTATGTGAGGGTCAGCACGACGAGAGGACAAGAAATTTAGTTTTAAAATGCTTTGTGAAGTTTCTAATATGAAGAAACGTTTATTACTTGCGTCTTTTGTTTTGTTTCATTCATAGCAATCAACTTAAACAAGTACATATCTCAGCTATTATTACAATGAGGTGTTTGTGTAAGATTTTATATACTATGGAGTTTTCTTAAAAAATATATTAGTATGTATTGAAGTTGTTCTCACAAATGTTTCGTTATGCTTGCCAAATATGTAATTTTTACATACATATATTAACACGTTTACATCGGATTATGATGAAACATGAGTTTTCTATATCAAATATATGTTTGTTATAAACTAATATTCATGGTGCATGACTTAACCACAAAACGCTGAGCTCGACAATTATTTATAATGTACAGAGATCATACAAGGTATTAAAGTATATAATTTTGTACTTCTTATGTAGGCTGTAAGAAATGTAACTCTTCTTACTTCATATGAGCTAATATAGAATTTATTGTTCTTATTATGAAATTTTATTCTCGTACTTCCATGAATAACTTAATATCTTCCTTTAAAGACAAACATCATGCTTGTGCGTGTTCTGAGAACGTGATCTGGTGGCTATTTCTTTTGATGCCTGAAAGTAACTTTGTTAATATGTGGAAGTTTTTGTCCATAAAGTTCTTGTCATTTGTAAGGAGAAGAACAAACATAGTAGCGTCTCTTGATTAGTCACAAACTGATAAATTTCTTATCAAAGCACAGATTTCGTAATTCCAATAAAATGATGCAGGTAATGAATTGGTATATTTCGGCCAAAATGTTAAATTTTCTGTAAAAGTTACAAACAGTTGAAACATACGCATTTCTATTGCCTCAATTTCAAACGCTGAAATAAATCTGTTAGTTAGTTTTCACACACAGTAAATTTCAAATTTTAAAAAAGAATTCGATTCAGTAGTTACTGTTTTACCAACAGGTGGCACTAAGTTAAAATATTATGTTATTTAAGTTAAAGATTTTTTTCTCCTCGTTGTTATAATGTTATTTTAAAAGATTGAATAAAGATCCTATTTTAAAACCACACAACTTTCAAGTTATCTGTTTACACTGCAGTTTTTTTAGGAATTGGATCTTATAAATGTGTAATAAATATATAAGCGTATTTTAACAACAATTATCTTTAAGTTTGTTATGCCTACATCTTTTACAAGATGACCTTTCAATAAATTCGTATTAATTAAAATGAGCCCAACGTATCTATGTTATCTCCACAGTTGCTTGTAAATCTATTAATTTTGTCGTTGTCATAGTCTGTAACTAGGTGATCAATACATTACTGTGTGGAAGTTCCTACAGCTGGATTATTGTTTGCAATCTTGAGAAGGAGCGAAAGCTCGTTTTTGACGTTGTCAACAAACAAACCTCCTTTCTCGATACTTTCACTTTTCTTCACTATATATAAAATGTAAGTGATGTTTAGCATAAAGACGGCGTTCCTAATATAAATACAGCTTATAACTTATTTGTACTTAATTTTGTTTCTTTGAAGTTAAGCACAGCGCATCATATTGGGTTATCTATGTTTTTCCCACCACGATTATCGAAACGCGGATTCTATTGTTGTATGTCTGTAGAATACCCCTGTGCTAGTGGGTGACTTGAAGTAAATGAAATGACTGTTATAAATTATGATCAACAAATCAGAAGAAAAACGCCACCGAACGTATACAATAACAATTTAAGAAATCACGTGTTTGTTCTTCTTATGTGGTTAAGAACTTATTATTAAATCTTGTATTGCAGAGCTCCGTCTTACATTAATAACATTTACAAAAATAACATGAAATCGCTTATAATAACACACACAAGCAGGAAGAATTGATAATAATTAATGATAGAGTGATTTTATATGTGTGTTTTTATCAATTAAAATTGTTCTCATTTGATTGAGCCACATGTTGTTGATTGAAATTAAACGCAAAACTCTGCCCACCACTATATCGAAACCCAGTTTCTAACAGTGTGAATATGCAACCATACCGCTGTACCACTATGAGGCTGAATCACATCTTTAAGGCATTGGATTTCTATGTTTGTTTGATGTTAAGTGCATAACTAGTCAATGGGCTGCCTGTGCTGTGCCCCTTTGGTATTAAAATCTAAATTTCTGGTACAATAAGCTCTCAGACTTACTACTGGACATGACATGGCCTAGTAGTTAGGGCGTTCGATTCACAACCTGTTGGTCGCGAGTTGAAGTCCCCGTTACAGAACACGTTCACCTTTTCAGCTGTGGGGATGTTATAGTGTACCGTCAATTCTACTATTCGTTGATTAAAAAGTAGCCTAAGAGTTGGCGGTGAGTAGTATTGATTAGCTACCTTTCGTTTACTGTGTAACACTGCTAAATTACTGCTAGAGTGGATATTTCTTGAGTATATTTTCCATATTTATATATATATATATATATTAATTGGTTTGGGGGAGCTGTAATAAGAAAAATAAACAGATTGAAACCAAGGTCGTAAAAGCTATGAATATTATTTGTCGCCATATCTTCCTTCATTTTCAAGAATATTTTCAAATTCAGACGGGCAGCTGGTGGTTAAACGCTAAGCTACGTTTCGTGTGGTCCAAAGTTCCAGCCTACAAAATATCACTGAACACGATCCACACTTTCAGCTACACAATCTACTCTCTGCGTTCTGCCTACTACGGGTATCGAAACTCAGATTTTAAGGTCTTAAGCCTGGAGACTTGTCAATCAACCATTGAGATTTATTATAAAAGTGGCTATCAATCCTGCTTTTTATATAGGTGGCAGGGGCTGATCCCAGGTTGCAATAGGTGCCGTTTAGGTTTGAAATATCATCTGAAACTCGTTAGTTCACCCTTATATCTGTGCTAACATAATAGGGAAGATAAATCGATTTTTAAAGCCTCATTGGTCGAAACTTAAGTATGAGAAGCTAACCTGAACTTGGTATCATAAAAAATATTTTTATCAAAATCATCGTTATGCAATGCTTTCATAATAATTGCATGTTTGTTTCTTCTAAGTTGAAATGTAAGAATAATAGATACGGCAGATCGAGTAGCTTTCTGCAAACAAAACAAATAATAAATATAATATATTGTTCTTCTCACGATAGTTTATAAACAAATTATGTGTTCAAACTTGCACTTATCTTTTAATTAAGAAATTATTGTAATACAGAATAGATTTTGCAATGTTCGGTTACCAGCAGTAGCTCCCCAGGTGTATAGCAGTATCTCTGCAGACTTACACAGCTAGAAACCAGGTTTTGATACCCGTGTTAAACAGAGCAAAAATAGCCATTTGTGTAGTTCACAACAACCAAACAATAGGAAATTTGCTCTAACTGACTTCTTTTTTTTGGGGGGGAAGGTCTATATTTCTCTACATTGTTATACATATAGGCAGGAGACAACACTCGCAAGTGTACGTATTGTTTTTTGAAAAACATCTTCACACATTACTAAAGTGATGTGGAGATAGTAAAATGTATACATTATTAGCATTATCTCATTAATTTCTTTCCCTCCTCTTTTACATGCGTATAGAAGCAAATTATTTTAAAACCGACTGGTTTACTAGTAAAAAATAAAGTACAATTAGGAAATGACACTTGCTACACTTATGTGAGTAACACTTATACAGGGGGTTCACTACGTTACACTCAAACAATTTTGGGACCTCAATACGCAGTTACAGTAGATGTTGTTACATCTATTATGTTCTACCCAACGGCCGGGCATTTGGACAATAGCCGTAGTTTCTATTTTAAAAAAAGTTTGTTTGTTTTTTCTCATGAGGATGTCGTGTCTAGAGAACATCATTTGTCCTTGCTGGCTTTATATAATTCAGCGAGTGCACAAGGATGACGGTTTTCCAGCGCCCATTTTAACTGTCTGATCGCTCGGAAATTCATTGGTGGTGCTTCTAGCAACATGATTGGTGTGTTTTCTTATGGAATAACACGAATACCCGTTTCTGATTGTTCGAAGTATGCGACTGTTGAAATGAAGTACAACTGGAAACCTTCTCTCTTGGTGATATCTACTGACCTCAAACAAATCTGTGGTACAAATGATTCAGAACATTTATCCGATACAAGAGGAGTCTATCTTTACCTTTTTATCCACTCTTCTGATATCTAACTTGCTCTTTGAGTGATGACCGTAAATCCTTGAAAAGTGTTTTGTAACATGCTAGTAAACTACTGGAAATTTGTTTCACACACTGAGAGATATAAAGAGGCCTGAGACTTGTTGTAGTTATCAAGGTACATATACAAATGTACGACGTATCGAGTGTCACCACGTAATGTCATTTTTTGGCTAGGTCTTTCATCCAGTTTTCAACTGTCGGTATTATTTTCCTACATATGGTATAGAAGCAATACCTTTTCCTTTTTATTTGTTTGTTTCTCAACTTTATATTAAGTGATTAATTCAGCAATAATTTAAGTTCAATTAAATCTTAAAGTTATCAGTACTGACTGATCAAGTAGAAATTTTAACTTACACCGTGACTGATCTACCAGGTAGAGAACCTACGTCTTTCCCTCCTGAACCAAACTTCGA
Source organism: Tachypleus tridentatus (assembly GCF_004210375.1). NCBI lineage: Eukaryota > Metazoa > Arthropoda > Merostomata > Xiphosura > Limulidae > Tachypleus > Tachypleus tridentatus. The sequence goes on along the minus strand of NC_134833.1, from coordinate 46,068,926 downwards.
CAGTACATTCTACCTACAGATCTGTGGAAAATACATCGTTTTACGTCACTGCAATCAACCCACTACCACTACTGAGAAGTTCGACGGAAAGTCGAATTTAATATCTTGGAGTTTCTTAAGAGTTTAAAAAGACATTTTTATATGTATCAAACACCTGAGTATGAATGGGTGGAAACTTTGGCTTCTTGTTTGAGGGGAGAGCCACTTGAATGATGGAAGTATTTCAGACGACTTTGAAACACTGGAGGAAATTTAAATAAACGTTGATTAGTCTGTACCCAGTGGTTTTAAATAATATTGAATTGACTAAGGAACCCTTTCGTAAGAAGTGCCAAGCTAATTCAGGTGAGACAGTTGAGAACATTTATTTGGAAAATAGCGAAAATTTGTGAATTATGGAATTCTAAAGGTACAGAAAGAAAAATTGTGAACTGTATAATATCAAAACCGTATGTTCTTTATATACTTGGATTTTGACTTTGTTATACCTATTGCTGATGTGCTTTTGTTTACAGAACAATACAAGCATTGCTGGAACAAGAAACTTTGACAGTGAAGTAATTAAAATTGAGTGCCGTAATAGTTTGTTTGTTTTTGAATTTCGCACAAAGCTACTCGAGGGCTATCTGTGCTAGCCCGTCCCTAATTTATCAGTGTAAGGCTAGAGGAAAGACAGCTGGTCATCACCACCCAACGCCAACTCTTGGGCTACTCTTTTACCAACGAATAGTGGGATTGACCATCATATTATACGCCCTCACGGCTGGGAGGGCGAGCATGTTTAGCGCGACGCGGGCGCGAACCCGCGACCCTCGGATTACGAGTCGCACGCCTTACGCGCTTGGCCATGCCAGGCCGAGTGCCGTAATAGACTCGTGCAGTGCACCACTTATAATCAGATAGTGTATTTATCTGTGCATTGTCCAAAGAAAAGAAAATATGTAAACAGGGTATATAGCAACAAAGAACGGTGATTTGTAAAGGAGAACAGGAATCGAAGAAGGATGTTCCGAGTTTCGTGAAAGTAAAATCCGTCATTAACTATTCATCAATAACTGAAACGGATCTGTCGAACCTAACCTTAAAAATTAATGGTTTGAAAGTAATAGGTTGTATAAATATAGGATCGGAGTATTAATTATTAAATTAAAATATATGGTAGCAAATCAAAAGAAATGATCCAATACTTGAACTCAAACCTTGGATTAAAGGTAACATGTGTATTACAAAAATAATGACGAAGTATAAGCTGTGATGATGTTTTAAAACAAAACTAGTAGTTACAAATAACATTAATGACTAATGTTTTGTTGTCAACAAAACTTGGACTATCTCTTCATATTGGATTAGAAAACCATTAATTTCTTCACAAATGTTCTTGAATTAAATTTGCAATCTGTTAGGCATGACTTTGTGACTGAGGAGATACCGATTGAAGAAGTGCAATATTCACATTTAAAGAGTAATAATTAAGAAAAATTAAAACCAATATTTTAAACAAAAACCTTACCTCGCAGATTTGATAATCAAGATGAGATGATGTTGAAATTCGTAATCAAGTAGGGATGGTTATTGTTTTCATTACGTGCCCAAATTTTGGAATATGTTGGATTTTAGATTTTATAATACGTCTGTACCTAATAATTTACCAAGTTCAAAATAGCTTGCTGAATATGGAATGCGAATATTCTGAAAGTTCCAAAAATTAAATGTTTGTTACTGAGCATACACTGCACAGAAAAGGAAAAGAGAACCAATTCCCTAATTCCTTGTCTGGACATCTTTCTGATCCCCCAGAAAAAACTCCAGATTTGAATATCAATAAGTCATCACCTACAGTTACGACACAAAATGTTCGTATCCCTGCGTGGTGAGTAGTTCTTCCTCATAACTTAAAAAGTATCATTATTAGGACAATGAAAGTAGAGTATATTATAAATATTATACTAACACACATCTACATAATTTTTTATGTAAATTGAACGACAAATAAACACTTTATAAACAAATAACCAAACATAGGAGGGGCAGAAAGTGTTTGTGCGTTTACTTTAATGGTGAGTTGTGTAACCTTTCAGGTGAATTACTTGGCGCAATCTCTCCTCATAGCTCTCCATGATTGTTTGACAGTACCCGACTGGTATTTTCTTTCATTCTTCTTCACAGAATGCCTCCAACTCTTGCAAGTTTTTCGGATGACGCTGATGAGCCCTGGTCTTCAACTCATGCCAAACGTTTTCAATTTGGTTGAGATCGGGTTACTGCGATGACCACTCCAGAACGCTTATATGGTTTCTCTGCAACCAGGATTGCACATATTTCAATGCGTGCTTAATCATTGCCGTGCTGGAAGATCCAGTGACGCCCAAGTCGCAAGTTCCGAGCATCATTCTTGATTTAAGTGCCTAATATATCAACGTACTCTTCTTTTTTCATGATTCCGTTGACGCGGTGAAGGCTGTCTACACCAAAAGAGCTGAAGGAGCCCCATAGCATGATCGAACCACCTCCGTGTGTAACTGTAGGGAAGGTGTTATTTGGAAGATTTCGTTCCTCCTTCTTACGGAAAATATAGCGAACATCATTGCAGCCGAAAAGCTCTATTTTACTCTCGTCGGACCAAAGAAAACTCTTCCAATAAGTAAAGGTTTATCTACATGCTTTTTTGCATACCTCAATTATGCTTTTAAATGAACAGGCTTTAAATATGGAGTTCTACAAAGACGGCATGCTTTGAACCCCAAAAGCGTAACATGTTTGTAACTGTAGAGGTGCTTACTTCAACCCCAGTTTCCCTTACCAGTTTTGTATGTCATTACGTGTTAAACGAGGGTTCCTACTAACTTCTCTGACAACCTTCATCTTGGTTCTCTCTGGAATTGTGGTGGGGCGTCCGGAACGAGGGAAGTTAGCATTTGATCCTGTTAGCTTAAACTTGGCAATTATGCTTTGAACAGTAGATTTCGGCACATTAAGTTGTGTAGCAGTACCGGAAAGAGACATACGAGACTTGTATTTTACAATAATTCGGTTTTTTACAATACTGGACAGTTGTTTCCTGTTCGCCATGATGACCAAGCAGATAATGACGGAGACGGCGCTAAATTGCCGGAAGTAAATTTTTTGCTGGCGAAATTCCAATAATTATGAGCCCAGTATCTAGTTCTGAAATGGCTTAATGTAGTTTATTCGCCAAACTAAACAAAACTTTTACGGGGATATCAGTTATTTCACACGTTCTGAAATGTCCGAACACTTTCAGCTCCTTCTATTTTTGATTATTTGTTTATAAACAGTTTATTTGTCGTTTAATTTACATAAAATTATGTGGATGTGTGTTAATATAATATTTATAATATATTTTACGTTTATTAGCCTAATCGTGATACTTTCTAAGTTATGAGCAAAAAACTACTTGGGACGCAGGGGTACGAACACTTTCTGTCGTAACTGTAAATTTATTGTAACTGTCAATGTTAATATTACAAAACAATTGGCTACTCGAAAAGCTACATATGATGAATATAGACATACATAGCTAGCCAAAATCTTAAGGCCGATGAACATTAAGAAAAAAATATGCATTTTGCGTTGTTAAACTCAACCACTTATTTGAGTAGAGCTTCAAAAGATGAAAATAAGAAAAGGGAAAATAAAAACAAAAAAAAACATTTTTTAGCATTTAATAGGGAAAATGTGAACACTATGAAATTAGCCTAAATACTAGCTGGTCAAAAGTTTAAGACCGTACCAAAAAGAAGTCCTAAACAGGGTAGGAAATGCCCAACAAGAGGTCTCAGTGGTGTGTTGCACGGCCGTCATTGCGAATAACTGAAAACATTCGCTTTGGCATGGTCGACATAATCGTTTGCCTAAGGCTGGCTGGAATGTTATTCCAAATGGTGAAGATGGCTTCACGAAGGTCATGCACTGTTTGGAATTGACGTAACACAGGAGATGTCAGTGGGATACGTTGACAACGCTAATGCTTGAACACAAATGACTAGATTTCGTTACGTGTTTACCTATTAACGCTTTGTTTCAGTTTGGTCTTAAACTTTTGACCAGCTAGTATTTAGGCTAATTTCATTTTGTTCACATTTTCCTATTAAATGCTGCAAAAGTTTTTTATTTTTATTTCCCCTTTTCTTATTTTCATCTTTCGAAGCTCTACTCAAATAAGTGGTTGAGTCTAACAACGTAAAATGTATATTTTTTTCTTTATGTTCATCGGCCTTAAGATTTTAGCCAGCAGTGTATGTGCACTTAGTTGAGAACTATAATATTACCAGACCGTCTATACTGTAAGTATATTCAAACACTGCACCTTGAATGATAATGTTCTTTATTACACAAAAAAGTTGTTAGAAATGGTGAATTCAAACCAATTTTATCCATTATTTAATAAATGCTTGTGTAGATATGATATTCCTAAGACTCTTGTATCTGGTAATGGTCTACAGTTTGTGTCTCATTTCCTTGATAAATTTTGTAAAATTATTGAAATTAAACATATATTTACAACTCCATATCATCCTTAGTCTAGCATTACTGAAATAGTAAATAGAAATATTAGTTGAATGATACTTATTTATATAGAAAACATAATCCAACTTCGGATAATAACTTATCTGAATTTTCGCTAGATATTAAAACTTCTATTCGTGAATCTACAGGGTACATGCCAGCCAAACATTACTTGGGGCGTGGTATCTTCCTTCCTTGGAAGTGACTGACGAAATACTCAACAGCACTTGAAATCACTGATGGAAAAACAGCAGGATTATGAAATATCATGTGGAAGACAAGATCCAACGTTGAAAACGTTCAGAGCAACAAGAAGAAGCCTAAAAGAATAATATATGCATAGACACATTTAAAGTAAGCGAATTAGTATGATTAAGGTGATTAATTAGTAATTAGTATGATACTATTTTCCCTAACGGTGACGTACACACACCATTAATACTCTTTTTACCAACGAATAGTGGAATTGACCATCATATTTTAACACCCCCACGGCTGAAAGGACGAGCATGTTTAGTGTGACGGGAATTCGAACCCGCTACCCTCAGATTAACCACCTGGTCATGCCGGGCCAAACTGTTTATTAATATTGGTTTGAAGTCCTGGCACTTGTTTATTAACTGTATTTTCGTAAGTGTTAAATTTATTTCTAAGTGATTTTGTTGTTGAGCTATTGATTATATGGCGCGTTCATTTTAGACCCCTTACAGTATGACGTATTACTGGTCACTTTCTGGTTAGTTATGGTGTCCTACTTTAATCTACATTATTTTCCTTTCTTATTTCTAAAGATGTCTTAGGTACGACAGGCATTTCTGTTTTGTAAATTCTAAATCTTTGATATGAACTATGGATTTCCGTAAGATTATAAATTACATGAACGCTATAACTGGACAAAATTGATAATACAAAGGAGCAAATGTCCTCTGCGGACGCCTATGTCTGAACACATCTTTATGATTTAAGTGTTTGAATATTTTACGTCTGAAAGTGATGAGTGTCCGGTATCACCACACCACCTACGTAACGGGAAACAATGTAATTTTCACGCATTCAGTTCCACTTCGTGTTTATCTGTGATAATTTCACATTGTTTACTGATTTGCATATTAAAAATCGTTCTGATATAACGTACTCCTCATGCACAAAATACTGTTACACCGAATCCTCTCCCCAGTGGGACAGCAATATGTCTGTGGACTTTCACCACTAAAAGCCAGGTTTCGATACCTGTGATGAGCAGAGCCCAGATAGCCTATTGCGCAGCTTCTTGTTTAATTTCAAACAAATACACCGAATTCAGTGGTCATAAAATATATTACTTGCCTACCTAAACAGCTATATTACAAAGAAAACTTGAAAATAGAATTAAATAAATATTTTCGATTCGCAACCGAAATTGATAATGTTTATTTATCAAAGCTTCATAATTATGTACAGGTATAATGAACTATAAATATCTAGCTGTTATGGCAACATCAAAACAAAATCTAAATATTGGAGAATCATTCACCTCCCAGTGGCAGAGCGGTGTGTCTGCAAACTCCCACGGCTAAAAACCGAGTTTTGGTACTCGTGGTGAGCAGAGCATAGATATCCCATTGTGTAGCTTTGTACTAAATTCTAAATAAACAAAGAGAGCGATCTAATGACTTCTTGTATAATAAATCCTAAGTATGAACGCAATCCCGTCCTTAAAAATCACTACAGCATGCACGTTTACAGCTTTATTATTATTTCTGAACCGTAAGGAAATCTAATCGATAATTTTTGTTTCAATTTTAGCAACTTAGTTTATTAAGTCCACACCGTGAAACAAAATAATTAAATAATGTATCAGGTCATCCCATAAGTAATGTCCGAAAATTTAATACAGAAAGTGTATCATCATTTGTCTTTGAAGAAGGCTTTAATGACTAAAATATGTAATAGGATGTGTATAAAATGTTCAGACAAATAAGAGAAACTAACCCAACTCCGCTTTTTCAGATATTTTATCAAATAAACCATTATGAAGATGGATGTGTCTGAGGAGCACATTAGGCATATAATGTTTCATGAGTTTGAAAAAGGCAATAGTGCCGCAGAAACTACACGAAACATTTAAGGTGTTTAAGGTGCAGAGTCTCAATGAAAGAAAATGTCGAAGGTGGTTTCAGAAGTTCAGATCAAGTGACTACAGCTTAAGTGATGCGCTACGTTCATGTCGTCGTGTTGATTTTAATGATGACTTGTTGCTGACACTTGATGAAGATTGTGCTATAACAGTTAAAGAACTAGCACAGAAGCTTAATTCAACCCATTCAACAGTTCATCTGCAACAGCTTAGAAAGGTGTCAAAACTTGAAAAATGGGTCCTCCGATAATTTGACAGAAGTTAATTTTAGAACAAGAATGGACAGTTGCACTTCTCTGCAATCTCGTGAACGTAACTTACCTTTATTGGACAGGTTAATGACTGGAGATAAAAAATTGGATATTTTATAAAAAATCTTAAGCGCTGTAGACAATGGTTCAGTACAGATACACTGGCTAAAGCACAGCTCAAAATGGATCTCCACCCTAAGAAAGTCTTCTTAAGCGTTTGGTGGAATATTATTGGTGTGATCCACTTTGAGTTGCTGCCACTCAATGTAACGATTATATCAGACTTATATTGTCAACAGTTAGAGCACTTGCATGTTGCACTGACAGAAAAGAGGTATGCTTTGATCAGGTGTATATGAGTTGTGTTACACCAGGATAATGCATGGCCCCATACAGCAAGTATCACATTTACAAAGATTGAAGAGCTAGACTGGTAAAAACTTCCATATCTTTATTATTCTCCAGACCTTGGCTCATCTGACTATCATCTATTCCGAAGTTTGTAGAACTATCTCGATGGAAAAACCTTCGAACACATGAAGATTTCAAAACTACCCTCTCAACATTCTTTTCCTCCAAACCCCAAAATTTTATAGAAGTGGCATTCAGAAGCTTGTGAATCGTTGGCAGGAAGTAATTAATAACAATGGAACATATATTATTGACTAAATAACAATAAAAGCATTTGAAATCCTTTCTCTTTTTCTGAACTTAAAATCGTACATTACTTAAGGGATGACCTGATACATAGCTGTTGTTTTTAGCAATCATGTCGAGTAAAAAAATAATAAAGAAATGAGTCTGGTGGCTAACTTAAGAAGGCATGTTATTTGTTGAATCGATATTTGGAATAAGACGTTCCTATAGTCACATTTATGCCTCAGATATAAACGCTTTAGGTGATGTTTTTTCAAGTTCTAATTCGGACTCTGGAAATTCAGTATAGGTCATGTACTAAATTCAGCTATATGTTCCAGCATTACAACAGAAGACAATCCAGGCTGTATTCATCAATATATTTGCGAACTACATTATTCACTAAAATCGTTTCGATATGAAACTACCAAAGGTACTACCTAATTCTTAGTCTGTGAAGACCTGCTATGAAGAGCTCACTAGTTTTTATTGTGTATGTTGAAAGCAATCTAATTACACGTTTTGTGTTTTCGAATCAAACTGTAATACATTTCAATCACCTGTAGTTCCGAACAAATAATTTGTATTTTGCATGCAGTCCTTTTTTAAATATAGTTTTGCCGTTTTTAATTTTGTATTCTTAGATTCAGTTTCCACGTGCTTACGTTATCTTACACTTTCATCTATAACAGCTTCCTTTATTTTGCAGTCCTCCAGTAAGCACGGCGCATGTCTGCTGACTTATCATATTAGAAATCGGGTTTCGATACCCGTAGTGGGCAGAGCGAAGATAACCAATCGTGTAGCTTTGTACTTACCAAATCTATTTTGTCTTGTCTTATTTGTGAATAAGATATAATTTGATTTGTTTCCTTATCGTCCCCTTTATTTAACTATAAACAAATCAGCCACTTTTAACTTTCACAATCAAATTTTGATTTGGTTCAGTCAGTCTTTTTATTTTTGTGTTTTCATAATATAACATTACATATATACAGTCATGTGAAAAAGTTAGGACACTCTATGCAAGCCTGTGTATTTTTGTAACATTTTTGGATATATAGATATTTATCTCAATTTTAACAATACTGAGAGATTATAGGAATATTACTAAACAATTAAAACTGAAGAAAAGACTTTTCAAGATCTTCTGTAAATGTAATTCTAAAAAATGCATATTCTAACTGAGGAAAAAGTTAGGACACCCCCACATTTATTCCCACTTAAAATGGCTCAACTCACACAGGTGTATTACACCAGGTGCACATGATTAGAAGATCGTTACTCAGCATTTTGAATGAGGCTTGCCCTATTTAAACCTCAGACATTTAGTTTGGTGTGCTCCTGACTGTTGAAGTGAGAGTAAGCACCATGGTGAGAGCAAAATAGCTGTTTGAGGCCTTCAGAAAGAAAATTGTAGCAGCTTATGAGTCTGGTAAGGAATTTAAAAATATCCCAAAAGATTTTGAAATCATCCATTTCACTGTCCGGAAAATAGTCAACAAGTGGAAGGCTTTCAAAACAACTACCAACATGCCCAGGTCTGATCGTCCAAGCAAGTTCACTCCGAGAGCAGACCGCAAGATGCTAAAAGAGGTCTTCAAACACACTAATATATCATCACGGGACTTACAGTAGGCTCTGGCTACTGTTGATGTGAAAGTACATGCCTCTACAATCAGAAAGAGACTGCACAAGTTTAATTTGCATGGGAGGTGTGCAAGGAGGAAACCTTTGCTCTCTAAGAGAAACATCAAGACCGGACTGAAGTTGCCAGAGAGAATGTAGACAAAGACTAGGACTTCTGGAATAATGTTCTTTGGACAAATGAGTCCAAAATTGAATTATTTGTATACCAGAACAGAGGACATGTTTGGCGTTAACCAAATACAGCATTCCAGGAAAAGAACCTCATACCAACTGTGAAGCATGGAGGTGGAGGTGTCATGGTTTGGGGCTGCTTTGTTGCAGCAGGACCTGGACAGCTCACAATCATAGAATCCACCATGAATTCTACTGTGTATCAGAGGGTGCTTGAGGATCATGTGAGACCATCTGTAAGAAAATTAAAGCTGAAGCGGAACTGGACCCAGAAACACAACAATGACCCAAAACATACCAGTAAATCCACCAAGGACTGACTGAAAACTAAGAAATGGAAAGTCCTGTAATGGCCGAATCAAAGCCCAAATCTTAATCCCATTGAGATGCTGTGGGGTGACTTAAAACGGGCTGTACATGCAAGAAACTCCTCAAACATCTCACAGCTGAAAGAATTCTGCATTGAGGAGTGGGGCATACTTTCTTCAGGCCGATGTCAGAGACTGGTAGATGGCTACAAGAAGCGTCTTAGTGCAGTTATATCAGCCAAAGGGGGTAACACTAGCTATTAGGGGGTAGGATGTCCTGACTTTTTCCTCAGTCAGAATATGCATTTTTGTAGAATTACATTTACAGAAGATGATGAAAAGTCTTTTCTTCAGTTTTAATTGTTTAGTTATTTTCCTATAATCTCTCAGTATTTTTGAACTTGAAAATAAATATATATATATCAAAAAATGTTACACAAATACACAGGCTTGCTATTTATAATATATTACTATTTATAAGTATCTACTATCACTAAAAAAGGGTTATTTTGTTCATCTTTTGTTAAAAGCTGATAAAAATTAGTAGAAAACTTCACTGAATGCTATTCAAAGAAATGTTTTCTTTACAATCAGAAAGGTAAAGCATTTATAAATAATCAAAGATATTTGAACGCTACAGTTATTTTTATACCCTCAATATGAGTATTATTTCTTGCCACTGAATATTGTTTGCTATAATTTGCCATTTAACGGTTGAATACTTTTAGGTTTAATGAAGAACAAAACTTTTAGTTAATTTTCTTTCGGCACGAATTTTCACAATGGACTATCTGTGCTCTTTCCATCAAAGGTATCGAAACCTGATTTTTAATATTAAACCCTCAGACTTGCCGCTGAGTCACAGTTGATGAATAACAAAATTGTTAATGCAAATGTTATGAAACCGGCCTACATAAATATCATCATAATAAAAACTTATTAAAATATTAAAAAAACATACAATTAACGACAAAAAACAATAAGAGTTTAGTGATCGTGTTACTTGCATAACCTTAAAATTACAAAAAGTATAACATGTACAAGCAAATACATTTTAAAGAAACGTTATGAAATAGGCGGAATGAGCAATGATAATTTTTTCTTACTATTTCGCAAGGATTACTGCTTCGCTCTATATGTTGTATCAGTTCAAATGATCTTTTTCTTGCATAAATCACAGCTGAAAGACAAATGACTAATACTGTACAGCTGTGGTGAACAAGTACGTATGTACTCAGCATATTCTATGACACCTTTAACCGTGAATAAAAAATAGGATTGAAAACAAATGCAAAGATGCAAACACAATTGAATAAACCAAACAAAATATTTTTAAAAGACATACATGGCTGAGACTATAACTTGCACTTTTATTTGGTCAGTTAACATGTTTAAATGTTTATCTTCTCTGTATATATCTGAGGGTCGCGGGTTCGAATCCCTGTCGCACCAAATATGCTCGCCCTTTCAGCCGTGAGGGCGTTATATTGTGACGGTCAGTCCCACTAGCTGTTGGTAAAAGAGTAGCCCAACAGTCGGCGGTGGGTGGTGATGACTAGCTGCCTTCCCTTTAGTCTTACATTGCACAATTAGGGACGGCTAGACCTCGTATAGCTTTGCGCGAAATTCAAAAACAAACAAACAATTTGTATATATGATCCATATGCTCACAGAGGTAGGTGACATTGGATAGTAAGAAAACACAATTTGGTCTAACTTGAAAGTGTGTTATTATCAAGATTTTTACCTTGTCTTGTGCAGATGTACTTTTACCTGTTCCGAAGGTTAGAAGTATTCAGTTGTAAAAATCACTGTACCATATCTTTATGAGTAATACTTCATTCCAGAAAGATATCACCTAAGAATGGTCAAGCAAGTATATATATACAAAATAAGCATTATAATAGGTAATCCTTGTGTAACCTAGATGATTGGCGTAAGTTTAAGACCATATCAAAGAAAACCAAATAACATCTGTGCGAAGATTTAGAACAACATAATGGGATACAACCCCACTTCTTTTATCTAAGATAACACTTGCTCTTTCTTTATTTCAGTGCTCTTTAAGGTCTGGGCCTTAAAATTAGACTACATTGAAAATTGTACTTATTTGAATGAAGATATTTGAAGAACCAGTCGGTTGTTATTCAATTGTACATGTGGATAGCTCTGTCAGAGTACATAAACTTTGCACGCACCTCCTGGACAGTCTACATCAGTAATTCTACATTGTTATCAGACCAGGGATAATGCTGTAAAATGCACTATTCTGACCACATTCACTTCGTAAGAAACTGGTTTGTTGTCTCCTTTATCCGTATAGTGCTCTGAATTATCTTACTGCTGTAACGACAAAACGTCAGTGACAGATTGAGCTAACACTTAAGCTTCGGCCCATTTGATGGAGCAATTGATAACGAAAAGTACTTATCGATTACTTCTCAGGGTTTTGTGCGTGAAGATTATAGGACACGTTTCTTTAGTGGAGAACCAATCACTCTGTTGGAATTTTCCCTGTCATGGCGAGTTATTTCACTGAGCAACACACTTGGTACAATGTCAAAGCCACATTTCAACACCTTGGTTCTATCCAAAAAAACTTGTTTGTTTTGGAATTTCGCACAAAGCTACTCGAGGGCTATCTGTGCTAGCCGTCCCTAATTTAGCAGTGTAAGACTAGAGGGAAGGCAGCTAGTCATCACCACCCACCGCCAACTCTTGGGCTACTCTTTTACCAACGAATAGTGGGATTGACCGTCACATTATAACGTCCCCACGGCTGGGAGGGCGAGCATGTTTAGGGCGACTCGGGCGCGAACCCGCGACCCTCGGATTACAAGTCGCACGCCTTACGCGCTTGGCCATGCCAGGCCTTCCAAAAAACAAAAAACAAAAAAAAACTACTTCATATTTTAAATGGTATATAAGACTTTCTTGTGCCTCTAGTTCTTACATTATTAAAACCAGAATTACAATCCAACACACACTCTTAACTCATTATATTAATGGCGATATTACGAGCAACTTTTCTTCTTCACCAATATTAGGTGTTCACATTCTACTAAGTAGCAAGTACCATTCAAACTACATCTAACTGTCAGTTACTCTTTTCGAAGATCTTAATGTGTTCATATACTCACCGAAAATTGTGATTGCTCGTGTTGCTCATCATAACTACGGCTGTAATATCTTTAACCATTCATTGTACATTGTCTACAATCTGAACATCCAACAAACAGATATGCACTTATTGTGTAGTAAAATAATCCGTTTCTCAGCATTTCTCTGTTACTTACTTGGGAATATTAGGGTTATACTGTTGCAGTGTCACTATCAACAACATTTCTCCGTTATTGATCTGGGGACTATTGTACCGTAATGTTGTGTTGTTGAGTGTCACTGTAAATATTTTTATGTTACTAATCTAGGGATTGTTGTATGATAATGTTGTACTGTTATAACATAACTATCAATATATCCCTGTTGCTAATCTGGGAAGTATACTACAGTAATGTTGTACTGTTTTAACGTCACTATCAACATTTCTTTGTTGCTGATCAAGGAACTGTTGCAATGATATCGTGTCATTATCAAAATTTATCTGCTACAGATCTGACGACTACTGCAGAGGATAGTTGTACTATTGAGTGCCAGTATCAATATTTCCTTGTTGCTGATCTGGGGACTGTTGTACAATAACATTGTACTATTATATCGTCACTATCCAATGTGGAATTAATCAATCATGTAATTGATGCATGATCCATTGATTCGTGAAATGTCTCTAACACAATTATTGGCAGCAGGATTTAATAAATACTTCAACCGGAAGCATCTCCTTCTTTGTCATACATTAGCAGCTAAGGATCCGTTAACATGTGTTCAGCTCGTTTAAATGCTTCGTAATACTTTGTACCTGCAATTAAACTGATCCCATTCAAGTATTGCTGACGTTAGTATTTAATATTAATGGATAATCATAATGAGTATAATTTGGCACTGGTTCATCAATCAAAAAGAAGTAAACAAACACTTCAAGAAGTATAACGTGTTTGACAGTGGTACTTCAACCAAAAAACACTTCAAGAAGTATAAGAAGTGTTCACATTTCTATGTTCAAATATAACATTGGACACGTGATAAAAATTGGACACAAACCTTCTAAAGTATGACAGAAACCATATGAAGCTACAAACGAAGCTGGTGATAGTACTTTACACCTGCAACGTCATTGGACAATCCATCCCAACCTACAATATAACCGAACAGCACTACTTCTGTGCTCACGAATACGCATTTACTTTGTTTCAGTTTCAAGATTGTTCTTTGATGTAATGAAATACCATTTCAACAGCAGCTGTTTTGAAAATGTATACAAGCAATAATCAGATATAGAGGTTTTAAGGCCGTAATATAAGTGAAATTGATTGTTTTTAAATTTCGCGTAAAGCTACTCGAGGGCTATCTGTGCTAGCCGTTCCTAATTTAGCAGTGTAAAACAAGATGGAAGATAACTAGTCATAACCACTCACCGCCAACTCTTGGGTTACTCTTTTGTCAACGAATAGTAGGATTCTGAAAGGGCGAGCATATTTGGTGTGACTGGGATTCGAACTCGCGATCTTCGGATTGTGAGTCGAGGGCCTTAACCACATGGCCAAGGTAAAATTATACAACGCTATACTGGATAGATGTTTATCGAAGGTCGTCTTAATGCAAAACACTAAGCTATAACAGCCTTATTTGGTTTAAAGAGCTGCAGTGTTGTGATTTCTGTTCTTTTATCCTTATTCATAGTTTATTGTTGTTGTTTGTGTGTGTTTTTTGTTATGTATGAATCTATTAAGTTTACTCTAGCAACATTACTTTCAAATATGATACACTGAACAATTCAATTTGTATTTATGCACACAAGATGAAAAATACCAACAAGAGTGGCAGTATAAGATGAAAATTTATTTAAAAAAATACAGCTCTATTATACAGATATAATGATGTATGAGTAGCATCCGTTATTCCATGTCGTTATATGATTGTCTTAAAGTCTTCTCTGCATTTTAGCACCGTATCTGTTAAGTTACTATTTTTCAATATGTTATTTTTTCTCTTCGCTGTGGACGTTAAAGCTGTTATAGAACTGAATATCGAGTTCAGTTTTAACGTTCTGTTTTTTGAAACACCTTTTTTTTTCATGTCCCTATAAATGACTATTAAAACACATATACGCATGATGGGCATGCATAGTCTTTTGAATCGTATTTTGTTCCAATGATTGTTTATTATTCTTTGGGTCTGTTCATAAAGTGTCAAAGTTACTTAACAATTTCTCCAATCACCACCAGAACTTATCGTATTCACTACATGCAAGTTGACGCACATAACTATGTACAGTTGCTATTTTCGACTTGGCTGTCTTTCAAGTTTTTACACGCAGTTTAAGATAATAAATTACATTCAGGCTGTGAATGAAAGTTCTATCCACAGAAGCGCATGCGTAGTTCATTGACGGTAAACATGCGTTCCCAATGGTAAACTACATTTACCCCTGAAGAATGCAAACTTAAACACGCGTCAGTTAAATTGGTTTAATGTTAGTTATACGTTCTTCGGGCAACATCATGTAAGTGTTACGTCACGCAAAGGAATACACAGATTAAAATATTATACATAATGTTTTAAATTTTAGTTTATTACTTCCACTACGTGAATGAAATAGGGTCATATTTTGGTATACGTTATTTTTGAAAATTAAAATAATTCAAGCTCCATACCTGAATAAAAAGTCGTTATTAAAGCGCGAATAGTCTATAAATATGAGACGACACACAAAACACGTAGCTTGATTATTTCCAGTCATAGATCGATTTTTTTTTATATTTGTACAAATTCTTTGCTAACCACATGTAATTAAAGTCCGACAGTATATTTATAATGAATGAGTTTCCACATAAGGAGCAGTTTCTGACTAACTGAATGTTCGCTACTTAACTATAATTATTCTTGTAATATTTTAAGATATAGATGTTTTAATTTGTATATAGTTAAACACAAAGCTAGGTAACGCGCTATTTGTACTCTGCCCAACACAAGTATCGAACCAGGGTTTCCTGTGTTGTAAATCTGCAGACATACTGCTGTGCCATTAGGGGGGCATAGATGTGTTAAATAAAAGAGAATAGTATATAATAATGATTTCATAACAGTTTTTAACAGTTCTAACCCAAAATAACTAAACCTTCATATTGAATATTATAATGTTATTTCACGTCATTACATTCTTAAAATTTCTTAGACATTTATTTACACACTAAAACCTTTCAAAGCTATTTTGTAAATCAAATACAATGTTTTCAGACATATAAGTTCTTTATATTATGAATTTGATATTTTCTTTCACTTGCAGTAAAAAAGTGTGAGCTGATCCTCTGGTATAGTTAAATCAAACATATTATTTACCAACATCAAGATCTGGTGGTTACAAAGTATTTCAGTTGTGACTCTTTGGTATCCGTCCACCCACGATTTTCTCATAAGTCGCTTTTCAAGCAGTCTTCTGTTTGACCAATATCTATAGACTCTATTTGGAGCTGGAGTGTCCCAATTGAACAAAACAGTGTCTTGATGATGGAATCCACAGTTTTTACACTGCAAGAAACTGGTAAAGAATTTTGTAAGTGCTGCTGTCGATGTTCCATGATGCAGCTGAGACATAAGAGGGCTTTGATGTTGTGGTTGTATTACATTCTATAATCAATCTCTTAAACAGATATTTTTACCCTTTAAATCTTATATATCTGTGTAGCACTTATAGTGATTATTTACAGTGCATAATACAGAAATGGAACAGGAGAAGACGCTAGTACAATAAACGTATGAAGTTCTTCAGTTGTATTTATATCTTTTGTTAACATCGCCTTAATGTGGCTGGTGAAGTTAAGCTGTTTGTTAAATGTTGTTCCCCAAGTAATCTAGTGTTTCTTTCAGAGAAATAACAGTGATAATAAAGGATGATGATGACATATCCTAAAGACCATATCTGGTTTTGAGTGTTTAGTACATAATTTTTGAATAGCAATTGATCCCTGAGGAAGGCCAGTTTCGATGGTGATCCAATCTGACTGTCAGTTTCCATGCTTCATGATGTATCTTTTGATGTTTAGTGTAATTACAACCAATGTTGCACGTGTTACACTGAATATTCTGAATATTTAGTCAGCAAGAAAAGGCAACTAGACTATTTTTTTAGACATTATTCAGATCTAAAACTACTGGCTACTGCCGCGCTTCCGTGACTAGCTTCAAGCAAATGTAATGCTTCAACAATGTAGATCCAAATCTCTCTTCCACTGTGATATCTGTCTAATAACCATAATAACTAATTAAATATTATAGCTATAGGCTTCTCATGACAATGCTATTTTGTAGAATTATGAATCGATGGCCCTTAAGAAGAGAAAGATCCTTTATAGATTTGGAGAGATATTTAATAAAGGCATCAGTCCACAATTTTATGGCTGTTACATGTTGGCCAGCTATTTTAGTACTCCAAAACTAGCTTTAAAAGGTTGGGTTGCAAGGTTCTTAAAGGTATGGTTTTTACACCTGGACCTGAGGTTTTAGATGTATTCAAAGCTCTACGTATTTCGTCCATGCTGAAGATGGCCTCCACATTAATAAGTAAGTATAGTGCAGATAGTGATTTCCTTAGCTTCATTCTCTCCCCGTAGTCACATAAGTATGAAAGACTTGTCTTGGTATTTAGCTGTATGTAGAGGAATACCACCACCATAAATTATTGTCATTGCCGTGTTTTTGGTTTTTGTAAGAGCCATCAACTCCTGGAAGTTCATAAGTGGGCTAATTGTGAGATTTTTTTAGTTGTGTAGCTCATTCTATTTTATGTCTCGTGCTTCGGAAGATGATCGCCTGCAAAGAGAATTAGCTCTATTATGCGTAGTCCTTTCCTCCTCTGTTCTTAGCTATTTTTCTTTTATTAAACATGTATTATATCCTCTGAAACAACAGAATATCATCATTAGAAGGGCTCTGTATAATAACAGTTATTTTGTTTGTATTATTACATTGAATTTAATAACTAACAACTTTTAGCATCTTCCTCACAATATAAGACCGTTGTTTGTATGCACTCAGTCTCAGCTTGATTGTACTCTGTCGGGGCTTTATTAGTCTCACTTTTCTACCATGATGTTGTATGACTTTTGGAGAAATCACTGACAACCGAAAAAAAATATTGTTTTATGCCTCTTTGTCATCTACTTTTCGCGCGTGTATAGCACACAAAGAGATCATTGGTGACATTATGACCCCTGTAGCAAGTAGAGATGACACCAAGGTAAAAGTAAGATAAATAAAGATAAATTCAGACATTGATCAAGCCTTGTTAGTTTACCCAAGTTTAGTAGTATCAATTTGGTAACTATACTATGAAGAGCAGATTGTAAACATTTGTCATTAGTTATCATCCTTAAGATACGTTTTATAATGCTAATCGTTTATATCATTCACTGTTCCATTTCCCTCGTCTGTAATTATAAACAGGATAAGTAATGTGAAATAGAATACAATTAATATAAAGACTTTATTTTATTGTTAAGACCTATAAAAACTTTGATCAACCAGGATAGATATTTAATCACGAAATATTCTAAGAGAATAAGTTTGAAAATCCCAATTAAATATGTAAATAAATAAATGCATACATTTTACTCTCCTGATTATATTTTAAAAAGTTAATGTTAGTCACTGCTTACTACCTTACTTATCGTTCTTTAATTAACCATGTGTTATACCCACTGAAACAATATAATATTGCTATTATAAAAGTATTATACGATAACAATCATTCTCTCATATTGAATTTAATAAATAACATTGTACCTTTTCTCAATCAACATATAAGGCGGTTGTCGATTTATAAAAAACCTTCTAAACTTTTTTCTGAAATATATTCCAGTTCTTCATCGTTATTTATCTAATATGTTACATTTACTTTGAAAAAAAAAGACTTCTTTAAACCATATTGTTTTTATTTTAAGCCATATTTCAGTTTTTGCTTCTAACAGAAAAACAATGTTGTAATTTTGGATTTTATAACAAGTCTATTAATGAATAACAATGTAGCTTAAAATTTTGAAAAATTAACTTACCTCAAAGAAACCTTCTTCAGCACCTAGAACTATCATTGTGTTCTCTGGTTCTGATTAGAAAGACGTACTTTAAGGAATTTGATGTTGCACGACTAGTGCAGGAAGTGAACCCATATCGATATAACAAAGTAATACCATACTTGCATCTTCAATAATGATTCCCGTTTGTAATGCACTACCTTCATTCAACTAAATTCACATATTTATTGAATAAACCGATTATGGGTTGTTGTTTTTTCATTATATAGGAATTTTTGTACGATCAGTAAATATGCAGATATTTGGCAAGCTGAGTAAATACGAAAATTTAAACAAAACTTTCCTAAAGGGCAGAAAACGTCAATCCATAATACGAGATAAATTCAAAATAACCGGATTTTACCCAACGAACTGCGAAAGGGACCCTGAAGAAGGAAAGAAAAGAAGATAGATAAGTTCTTTGAACGCGATAGTTAGACTGTTTCAAAATACAACTACATTAGCAAAAGCAATGCGTGCACAAAAACAAAACCATACCAAGATTCTGTTTTTAATTCACAAAGTATATAAATAATAACAAAAAATAATAAATGAACTGTATTTTTATCTCCACATCTTATATTTATTCGTAATATTTAACGTAAGCAACGCGCTTTAAAAAGCATTAGTAATAATACATCACTTGTCATTGGAATAGTAATGAAATAAAATGAGATATAAAGTATTAAAATATTACAGAAATTTTTTCATTAATGTTATATACGTTCACTTATAGAGAAAAGTAGATTACCTAAATAAATTATTTTTAGTTCTGGGAAACGTACTGAATGAATAATATCTCAATAACAGTCGTTAACCTTTTTTTCGTGGTACAACGCTAAGTTTCAGGATTTACAACGTTAAAATAAGGAGTTTGATTTACTTCGATGGGCACAGCAGATACCCTCATGTGGTTTTGTTATAATAAAATAGAAACATACATATTCATTCATCACTAGCTTATAAATAAGATTCGATTCATTTTGTTGACACATGTAAATGTAAATCTAATCAATATCTACTAATTATTTACAAATACTCCTGTAGCTTTTCGGAATCTGTAGCGCATACTGGAGGGGGGCCCGGCATGGTCAGGTGGTTAAGGCACTCGACTCGTAATCTGAAGATCGCGAGTTTGAGTCCCCGTCACACCAAACATGCTCGCTCTTTCAGCCGTGGGGCAATTATAATGTGACGGTCAATCCGACTATTCGTTGGTAAAAGAGTAGCTCAAGAGTTGGCAGTGGGTGGTGATAACTAGCTGGCTTCCCTTTAGTTTTACACTGCTAAATTAGGAATGGCTAGCGCAAATAGCCCTCGAGTAGCTTTGGGCGAAATTCCAAAACAAACAAACAAACAAGCTTTGGGCGAAATTCAAAAAGAAGCAAACAAACAAACATATTGGAGGGGCTTAAACATGTTGGCAATGCAGTTAGGAAGAAGACGAGAGTTAAGGTCGTTTTGTTGGAACTTTATTACCAAAATATTTTTGAAAATGAAACAGTATAGGTCATAATCAAACTTATCCATAAAGATAATTCGTCTTTACTTTTGTTTGTTTGTGTTTCGGCGCAAAATTACCCATTGAGGATATGAAACTAAATTCGAAGTTAAATTCCCACTGCAATTATAAAGCATAAGGCCTAAAGCTTATTACAGATCCATCAGTAGAGACTTGTATCTAAACAAAAAGTAATATAAAAGATCTCTCTCCTAATACTCTGAATTCTTTGCACTTTCATCCAACTGTATCTTGATTATTTATTTAAAAAATGGAACAAATAGTTCGAAAACTACTTTGTTTTTTGGAAGTGTACAGAATTAAAATATTTTTATAAACTTATCTTAATTTATCAAATTTTGTTGAAAATGCACATTAGTTAAAATTTCGAACTTAAAACAGCGATCTCTCGAAATAGAAAATAGTTAAATGATGAACATAAGAAAAGCTTGTCTACCGGAAGGCGAAGTTACCTGCTGATCATTATCAAGAAAATATTTTCTAGAAGGCATGGTTACCTGTTGCTCAATATCGGGAAAGTTTTTTCTAAAAGGCATTGCTTGTTTGTTTTTTGAATTTCGCGCAAAACTACACCAGGGCTATCTGCGCTAGCCGTCCCTAATTTAGCAGTGTAAGACCAGATGGAAGGCAGTTAGTCATCACCACCCACCGCCAACTCTTGGCCTGCTCTTTTACCAACGAAAAGTGGGATTGATTGTAGCATTGTAACGCTCCCACGGCTGAAAGGGCGAGCATGTTTGGTGCGACGGAGATTGAATCCGCGAGCCTCAGATTACGAGTCGAGTGCCTTAACCACCTGGTCATACCGGGCCCAGCAGAAGATAACGTAAAGTTATGATTTTACTCTCGCGACCTGATCTGTTAATAAATTCCCTGGCAGTAGCTTCACTAAGAGAGAGACTTATTGAGAAATATTTATATTGAAAGTTATTTTTGGAATATTGTATTTGCTGGTTTTTTATTGTGCTGTTCTGATTCTTTTTCCTGTTTCCGTTATTGTTGATTTATTTATATTTATGATAAATTGTTTTTTAATATTGGTGTGAAGTCTTGACAAGGCAAGTGTTTATTAAATACGTTGTAGTATATGTTGAATTTATTTCTGAGTGTTGTGATTGTTGTTTGTTGTTGAATATTGATTGTAGAGGTGTGTTCATTTTCTTTCATACCGTTACGTTTTCGCTACAGTACTTAAGTCGGTTATTTCAGTTCTTTTGTCTCTTGACTATTTAAATTCGTTACTGTGACGCAACGAAGTTAAAGAGTTAGACAAAGAAGAAGTCCAGTAGTCTTGGTAATAAAACACTATTTCTAAAATATAAAAATTTGTATTTTAAACTATGTGTCTATTTGCTTGTTTTCCTCTTATGTCTATCCCTCCTAAACAGTCCTGAACTCGCGCTTTGCAAGAACCTATAGGTTTATTATTGGACATCAGTATACCTCAATGCCACAGACTGGTTATAAGATTTTGATGCCATGACCAAAGGATTTGTTATCAGATAATATATTTTAATTGCTCTTTTTTTATGTTGAGTGTCTGGTAAACCAACATTTATAGATAGTGTTACCTTGAAAAGTAAGTTTCTGAAACCACCTAAAACGTACAGCAGAAACGAAACATCTGTGGCACTAGTGAGGATCAGTCCATGAATATAGCAAGATATAAGAGGGGCATTCTCAACCATTATGACAAAACTATCGACATTTTCGTTTCGTTCTCGAAACCAACAGATTGAAGGCTGCTTTACTGAGAAACCACTGGAATACTTAAATGTTTGTTTTGAATGTCGTGCAAAGTTATATAAGGGCTATCTGTGCTTGCAGCTCCGAATTTAGCAGACAAACTATAGAGAAGGGAGCTAGTCAGCATCATACACAGCCATCTCTTGGGCTGTCCTTTCAACTATCACATTATAATACTTCAGAGCTGAAAGGACTAGCACGTTGCATGACGGGCATTTGAAACTGTAACCTGTGGATTTCAAGTCAAGCGCCCTAACCACCAAGCCATGCTAGGCCCTGGAAGCCCCAGTACAGGATCATAGCAAAGTATAGAACGGCCATGATGACAAAGAGTGGACTGAATATCTCAAGACTTACTGAGGAGGTCGCTTGAATAGAACGTCAAGGCGCTTTGGACAAACCTCAGCAATGCAAGGCGTCAACAATTGAGGATTATTGTGAGATGTTAGCGTATGTAATCACAATTCCATCAGATGAAGCAGATTGATCTTGTTATGATCCAGTGAGTGTGAAGGTTAATCAAAGGCCTTCAAAGCTGGCAAAGAACACAGAAAAATTTGTTAAGTTGCGTCTGTTGAGTAAGTACGTTGTAAAGGATGACTTTAAATTTGGTATCGCATACAACATTGTGATGGTTGTAACGATGGTGCGCGCAAACGCATACCGAGTCATTACACATTCTTTAACAATGTTGGAACTTCATCACAGTCAATGATGTGACATTCAGTCATACAATAGCCTCACAGCTGAATTCCATTTAAAATAGCTCTGTTTTTACGGTCTCAAGAGCACACTTGGTTCAGTTTCATCCATTATGCACAAAGGATATCCTCATTTTGGAAATTCTAAATCCCCAACATGAACACGTTTTTATAATTTAATTGTATCAAAATTTTGCAGTAGTCCACAACAATTCATATTCATCAATGTACTTATGCAAACTATATTATCGTATAAATATTTTTCATTAGATATTTTCATATCGATTATGATCGATACACAAATTTAAAAAATCTGTCCATTATGTTTAAATGTTAAAATTCTGTTTTTCAAAATCGTAATAATCCAAAATAAAAACATCAAATTTGTAACAAATAATAATATTATAATGTGATGATGCCTATTTGTAAAATAAGGAGGAAAACAGAAGTTATGAAACAACTTACGACAAAAAAATAGCACGAAACAAAGTAAACTTTATAAAAGATACGTGTTTGTTCCTACCTGTAAACTTTATAATAGGTGAGTTTCATTGCACAATTACTGCTTTAGGAATGTTAACTATTTTTAGTGAGGTCCTGAATATCTATTAGAGCCTTAAACTTGTTTTGGTTTTCTTCAAATTCTAGCTTTCTGGCAAAATCAACCTTTTTTGTTGTTGTTGTGGCTGTTATAAAAAACACTTAATCAACTCACTTGGTATTATAACACAAAGAGTGAGTAATACTATAAAATATAAATGTTCATGCTGAGTTTGTTTGAGACTTCACGCAGCATAACTGTTAACTGTCTCTAATTTTGAACTCGTAGACTAGAGAAAACACAGCTTGTTAACAGCTCTTACCATTAACATCAGGATTAATGATATCTGACCAAATAGCGGGATTTTACTGGTAACTCATCCATGATTTAAAAATGCGTAGAGTGTTTTAGCAGCAACAGGTTGGGAACAGTAAACTTTTGGATTCACAGTCTGAGTATGATGGTCAGTGAACATTAACCCACGCCCGGATATTTATATTATAAGATAATATATTAAAAAAATGATAACATAAAAACATTAACATAATAATAATTAAAAAAACATTAAACTTAATGTGAGTAATATTTGGTTAGTTTGCTAGATTAGTATCCAAAATAACGATATTAAAAAATAAAGATCAATTATAATTATAGTAAAACACGGCCAAACATTTCATAATTGCACAACACTAAACGTTAATTCAGTAGTATCAAATGTACAACAACAATATGAATCACAATCAGTAAAAAAATTAAGTAAAAATAAAACTCATATTTTTGTTAAACATATCAGATCTTATATTATTGTTGCAGAAGCATCAGTACCTCGCCGCTGTCTCTCATTAGTCCCTTGCTTTTAAACCTAACTTAAAATGCTTTTAGTGCTAAAAACCAGGATCTGCTAGTTCCAAACTGACCAAAACACAGTGTAATGGTTTGCTTTTGTCTTTATATGTGTTGAACTGAGCTTTTACATACATATAAAAGAAGCAATATAATTTGTGTACTCAATGGATAAAGACATCACCAGAACCCTAGACTGTACTTGCATCAAACTTCATTATTTTGCCCAGGTACAAAGGGTTGATATAGTCAGTTTAGTATCAATTTTTGGCTGTACTCTTGTGATATTTTGAACTAGATGTACCACTCAATCCTGGAAGTTTCCGTATTGTGGTTGTTCAATAGGCCCTCTAATCAACTTCGACTGGACATATGGATGCTGTACCTATCAATCAGGCGAACTGACTCATATTCTTAACTTTTTTCTTTTGTTATTATCAAGTCTCAAACACAAAATGTGGTACATATACATGACTTCCAGAATGTAACTTTGCAGCTACAGCCCTTGAATCTATAATCAACCATAACAGTTGCTTCTTCCACTTTTAACAAACAGAATTAACACAACTAAGGCTCTGTTCCCTTAACAGGTTTATCATTGACAAAGAGTGAGCCAAGTCCAGCTACTGCATTTGTTTCTGGCTGTGTACAGTAAACATGGTTGTATTCTCTCTCTCTCTTCTCTCAAGTCACATAATTTGTTCTTTCCAGAATAGTTCTGTATTGGATGCCAGCAAAAATAGTGAAATCTTCTGTAGACACCGCAACTGGACTCAAATAGCAATAATTCTTTATCTGGCAAAGTCGATCCAGTACTAAGATTTATGTTTCTCTCAGGAGTTATATAACTTAATTTGAACCTCCATGGGTTCTGCTGATCGGTTAATGATTGGCAATCATCCTTGGAATGTTTGTCTCAGATTTAAAGAACTCTACAACCAGCAAAAGACTCTTCCCTAACAGCCTCTTATCCATGAACTATGAGGTTTATCCTGCTATAAATACTATTTCAGTGCTATTGTCACGTTGCAGATATGATTCATGTATTGTATATGTCTCAGATACGATACTATTCATGTAGTTCAAAAGCATCAACATATCTTTGTACTTATTTTGTGATACTTTATTTGCAGAGATACATGCAAGTGCAAAAGCTAAGTGACAACGAAATGATCGAATAACTTAATTGACAAGGAGTGCAGGAAGCGCTAAAATATATCAAGAAAACAACACATCATCAAGTTTACGAAGAAGTAACATTTTATCTTCATTATATTTTATGTTTTTCACTTTCAAATAACATACTTAAACTTGATTGACTATAAATTAAAACACACGACGGCAAAAGAGATCACTGAATGTAACTACTACACATTTCAACACTACAAAATACTAAACATGCTTATCTTTCCTGGGACTGAAACTAGATTGGACTGTGCTTACGGAAGATTGGCCTTTAGGTTAAGCAGGCGTTGAAACCAATGCACTAAGTTACCAGTAAAACGTCACAGTCTTAAAATAGTAGTTAAAAACATTCAAGAGTGAACTTTTCCAAGAAACCAATCAATGCATAGATTCTGAATTCTACAGGAATAACCTTACTTCGGGGTATGCTTTCCAAAATTTCGTTTTCTACATATAATGTGATAAGATCAAACTGTATATAAACATACATAAAAGATAGAGACACTGAAAAATTAATAATTAACATAAAAATAAACATAATATACTTTTGACACCATGTGTCAAAAAAATAAGACTGAAATTATAAGTATTGTTTCTGTCTTTCCAGTAAAAATAAATAATTTCTCTTGGTTATAACAAATGAATGTTTGTCTATCTGCAATACTAACTTACCAAAACGAACAGGGATTTTTTATATGTGAGAAGCATCTTCGCTTTAAATTCCATGAGATATCACTGTGAATGTAAAAAAAAAGCTATGATGTAAGAAAATGGAAGTCGATACTAATGAACCAGCCATGTATTTGTTTTATAAGTGTATTAATTCGGATTTCCTCCCAGGTGTTGTTTCTTCAGATGTCTGATGATTGTTTGTGTTACTTTTATTACTATTGCGCGTCTATTATATATACACATTTGTGTTTGAGGAATGTCCCAATCTGCTTTGAAAATAATTTCCTCTGCTTCACACTAAATTTAAGATGTGTATAAGGGCTGCTACCTGAGTTTAGTGATACTACCTAACTATTTGTTGTGACTCCAATCAAAAGCAACTTCAGTGTAGAGCTCGAGAATTATTTCAAGGAAGTTAAATAAAAGTGTCAAAAAAAGTTTCATAAATAAATAACCTGTTTTCTAATTTGTTCGTTTTATCGCGTAAAGAAATGGTTTTATAGCTTAAACGATTGAATACAAAATTCGTACAGTATTTAACACGTTCACTTAACTTGATAGCTGGACTACTTCATAGGTTTATTTTACCTTATATGTGTGTGTGTTTCGTCTATTGTTTAATTGAGATGAATTAAAAATGAAAGAGAACCTTATTACCTTATTGTCTTAGCGACCCGGCATGGCCAGGTAGTTAGAGCGCTAGACTTGTTATGCTAGGATCGCGGGTTCGAATCCTCGTCACACCAAACTTGCTCGTCCTTTCAGACGTGAGAGCGTTGTAATGTGACGATCAATTCCACTATTCGTTAGTAAAAGAGTAACTCAAGAGTTGACGGTGGATGGTGATGACCAGCTGCCTTTCTTCTTAATGTATAAGAATGCTTCTAACGTTATTACAATTAATGCAAATTCAGGAAAAAATATATAATGCTTTTATAAGCTAATGGGTGTCAGATAGCATGCACTGAATCTTGATGATTTGAGATGAAGACGTTAATAAAAGTACTTAGTACTTATTAAGAGCTTCTGATCCAAAAGCTAACCCTAAAAAGCACAACGATCAAGTAAGTACTAGCAATTTAAATTTTGCATAATCTATTATTTTAGTAAACCTGTGAATTATCTCCCCTTTTTAACATATCGTTCCTGGAATTTGAGCTCATAACACAAAATTCGTTTGAGTGTGTATGTGGGTGTGTTTCATTACAGTAAAGCCACATCGGGCTATCTGCTGTGACCACTGAGGAGAACTGAACCCCTCATTTTACATGGTAAATCTGTAGACTTACCGCTGTCCCAGTGGAGGACTAATTCGCTTGAATATTGCAAAGATGCTGTAGAGAAATGAAAGTATACACGGAAGCTGTCTTATACAGTCTAATATAAATAACATCATCCTCTTAAGTAACACCATGGCAACGTTGCTGCAGAGAAATGAAATGATGCAAGGTGGCTTTATTTTACAGTCTAATACAAATTATATCATTTTTATCCCTCAGTAACACTACACCGTGTAAATTCTGTTCATATGACGATGTGTTTGTTCGGTACAAGTTTAATCTATTGATTCCTTCTTCATCCCTTTTTAGACACATTTATTCATACTAACTGTTGAGCTCATGGAACAAACTGATGCCTGTTACTATCAATGACGTGATACGAGAAGGTATTATCTGGTACTGAATCTAATACTAAACATTTGCATGCACTAACCAATCAGCAGCGTGTAGTTTCTATTTACAACTACGCTTACTTATGCTAAAACACGGGAAGAAATCTGCCTAAGAAAACCACGAGTTTGAAACAGAAAAGTTAGTTTTGAATTGAATATTCAGAAAAACTCAACTAATTAAGTCTATATATTTTTAAACTTAATTTATAATATTATAAAGAAACAGATATTCGTTTTAATAGCTCTGAATATTTCAAGCCTAATGTGTTTAAAGTTGTATAGAAAGCGGAAGGCGGAAGTAAAGTTTGACATGTGATTTTGCTCGCCCTGTAGAGTACAGAACAGCCGAGCTGTTGTGAGCGGCTGAGCAACCTATATGATGATAGAAGTATTTGGAAGTTAGGCTTAGCTTCTTACCTGCCGAGATAAACGTTCGGGTGAGAAGTTTTTAAAGCAAACTTATTTATTCAATTTGAATTACCCGTTATTGTTGTATTTTCCCTTGAGTTAAATCCGGTATAACTGATATATTTTTATTGTTCAAGTACTTTTGTGTTTCAATTAAAAAGAGAGAGAGTGTGAGTGAAACTGTTTAAAACACTGATATTATTTATAATAATAACCAGAATTTCAGTATTTTCGCGTGTTCTAAACAAAATATTTGAATTGAATATACACTTCTAAGCAGAACGGCCATGGCGTGAGATATAATCGTATTATCACACATGTATAAAGAAGATTTGTAATCACGAGCCGCGCATTATTTTCAATTGAAGAGAAAGTGTATGACTGGAATAATTTAGAAAACAAAAACTCAAACTATTTTTATTGCTACGTAGTACAAATAGTCCTGTTCTTTTTGTTTTTAAGTTCTTACGATATCTAAGCTCTTATAGTTGTGATTTTTATTGCTATAATTTATATATTATTGATTCATAGAAAAATATAATTTAATTGTGGGACTACTGGTTTTATTGGAAAATCAAAAATATGTGTAATAGTTTTAATATTATTATAGGGAGGCCCGGCATGACCAGGTAGTTAAAGCACTCGGCTCGTAGTCTGAGTAACACCACACATTCTCGCCCTTTCAACCGTGGGAGCGTAATAACGTGACGGTTAATCCCACTATTTGTTGGTAAAAGAGTAGTCCAAAAATTGGAGGTGGGTGGTGATGACTAGCTGTCTTCCCTCTGGTCTTACACTGCTAAATTAGGGACGGCTAGCTCAGATAGCGCTCGTGTAGCTTTTCGCAAAATTCAAAAACATACAAACAAATTATTATAGGGCATGATACGAATAATATTTTTCTGATAGTAAAGCAACCCAGACATGCACAAATTACAAAGCATGAAAAACATATAAAAGAGCTTCAACAACACTGCTTCTACCAAATGATAAAGTACTAACAACTTTATTAAGTCTTAAGTTTTAAGGCTGGTAAAAGATATAGAAAATAATCTATTGCATAAGAAACAGAGAGCTTCCAATACAATTTAGGGTCGCGGGTTCCCATCCCCGTCGCGCCCAACATGCTCGCCCTTTCAGCCGTGGGGGCGTTATAACGTTACGGTCATTCCCACTATTCGTTGGTAAAAGAGTAGCCCAAGAATTGGCAGTGGGTGGTGATGACTAGCTGCCTTCCCTCTAGTCTTACACTGCTAAATTAGGGACGGCTAGCGCAGATAGCCCTCGTGTAGCTTTGCGCGAAATTCAAATCAAACCAATCTTTATCATTTTTTTAAAAGTTAAGTTAAAAGCAATAGTGTCATGTTCACGAACTATACCTACCAAAGTCCCACTTCTTTCAAAATGCATTTGGCAGAGTAACGTATTACATTAAAAGTTAAATTAATTCATTTCAACAGAAACATAATTTTATGTTTAAAATCGTATTATTAAATATGAAATGTTAATAGTCACAAATTATATTGGTAAAAGGTTTTCCATTAGGTTACGTTGTCTTGGTAGCTACTTTATACGTTTTTACAAGAGTTTCAAATATAAATAATGTTCTTCTTCTAAAATAATAATAAAAGAATATCTTAGAACGATTAAAACTTAATGGTATGATATAAATTAAGTTCATCGTTCAAGGTACTTAAAAATACGAAACATATATTTCATTCGGAGGTTAACCGGAAATATTGACGTGACATTAAACCAAAGTACAGCTAGACATGTATCGCTTTTCTAACGTAACAATTCTTCGTTTTAACATTGGTTATTTAAATTATCCTCTGATGTTTTAATAATGCAGTTTAACAATATAGATCTGTTTCTTATTTTTTCTTTAGCGCTATCTCTGATATGGTCCTATGTAACAGTAGAGTTAGTTATTTGACATTTTATAGTCTTGTATGAAATAAAATTGAACGAGATGAATCCATATTTGCAAAAACAAAGTACTAGTCAAGTTAATATATGGCTTGCCATCCTTAAGATATTTAGTGTATTGATTAGTTTGACAGTGTTAACTAATATGATTCTATCTATATTACTTATAACTGTAATAATTTTTTTTTTAATATTTATTGTTTAACCACATCATAAGTTTATGTTTCTTTTAAGCATAAAATGGAAGTGGAGTCATTCTATAGTGATTGTTCTTTGGATCAGACCGAATATTTTCCTCAAACAATCAACAATGGAACAATGGCTAGAAGTAGAGAACCAAGAATTTTTAAAGTAAACAAACCATTTCTAATTAAACGTGAACAAGTTTTTGTTTTTATTTTATTAATTTATTTTCAAGCATTTCTGTAAAATTCACTTGAAAGTTGTAGATTTAGCGTTCGTTTGTTTATTGAAGAAAATAAAATAGTTATATGTATTACATTGTATTGTTTCTGATTAATATAACATCATCAAATTCATTACATAAACATCCAAAATGTAAGAATTAAGTTTTGTAACAGCGTAACTTATTAATAAACAACAAACTTGTTTATTTTAAGATTGGCAGTTTGTAGCACTCAAACTGTTGGCAACACATTTCAAATCTAACGTCATATCGTAATTAAACCATTTTGTGTTGTCGTTTTTGAATTAACCACAAAGCTACACCACGGGTATCGAAACCTGGTTTTTAGCGTTGTAAGTCCGCAGACGTACCACTCTGCCATTAACGGTATCATTTTGTGTAATTTTAGTAACGAAAAGATAAATTTTACAATCACTTAACGCTTGAGGAAAAGAGATGTCTAAATTCATTTTAAGTAAAACGCCATTGGTTACAAGTTGTATAGCATATTAGAGCGTACATAATTCTTAAAAATACCTAAATATATATATTCTCCAATAAAAAGTACATAATCTGCTTATGCTCTAGTTTTCTGAATTGTAATATTATGGTCACAAATGCTGTTAACAGTTTAATTCATACCTGCATTATATGTATCACTAAGTTTCAGACATGGGTGGATTACAAGAAATCTCAGTGTCAAACTTGAGATAATTGGTTTGATAAGGAACAATTTAAGTGTGTTAAGTTAGAATTAAATCAGCTATAGTTTAACACAAACATGAATACATTTTGCTTAACATATAAAACAGTTAAGAATATCGAAGTCAATGCAAAACCTTTGTAACGTTTAAAACGATAATTGGCTATTTTCAATCAATAATCTATCTTGCAATAACTGTAGGTGTTATTATGCCTATTAAACACTAAACTGAAACCACAGTTTATGGCTCGTGAACTATTTTTATGAGTAGCATATTTTTCTTGAGATATTCCCTTGGCATAAGTATGGTGTATTTTGCAATCCCAGGTTTCCTTCTATTCTAATGCTGATCTGTCTACTGTTCCATAATTAGTTATTTTATAGAAAGTTACAATGGATAAGGTAATATCAAATTCCACCTCCTACATTGGCTTGTGTTTGAAGAAAAATGTTCTAGGCTATTACAAGTGTGTGCATTAAAAGGCTCGTGTGCAAACCTGTGAACAGGGTTTCAATAACGTATAACTGGGAAAGAGATATAACTGCTCTTTGCACATGTTCTCTTTATTTTAAAACTATGGATGTTAACGTACCAAATCTAAAGCAATAATTATTTCCAAGTCAAACTATTGTTGTTAATTTACATTATATCATGTAAATCAGTTGTCGTGTATCCTTCATATTTGTACATGGACCGGCATGGCCAGATGGTTAAGGCATTCGACTCGTAATCTGAGGGTCGCGGGTTCGAATCCCCGTCACACCAAACATGTTCGCTCTTTCAGCCGTGGGGGCATTATAATGTAATGGTCAATCTCACTATTCGATAGGAAAAGAGTAGCCCAAGAGGGCGGTGCGTAGTGGTGACTAGCTGTCTTCCCTCTAGTCTTACACTGCTAAATTAGGGACGGCTAACGCAGATAGCCCTCGAGTAGCTTTAGGCGAAATTCAGAACAAATCAAACCATACTTGTACACCATACCCATGGATTATTATCTTTCTTACATTTCATTCTCTTATTTATGCATGTGTATACACATAAAACTCTAATAATTAGATATTTTACACTTCTTAAAAATTTGTTGAAGTGCGTGCTTACAAAGCGAAGCAGACACTCTGGAGCTGTCCAAACAAGTTCAGGACAGAACCCTGGTGAGGTTAAGAGAAGGAAAAACTGAGGCCCTCCCTGGAACAGGAACTTAATTAGTTTTAAAATTGATTAGACAGAGGCTCCTGTAAAATACACATTTGTTCATGACGATAGCATTGATAAACTGTTTGAAATTATGTAATGAGATCCAGTATTCTTGGAAAGCTTTATTTCCTATGAAACACTACGCAAGAAACATCACAAAACTAACCCCCCTTTCGAATTTTGGAGCTAATTGATGGATTTTACATCATATAATAGGAAAATCATAATATTTTCATAGAATATGAACATAAATCTAATAAACATAGATACATTTGGAATATATACGTAATTCTTTAGTGTTCATAGCACACATCTTACATGTAGAGTGATTTTAAACATTTTCTTGGAAAATTCGTTGTTTTATTAGTAAAATAAAAACAATACAAAATGCTCAAGGCTATGCTCGACAAAACTTTGGACATTTTTAGTCTCCTCAGTACAACAGTAACACTAGGAGAGACAAATAGTTGGATGATATTGGAAAATCCAACGTAATGTAATCCACGGCTTCTGCACTTCAGACAGAATTATGGCATTGCCAATTACTAATAGTTCCATTTAGATTCTACAATTTTGTTATGATATCTGATTTTTATTTGTGTTTCCCTGTGTTTTTGCTGTTGTTTTTTCAGAGTGTAATTAGAATAAGTATTATATTTGAAATACAGTATTATGATTCATTTTAGTCTGTTTTTCTCCTCTGAAAGAGTCTTATACTTATGTATTTCATCAGCTTCGTCATGAATGATTCGCGTTACTACTATGGAGGGTATTCTTGCTTCTTAAATCAAATTGGCTTACATAGTGTTCGTGGGTCAAGTTAAACCTAACAAATCAAACACTACACTCTAGCTGTAACTTAAGTCAGTAATCTCGGTCTGTTTGTAAGATCAAGCTCCGTTTCCTGATGATTGTGTAATGAGGAAGAGGAAGATTAAAGAATTGTAACAATGAAGAGGTTGAACTTTATCGGTGCTGCCCTTAGTTTCACACTTCCAATAATGGCTGATTAGAGTATGCACTACGTCTACTTTATACAACCATTTAACCAGCCCATAATGTTGACGATGACAGTTGGTGGTTCGCTTAAAGTCCCGGTTGGTTGGTCCAACAAAGCACGCCAGTTTGCAAAGAAAGTGATATAATGGTATTCTGTAAGTATCCTAATTGCACCACCTAGCGACAACACGTGAGTCTTTACATGTTAAAAGTCTTATCTTTTACGAACATAAATACTAAAATGAATAAGTTTTATAGATTATATTGCAAAAACCAAGGTTCTATTCAGAGCTATAATTTTATAAAAGCGAAGGTGGAAAACCATCTTTCGTGTTAGATGAATAGTTTGAATAAAGGTCTTATTTTATAGAGGCTCAACAGAGATTACTGATTTATTTATGATCGTTTGATGATTAAATGATAAGTTAGATGTAATTTCGTTTTCAGTCTTTTTTCCTTTTCAGGCATGTGAATTAAATGACATCAAATAAATCAAGCTTTTATTACAAATAACTAACATGTTATGTCACATTATTTGTTCATTTTCTTTCTAATGTAAAGAAAGGATAATGTATTCTTATAAATCACGACTGTATATTAATTAACAAAATTCTAGTTAACTGAAATATTACGTTACCCACAAAAGAGCAAAACATGATTTTCTTTTTTGGAAAGATCCCATCGTAAGCGATCTTTTGAAAACTATAACTCGCTACAGTTGTACTACTATACCGCATCGCACATAATTTTCAAGGTCACATAAATGTCTCTGCTAAAACTGTCATATCAATAATGTCCAACACCCAATAATATTTCCTCTATCAACCAAACCATCACCTGTTTCGATCTCCGATGACTTCGAAGCCTATGAGTATACTGAATGGATCTCACGATCGGCTAGTGCTGATAATTTACATAGATGTTCGTCAAAAGTTTGTTTCTTTTTCTTCCTTTCATTCAAACGAAATTGTTGGTATTAACCTACTTCTTACGTTATAAGTATGTAGATCATTCACAGGAGTAGATCACGAGAAAATATATTTGGTGAGATGAGTACTACAACAAGCGGTATCAGGTTTTCCTAATGTTATAATTTTGCATCCATGGTAACCAGCTGGAATTGTTATTTATGTATAGGTTCATTATTTTTCAAGGTGCTGGAAAAGAATGATTATAGTAAATTATTTTTGTCATAAATCGATAATTTTAGAATTATCTCATTTTAAAGCATGACATTCACTATTCGGTGTCTTAGGATTATTCATACAACAAGAGTGTATAATTGTATTTAAACCACATGTATGTATGCCATATCCACTGCAGCAGACACCTTTCGTTCCGTGCAACAGCTAATTTTTCGCTGTAGTAGCCTAACACCGACCTGCGGACTTACTTTGATACACGTGGTGGGGCATAGCACAAGTAGTCCATTGTGTTGCTTTATGCTTAACTAGAGACAACATTAGTCGCTATAGCGTTTCGACAACTATTGTGTTTGTCGTAACCCAGCCGGCTTGATGAGCTCTGGTATTCATTGGAACTCGTCGTTGGAAACGAAGATGGCGGACATAGTGTAGCTCAGTCTTTTTCTTCTCAAAACAATCCTTAGGGGCCGAATAAGAATTTATTGTTTAAAAATACAGTAAACTTCACACGACTGTCTTATGACAAATAATTGATTTTTTTCTATTTACATTAATTAGTATTTGTTTACCACGTACCATGCCAATACTAGACAATTTACAGAATGGCTTTTTATGAATGATGTATTATTTTATCGAACATTTCAAACAATAAGAGTTTAAATGAAGTTAAGTTATACCTCAATGATAAAGGTTAATTTGGCTCTGATAGCTATATTTTAGGTTAATACCATGTAAGGAAATGTTTAAATGCGCTCTGATTGCTTTACAAACATTTTCATAGCATACAGATTTGGAAACTCATTTAGATTTAAAAGGTTTGCAGTATCAGACTGTGAAATAGACCAAGATTAGTAACTATTTGCAAGTTTCCTATGGTGCAAACCAGCAGTTGGCTATGTTTCTTTTGTTATCCTCCGATTGGGTTACAAAAATTACTTTAACCGCGATAATAAATCACCAAACGAATTAGCCTAAGGTATAACTTTCATTTTGAAGTGTGCATATGCGTACCGAAAAGGTGTATAATAATAACTCTGATGGTTCAGCGGTAAATCTGAAGGCTTATAATGCTAAAAATCGGGTTTCGATACTCCCATTGTGTAGCTTTGCGCTTAACAACAAACAAACAAAATGTATAATAGTAAGGGATAATTTTATTTTGGGATTTATGTTGATTTTTTTTTTTTAATTAGCAAGAAATAATTGTCACTGAACAGGAGCTAGTATCATCGCATTGAAGGAAATGTTGCTTGGCTAACCTAAGCAGTTAATGATGGTTTATCCGGTTTCAGCTAGTATTATAAAACGATGTTAACCTAAATGTTATACGCAGAAAAACAAACAAACAAACAAAAAGTACTGTTTTTGATTCATCTGAGATTTATGTATATGAAAACATACGCCATATAAATAAGTTGTTTGTTGTTTCATAAGTTATTTTGAATTAAGCACAAAGCTACACAATGGGCTATCTGTGCTTTGCCCAACACGGGTATTGAAACCCGGATTTTAGCGTTGTTAGTCCGCAGACATACCGCTGAGCCACTGGTGGGCATATAAAAAAAGAAACGAAAGTAAGGCTATGTTTATCTTTTTTAATGAAAAAATATTTGATTATCAATAACTATTTCAATGAAAATTATGTTTTTAAATTCTCTAAAGTGAAGACAGAGTTAAAAATTCTGGTCTGAACCAATGTTTTCATTGTTTGTAGGACTTATTAATCATATATCCAATAACTTAAAAAAATCAATTATTTTGCAGATAAAATTTGAGTTGGATTATTCTTTGCGTAAACTTAATGCCAATGTTATGATTCCACCTAATGCTCTTAAGTGGGAAGTGGTCAAGGATGACTCCTGTGTGTTTAGATCTTTTGCATCCATACAGAAAGTTCCATCTCTGAGTGATATTTCTCAAGAAAACTCGATGGGTGAGTGTATTTTTGAGATATCATAACTTTATAAATAACTATAAATTTTACTATTTTGATTCACAACTTTTATAAAACTCTGGGATTCATAACATGTAGTTGAAAGCTATGTAAAATGAGCCTTTAACCCATATGACTATATCTATCTATATATATATGTATTACATATATATACATTAAGTGGCTTTAAGCCTAGCCTCACATAGTTTATGGTAATTATTAAAGTTAAGTAAAAAATTATAAGGAGCTCCTATGACATTCACACTATAAAAACATAGCTATATGTAATTTTCGTTGTTTCTCTTTATTGCAACTACGCAATAACAAGATATTTGTTTTTAACAGTTTCTTTTAAAATTCTTGGTATTTACAAAATTAATTTTCAATTGAAGAACTTAAGAGTACATAATGCGTATATATACGTGTGACAAATATTTTTATAATAAAAAACAAGACTTAATATTAACGCTACAAAACAAAAACCAAATCACCAAGGTATAAACTGTAGCTTGTGATATACGATGTGTCCAAGTTTTGGGGATAATTGAGGAAGCAAGATACACATAGCTATGGGAATATAACGTCTATCAACCTCAACTTTCGTTCACAAAACCTCACATCTAAAGAAAAGTAATAATAAAATACAAGTAGTAAAATAAAAGTTTGTTTGTTGTTGCTTTTTTTAATTTTGCGCAAATCTATACCAGGACTATCTGCGTTATCCATTCCTAATTTAGTAATGTAAAACTATAGAGAGGGCAGCTAGTCACCACTACTCACCGCCAACGCTTGGGCTACTCTTTTACCAATTAATAGTAGGATTTACCATCACATTATAACGCCCTCGCTGCTAAAAGGGTGAGTGTGTTTGGTGTCACGGAGATTTGAGCCCGAGACCTCCCTTACCACCTGGCTATACCAAGCCTAAGCAATATATGTAAGTGTTCAAACTCACAAAGTCCCACACTAATATCACCTTTCGCTGTTTGCAGACAGTTATGGGAATGTTATTGTTCTCGGAAAAATAAATAAATAAGAGAGGAAAAATATCCTAACGTTGGAAGTGGTGTGTAAGGAAACCTTACTTCCGGAAGTTGGTATTCTTGCCTCCACATAGATTGTACACATTTCTTTTAAATGTTGTTTTTAGTGATGTTTCAAACCCTATAGGTATGGTTGTGTTTGTTAAACGTTTAAATATTCTACAGGAAACAAACTTGTTATTGACATGGAATTAAAATATTCTGAAGCCGTCGTATTTGAGAATTATACTGTGACCTTACAAATGATATATTATCCTCTAAGTTAAGTTTTACTTACACCATGGTTGTTAGCTGGACACAATAAGGTATGTCATTTTTTATGCAGTAATGACCTCGTATCGGTACAATAAATTTTCACGATCGAAGCAGTTATTTGTAAATATATATTTTCAATTCATCAATAATGAGTTATTTGTGCGAAAGGAAATTAACAAATCAAAACCTAAGATACAATATTTTAAAACAAACATTGAAACTAGGTTAATATTATGAACCAAAATTTATTATAACAAATTCAGAAAGCAATTAAATTTAAAACTTACCATAACAGCCCACACTGCAAATTCAGCCAGTCACAATAGCCCATGAATTTCTTCTATGAAACTGTATACTTTTTCGTTAGACATATTTTAATTATCATTTTTAACTGCAATATGAAGACGAAACTTTCTTCAACTACATAAAGTTGAATAAAACGATTTTGAAGCTTCACCTCACCGTTACATTCTATGTTTCCACGTCTGGTCATGTTCTATCTGGCAGCAGTGGTACTGATAACAGCCCTGCGTCGTAGTTTCCATCGAAACGTATTCGTCATGCGTCTATCACATTTAAATTACACAACTCTTCCTTTTTAGCTTTTCACAACCCTAGTATTTGAAAATTGAGTGTAGCTAATATGCAAAAACCTTCGTAACGCAGTTGCTCTGAGTATAAAAATTAAACAGCGATATATTGCTACTCTAGTAAGCGCCGTTTGTACAGAAAGTCTTAACTGATGTGTCTTTCTGTATAACAGCATGAGTATCATTTGAATTCTTCAACTACTTGAGGTTTGCGACAATTGAATGGAATGTATGCCTGGAAACTTTGTATCAATGAATCCATATTCTCTTAGCCTCATTTTTAAGCGGAACTTCTAGATTATGTTGCGTACTGTGGCACGCGAACTACTTTTAATTCTGACCTTTTGGTTCGTAGATTTTCAGTTGTTGCAAGACACTACATCTTGCTTACAATTGCAATGGTATGAATTGCTGTATGGTTCTGCTCTCAAGCATTATTTATTTGTTTTCCAATGCTATTGGTGCAAGAGATATCCCAACTCTGAGATAATCGTCGATCTGAACTTATTTTATTACTTGGATGTATAAATATTTTCTGTCGGAAAGGGTTGTTACGTACCCTTTCCAAAAACGATCACTTTTTGTTGGCATCAAACTACCCACAAACCACCAAATAATATAAAAATATAATCCCAACGCTGCCCCATATCAATTTTATATCAGTTGTGTTTGTCACATGACTGGCTTACGTATTCAAAATCGCTTTAATATAACGCACTCATCTTTGTACAATATAAATGAACTGAAAATATTAGTCAACGATTTAAATGCACGTAGAATTGTACTATATGAATTTCAGAATAGTCATTATTTTTCAGTACTTGTTGTTCTCTTCTGTTGTTGTTGAATTACATTACCCTGTTGAATTTAAATGTGTATTAAATGGCAGGCTGTATCAACAGAGCTCCACGAAGTGTAGTTACTTAAAATATCAAACTATATTGAAAAAAACTGTTGTATAACTCTCATAAAGTAATACACTAAACGCCCTTATTTTGAGATTTTCAACTACTTGTAAAACTATATTTACTTCCATAACTCTAGAACACACGGTAATTAAGTGAGAAAAAAAAATCTCTTTGGCTTAATCCCAAGAAGGTCATGAAATCCGTTGGGGTTTTCGAGCAAAGTACTCTTGCGAGAGGTGTAAGTAGATCCTTGGGTGTACCTGTCATTCTGGAGGGTAAAAAAGAGATGTGAAAGAAATGTACGTGCACAGCCAGTATTTCTGAATGAACGACATTTGAAATGAAGAAAGTGATGCAAGTTTCATACGCTGATTTTTTTTACTTGTTTACACATCCAAAATGAAAAACTAGCGTGAAGGTTTGCTATGTGTAAGTAACTATTAATCCGGGGTTACGCAATATCTTGTATTCCTTATACCTGTCAGCTTGATTTTTGATGCTTCAAAAATTCCTTCTTAACACGCTTGTAAAATAAACTTAAAAGTGATATCGAAATTAATGAGTATTACTAAACAACAATTGAACCGTTAGGTTAAATCCTATAAGCCATTGTTTCTTCAATAATATTTTAAGCTTTCCACACATCCTGAAAATGTTCTTAGTTCATAAAAAAACATTTGTCAAGGTGTAGCTTAAATTACAGTTTTAAAATATATTTTTGACGGTACGCTACTGAAATTTTGCCTCTGATTTGTTTTGTGTCTTTTAGTTGCACATAGCGGCTCATAACTACGCCATCTCTTAACCGATTTGAGATCTAATTACAATTGTGAGCTCAAAAGATCAAACCCTTTCGGTTAACAAATTTAACAAATCTTAAGGCCTCAGAAATTATTTTATTCTAATCTTGCCTAAAGGAATTTATAGTGCTACAGCTATTGAGTATTCCTTCTTGCTTTTACCTTATGTCCCCTTACCTCTTCTCCCAGTGGCTCAGCGACACGTGTTGAGACTTATGACGCTAAAACAGTTTCGATACTGTGAGGGGCAAACATAGACAGCCTATGAGGTAGCTTTACGCTCAACAACAAAGATATAAGTGACCTACATTATAAAAATTCTATATTATATATAAAACCCTATACACAACTTCATTGGTTAAATTATTTCCACATCCAGGCCTAAAGTAACGTATTTAATATACGGTGAAAGGTATTTTTCAGCAACTCAAAATTTTTAATATCTCTAAATGTAACTGTACATGCATTTTTATTAACACATTCCAAGTATCATTAATAATTTATAACACTATATAATTTGTGACAACTCGTCTAGCTTGCTTAAGTTTAACAAATAAACTGAAGTAGCAGTAATATTATTGATAGAATACTTAACCCTTTTTGTTCAAATTGGGAAAAGTTTAGTTAGAATTTATATAGATGTGAAAAAACAACAAGGAAGCTTTTTGTTCTTTACTTTTATTAGTATCTATTATAAGTAATTATTGTGCTGAGTCCCTCCACAAAACGTCAACTGGGTTGCCTAAGCTATTAGTATATATATATATAAATTTTGTCATGCCATGTAAGTGGCCAATCAGCATTACACATGAGACTGAAATCAAGATAAGCGTAGGAGGGAACAAACACACACCAGTGCATGTTCGTTCACCCATGACAATCCCTTCTAATTCCTGTTTCTGACAGTTTGTATTTGGATTAAGAGAGTCAATAAGTACTATGGTCAGACATTCAGTTTTCTACAGTCATGACATGATCATTGTTGTTACTCTACATTAAAAATAAAGATATATGTTGTACAATGTTTTTATTTTTACCATCGTGTAGTGATATGACTTAAGAAGTTACCCACATTCCTAGGTTATTGCA
The DNA here is from genome assembly GCF_004210375.1 of Tachypleus tridentatus. Classification (NCBI taxonomy): domain Eukaryota; kingdom Metazoa; phylum Arthropoda; class Merostomata; order Xiphosura; family Limulidae; genus Tachypleus; species Tachypleus tridentatus. Next base: position 46,027,797 of record NC_134833.1, on the reverse strand, counting down.
ATCAACCATGAAATGTGCTTGCACTGAAATATTGTAGTAATTCTGAAGGAGATTCTAGGCATTATTTTCTTTTTAAGACTGGTCTGCTTTGTAAACATAATTGTTTTTCATTTGCGTTCGACATATTATATTGTTTTGGCGTGCTTGATTGCAGATTGAATGGCCCAATGTTCGAGATATAATTTCGTTGAATACACTGTACACTTTCAGCTTCAGGTACGTTATAAAAGTAAAAGGTAAATTTCGTTATTTGGCTTTAGGATCCAGATAAAACTCTTTTCGCACTATGGGTTGGCTACCTTTCGTCAAAATTAGGGAGGTTGTACGTAAATTTTAAAGGTCTGATTTAACCCGTTAACCTACATGCGCAAAAGATGTGGTTTGTCCTGAAAATTTCAGTTCCATTACACTTACATACTAAAGCCTCCAGTAACTCATCGGTAAGTGTGTAGGCGTAGGACGCCAAAACTTGGATTTCGATACCCATGGTGGGAAGAGCATAGATAGACAATTATGTAGTTTTGTGTTTAATAACAGCATAACTTTATGAACATCTCAGACTTTGTATTCATTTCAACTATTTAACAGTAGTTACTTCTCGTAATCAAATATTTACTGCTTTTAGGTAAGTATGAGTAAAGATAAAATACACTTTTTACAATAATGTGTTATGTTGCATATTCAATTACTTCAGGAGTTTTGTAAGTGTTATTAGTACTTGATTAATAAATGTAGTGTGATATTTCACAAGTAAAAGTTAATGTACTGCATATTAAGATATTACACAATTAAAAGTTATTGTGAGTTAGAAAGAATGCAACATTATATTTACAGAGTTTATTATTTGAAATTTGCTGCAAATTATTCAGATTTTTAATCACTATATTTTGAAAATAAAATTTAAAGCTTACTCAAATATCAAGAATAGTTTAGTAAAAAACAAACTATTTAAATCTTTAAGTAATTTAAAATAGTGAAGTAAAAAATATTTTCTTGTTTCTTAAAACTACGATATTTTGCACAGACTAGCGATGGAAAATAAACTGCAAATTAGTTTTCCCAATGGTAATACGTATTCTGTTATACTTGTTCTCATGATAACAATATGAACTCACTAAAACCTTTTGCGAGGACCTTCACTATGCATATTTATACTGTTTTTCGTCTTGTTCGGATATTTTACGCAGATAATTTGACATGTTATTCAAGTAAGAAATAAATAAAAAACGTGTGATAAAAAATTTGGATTATTTGATGTATTTCGTTTCTCTGATTATTTAAGACCAAGAGCAAATTAACGCTGATTAGGAATGTTTTTACGAGTATGGTTAAGAAGCAAGTCTATGCATATTGTTAGATTTGTTGTGAAATCAACAAACTTGTTCGTTCCGAATTTCGCACAAAGCTACACGAGGTCTGTCTGCGCTATCCGTCCCTAATTTAGCAGTGTAAGACTAGAGGGAAGGAAGCTAGTCATCATCTCTCACCACTAACTTTTGGACTACTCTTTTACCAAGGTCATATAATAATACCTCCATGGCTGGTGTGACGGTGATTCAAATCTGTGGCCCTCAGATTACGAGTCGAACGCCTTAACCACCTGGCCATATCGGGACATGAACATGCTAAGCCATGCTAAGTTGAAACATCGGCAAACTACTTCATTTTTATTTGTTGATGTATAAGAGTAATCAGTATATAAGTCATAACATACCGATACTTTAAACCACGTTTACAAGTTTGTTTAGCAGTTTAACTATAATATTAAGCCATTTTCAAGAAAAATGTATTTATGTAAGAATTTTGACGTTTTTTGGGTTGTTGTTTTTACATCACTATTGGCATGGTGATATCGAAGTTGTATGAATTTTATGCAAACGTTTTTGCATTTTTCCGCGAAACAGGGAAATAAAAATCACCAGCAAGAAATTTATTTTGTTTATTTTTGTTTGTTTGTTTGTAGTTAATAACAAAGAAACACAAAGGGCTACCTTTTCTCTAACCACCGCGAGTATCGAAACCCAATTTCAAGCGTCGTAAATCCGCGAACATACCGTTGTGTCACTGGGGGAATTTCTATTTGTTTTAGTGGAAAGATGATATGTTAAAAAGGAGCCGTGTTTGAATGTTATTAAGGAATTCTACTACCAAGCAGATAATGACCACAAATACTCATCCAACCTATGTACAAATTACTTGGCTAAGAAAGAAGCAGCTAGACGCATTCAAATGATGCAGTGGCCCCCACAGAGCCATGATCTAAACCTAATTGAACAGATCTGGGATCTTATAGATCAATAACTTGGCAAGTATAAAGTTACATCCGAAGAAACTGTATGGAAATGTATTAGAGACATTTGGAATATAATCCCCAAGGATATTTTGATTAAATATATTGCAATAATGCCAGACAAAAAAGAAGAGTGGCACGCAGAGTATTAACGGTTTATTGAGCTCAAACACTTGCACTGAGTTTCTGTGATACTAAATATGAAAATTAATAAAGTTTTGAAATTCCACATGTGATTTATCTTTCATCGTTCATCGTAAGTAACCTGAAATCTAATTTTTAACTTTGTCATAACACTTGTTCACGGTACTATATAAAAGTAGTTAAAGGCTGATGCATATAGCTCGTTATTTTTTTATGAATTAAATTCATTTAAATATAAACTCATGGAAAATACGGTAATGATGAGGCTAGGTGCAAAATTATATGTTGACCTACAACTAAAGTGATAGAAGGTAGGCAAAACGTTCATTCAGTTTTGCCAGTGCAGACTATTCTTTTCTTCAGTCATTACAAAAGTTGTATTGATATGAAGGAATATTGTACTACATTTAAAGTTTAATAACTCAACCTTTTAAGTAAGTCGAAACGGGGAGTGGTTACAAATGTTGGTTTTCTCTCGTTTAAATACAAATACCCAAGGTCTACAAAATGGAAGAACATTTACGCATCTATATTATTTAACTTAGATCGAAAAAAAGTTATAAAAACTTCAAAAAGAAAGAAGAACTTGTTGATAAACTCATTAAATATAAATAGTAAGTTAACAAAAGGGACAAAAATAACGTGTATTCCTTGGAATTTTAACATTGTTCATAAAGAAAAATACCAATATGCATATCAACTCTTTATGGAAAAAAAATTCTTTAATATAAAATTACACACATTTTTAAAACAAAAGGTAGATATATCTTGCCTTTATCAATTAGAAACTGTAATATATTAAACTGTTTCGACACTACTGCCAGGGTAGTCTAATATTATTTTTTATCACAACTTTAAACAACGATTGCACGAAATTAAAACAACGCACTGGGTATTCCAAAAAACACTTTCTCCATTCGTGCTCCGATTCTGTTCTAAGATTGGTTTGTTTCACAATTTTTGTGCAAACCTACCTAATTATTTTCTGCTTATAGCCAACCCTAATTTCACAGAATAACAGCAGTTACTCCTAACTCTTACAACGCATCCACGGGTCTAAAGTAAGAAACACGTTTATAAAACCTTAGTTAGATTAATAATTTAACCACCCTTACCTTTGGGTCCCCAGTAGTAATTGGCAGGATTAATTTCAGCAAGGAAGATGTTTTAATTATTATTAGAATCCTTATAATTAAAGGGGTGAACATACAAGCAATTTGCTGCATGAAGTGTAACGAGTTGTATATAATAATACTAGGGTTAAATTTATAACTTCAATAAGCAGTAGGAACAGTCGATTTTTTTCCATTGAACGATTAGCTGTTTTGTCCGTCCAAAGAATAAAAAAGTATAAAAACTAATGGCCATTTAGGAAACTATCTAATCTACAGTTTCATATATGATTAAGTCTCGTTAAAGTAGCCTCTATCGTATAGTTATTGTAAACTATTTTCTTTCAAAGGATCATTTCACATTAGAAAAGGCGGATCGCCTTTATTGCACTATCAACTAAGAAGGATTTACGCGATCAGAAAATCCTCAATAGCTTTATTTACGTTTTTTTGTTTGGTTAATGTGTCGAAGCATAACTGATGTTCAGCACTTGCGCCAGTCATCGCGAATTACAAGCTACAATTCTCTACACCTAAGAAGCAATAATTCTTCAACAATTACAATACAGCTATTTTCCATTTGGGGCAAAAAACAATTGTCATCTAGATTTGTGGTGAAATGTTTAATGGCTTATTTGTGGATCCGATGTCCAATAGTTCACACCCCATTAAAAAGAGGTGCTCTTCACAATAGGTATATTATAAAAATAGCATTCAGATCTCACCGTTTGATTAGCTTATTTATCCTGCAACAGATAGGGCTTATTATTTGCATTTCTTCTGGATTATCGCTTGAAAATTAATGATTTCGTGTAAATCCAGTCACGAAAATTTACTCCGTCACGTCCCCTGCTGGTACAGCGGTAAGTTTACGGATTTACGACGCTAAAATCGAAGTTTTGATTCCCCTCGGTGGACTCAGAAGACAGCTTAATATGCCTTTGCTATAAAAAAATACACACGCATACTCCGTCACTTTTCTCTGTTGTATAGGTACTGCTGAATGCCACTACAACTTCCTACATTAGTCACTTGTGTAACGTATGCGTACCATGCTTGCATCCAGTTAGCATATATTGATGCAAGATATCTTATTTACTTTTGTATCATTTTACTAAAGTACTCTTTATGTCATTAACGCAAGTTACATTTCACTACCGCTAATTATATTGCATAGGTACTCTTAAATACCTATGATAGTGTTAAATGTAATTACCACCTGTAACAGTTCACTACCAGTTCTTACATTTTGCTATAGAGGTACAGTTATAAATATCAGTAATCACTAATACTTTACCTATTGTTATTATTATTATTATTGTTATTACGAATATACATTATACATATATATGAGTGAAAAAATATATACAAAAATTAATATTAATAAAAATAACAAAAAAATGAGTTACGCACATATACAAAGCGAAAAATAATTAAATATATACAAAGCTAAAATTAATTACAAGGCAAAAAATAATTAAATATACACAAAGCTAAAAAACATTAATTTAGTTTTGGATTTCGCGCAAAGCTACTCGTCCCTAATTTAACAGTGTAAGACTAGAGGAAAGGTAGCTAGTCATCACCATCCATCGCCATCTCTTGTGCTACTTTTTACCAACGAATAATAGAATTTACCGTCACATTATAACACCCCCACGACTGAAAAGGCGAACATGTTTGGTGCGACGAGGATGTGAACCCGCAACCCTCAAATTACGAGTCGCCCGCCTTAACCCAACTTTTCATGCCGGGCCATAAAAAAAATAAATAGATACAAAGCAAAAATAGTTAAATGTATACACAAAGTAAAAAATGAATAAACATAGGCAAAGCAAAAATAATTAAATATATACACAAAGTAAAAAATGAATAAACATAGGCAAAGCAAAAATAACTAAATATATACACAAAGTAAAAAATGAATAAACATAGGCAAAGAAAAAATAATTAAATATATACACAAAGTAAAAAATGAATAAACATAGGCAAAGAAAAAATAATTAAATATATACACAAAGTAAAAAATAATTAAATATATACAAAAATAAAAAATATATTTTGTAATTAAACTACAAAATACCTAGAAACCTTGATAAATAACCACCCTAAACCACAGCGTTCAAACACCTGATAAACTAACTTGGTAAAACTCAATATGGGGAATTTATTCACTTGTGAGGTCACGAAGATTTCAAAATCATGTGATTGTAATTTACATACGTTTGTGCAACATTACTGTTATCTGTACGTCAACGAAACTACTAATGGAAACTGATGTCAGTCTCAAAATATACGCATATTTACTCAAGTTAAACGTGATCAGCTGTATGTAAGTTAGCGTTTTAAATTTAACTAAGAATACATATGTAAACCAAACGATAGAAAGAATAATAAATGAACGATAAGCAAAATGATTATCAAATAAAACCAGAATTTTCTATCTTACAACATAACCTATTACATCTGATTCTATATTTATTGTTAATCGTTTCTATCAATTCCTACATCTTATTAAAGTACTGCTAAGCGTTACAATCATATCTTACATTTTACTGGAGTACTATTAAGTATCACTATCGCTTTTTATACATTATCGAATTTTATTTAAACATCACCATAACTTATTCTATGTTGTTGTACAGAAACTGTTAAACGTTACTATCTATTCTAACACTTTCCTGCAGATTCTATTCAAAGTCTAATAACATTTTAACTTAACTACATAGAGAACGATCACTGAAAATGAGGTAGCGTGTAGAAGTTTACTGTAATAAGTCACTATGCAACAGCTTTCTTCTTACACTTTACTATAAGTACAGTTACAATACATCAATATGTAACAGCTTATTTTATTATACCTAGTTAGTAGAGTATACGTAACATCACTATGTAAAAACTCCCTTCTTGTACTTTACTGCACGTAGAGTTATAAAACATCACTATGTAACAGCTCTCTTGTACTTTATTGTAGGTAGAGTTACGAAACATCATTATGTAACAGTTCTCTTATTATACTTTACTGTGAGCAGAGTTACAAAATATCACTGGTAATAGTTTTCTACTTTTACTCTACTGGAGGTAGTTACAAAACATCAATATGTAACAGCTCTTTCTTATATGCTGGATTTCTATAGGAACTGAATTTTTTATAATAAGTGTCTGTGACATGTTGGCGATAGTTTCAAGAATAAACGGACAGCACACACTCCAACTGTTTTAAAGTAATATATATTCAAAGAGAGTCTTACGTACGTACAAACAGTCGTTATACTATTGTTTACCGCAGCTGTATCCAGAGCCTTAAATAATTCTCTTTTACGTCAGAAGTTCACACAGGCATGTTTAATTACTTTAGAACACAATTGACAAGACAAATTATTATTCTTTACCTCGGTTATTTCAGTGCGAGCTGTGATACTTTTACTTTAGAAATCGCCCTTACAGATAAATTAACAATCACGTAATCTAGCTTCACTTTTGTACTTTTGCTTTCACTAACGTACTTCGTTTTACTTTTTATCTACACATATTTATAATGAGCGAAAAAAAAATCTATAAATTTCTGACCCTGTAGTAAGAAAAATATTTAACATAACGAACAAAATTTAGAAGCTTCGAGTAAGATAACGTCAACATTATAACAAAACTTGCATTTAATTGGCTTTCATTAATTGCACAATATCATAGTTACTTTTATACCATATGTGCGTGTACCGTAGTTATGATCATTTGGCATCCATTAATGCACGTTATTATATAGTTACTTCTGTGCCATTTGTATATACCATGTTTACTTTCAATTAACATCAATTAACTTTATAATATCACAGTTATTTTTTACCATTTGTATGAAAATATGAAGCGCAAAATAGAGGTCCTGTTCTAGTTCCAAAGCACTGAACAGCTCGACTCGTGTTTTCCCAGGAACATGTCCTCTGTTTCTTTATCAATGGATCCCTGTACTGTTGACAGATGAAAGCAGGTTATGTGTATCTCCAAGTGACCAACAAGTGAAGGTTTGGATAGGTGAAAGAGAACGACATTAACCCTGTAACAATGTCCACCGTGCTGTCTTTGGAATGGCTCAATCACGGTTTGGAGTGGTATCTGTATGCAGGGGTGTACAGACCTCTCTGCCTGGTGAGTGGAGGATACCTGACAGAAAGACGTTACGTGTATTAAACCCTGCTACTCATTATCCACCTTTTTGTTGGTTCTATTGGACATGAGTTCGTGTATCAGGAGAATAAGACCTTCAGGACCGTGTAACGTTTTTTTAGTATAAAGAAATAAAGGTACTGGAGTGGTCTCAGCATGTGTGGAACTTGCTAGAGAAAGCAATTAGAGACAGACAACCTGTTCCTACGACTGTCCAGGAGCTCAAACCTGCTTTCATTCAGAAGTGAACAGTGCTGCCCCAACAAGTCATCCGAAATGCAGTATGAATTACAGGTACAGAGAAGTAATAAACAATAGAGGAGGACCTACTTACTAGTCACTAGAGATTCGTTTTGTTAAGTTTGTTGATCTTAATATCTTTTTGTCATACTTATGCAGCTTAATATTGATATATATTTTGTTAATTTTACTTTTTTTAAATTTATAAATAAATCTTTTGACTGGGTTTGTATTGTTTACTTGTAATATTTTAAATAAACAAGTTTAGTCAATATTAAACATCTGTCTTTTGTTGTTGTTCTTGTTGTTTTCATATGTGAAGAAAATCGCACCAAAAAGTCGTTATCCTTTCCTTTTTTTGAGTAATACCAGTGGAGTGTAATTATGGATTTTTCTTTTCACACATTACTGTCCATGAGACTTCATTGTTCTTTATACAATGATCTGTGAAAAAAGCACCAAAAATGCGCCAGTCATAAACAATTCTAATCACAGAGAACCACCTAAAAAATATATGTCCATTATTGTATGGTCGTATCACCTCTACAAGAGTAATACAGCCACTAAAATAATAATAATAATGTTAATTCTTGTAAACTAATATATAGATTTGTTGGTTAACTTGCATGTTAAAAGATATTGAATCGCTTTAATACGTTCATCCAGAAAATCTTAAGTAATGGTAGAAGACGAAAATATGTGTTAAAACTTGTATTAGTGAACACTTGAGAAGTATCAGTTCTGGTAGAATTTAAAGGTTTCTTTCAGGACAGATACTGTTATTTAGTTTCTTTGGGTGGTTAGTGTTTTCGCTATTCAATGAAATTTTTTCGACGTAAACAATTGGTCACCAATTTCACGTGCTTCTGCATTTCTGGTTTGTTCCTCGTTTCTTCTCATTGGATCTTGCCTCACAACTTGGTGAAAAAATAAACAGTCATTTTCTTTCTGTAATTTGCATGTTAACATTTGATTTTCTTTATCAAAGTTTCAGGCTCTGTAATAAGTTACTTTTTGTATGACAATTTTTGACATCATTATTTGATGTTATTGATCACTTTACCCTCATATTAAAGTAAAAAATAATTGTGTAACGTGTGAAGATCGAATTACTACAAAATTCCTGTAAATTTGTATACGACAAACACCGTACGAAGGACGCTATTCCTTCTGTCATAGAACAATTCAATTCATATTATACACTTGTATTCTCCAGCAGAAAAAGTCACTTTTCACTAAAATATCACAATGATTTTTAACTAGGAAAACTTACTTTGAAATTCTGCTTTAAACTCACTTTACCACAGTTTTAGTTTTATTAAAAAATAATGTCGTTGATAATAATAAATGTAGAAATATAATGTACATTATTTAAACAGGAAAAGTAACATTTCTTCGTTAAAAAGCGATTAAAGAGAAAATGTCATAAAAGAATGTCCTGTTATTTTTATTTTATCGAAGATCTGTTTCATTTTGGTACGACATAAAGAATGTTATTGATTTATTTCTTACAAAAACATAGACACATGGACAAAATAAATGTTTGTATAACAGACCCAATTGTAATGAAACTTTGTTAGGAACTTCCTCTTACGATGTTGAAAAACTACGTCAAGTTTCATCTAAATCATACTGAAACTGTGAGACAGATGGACTTCAGCCTTTTATATATACATATAAAATATCACTACAGAAACAGATGATGTTATTTTCAATGTGTCTGGATGAGTTACACATAAAATACTGAGTTTGTTGTTTATATATACGTCTCAAAGATTATTACTTTATTATGGTGCCAGTATGTCAGTTTTAATTTTTAAGTCAATACCTTTTTTTTGCAGCTGTATATTTGTACTCATTTAATACTACTATCACAAATACGTTATGTTCGTTCATTTATATTGCGTTTTGAGCGATCTTTTAATATGCAATATACTCGTATTTTAAAATACTCTATGTTGCATGCTAAGGTTTACTGTGTAATATGCTGTAAAACACATTTTGTGATATATAGTGCAACGTATACACAAACATTTCGTCAATTTTATCTCGAGTTTCCCTTTAATCATACATGTAGGATTTGTGCGTAATTATAATGCATGTGTTTTATACGTGTTGTTGTATTGCACAACACCGTGTTTTTGACATTGTGAAGTTAGCAATGAATACTGAAATTCTTCTAGTGTTTGGATGCCCTCATAATGATATGTATAGGACAATAGTACCGTCGATCATTGGTCTGTCACACTCGGATATGTCGAATACATGGGAGATGTTCACGTCGGAATTTTGTCCCACTATATTCTGTAACATTTTTTATAGTTGATACTCTGCATTTTTTACGCATTAAAAATAATATCCCGTATAGACAGCTTCGATCCCCTGATATTTCGAGTATATTAAGTTCCGATGATTGAACATATTTATCGTAAAAACTATATTTCCTAGGATCTACACTGTTTATATTTCATGTTAAAAGTTATTCTAATAAGGAGAGTATCATTTGTACATCCCATACATCTAGTTAAACAAAGACCATTAGCTGTTGTTGACGGGTTGCCATCGAACAGTGAAAGGGGGTGGAGTTAACGTGTGGTCTGGGTTCTGTTTCCGTTCTCTTTGTATTGTCAGTCGCGATTGGAGAGACAACAATAAGATTCAACACAGTTAAAGTACATCTTACAGCTTTTGTAAAAAGCTGAAAACACTGCGAGGCTTATTTTTGTGAGTAAGATGGTGCCCGTCGATTAGTATTTGGAAACCTATGATTTGAGATTTTATTAAAAGGAAAGAAGTGATATGATAGTTAAGAATTTCATTTTTATGTTTAATTTTAATTAGTAGCTTTAAAAATTGTCATGAATTCTTGAAGAAAAATTAGAAAAAATATTTTCACTTTCCAACGAAGCGTTTCACAATGTCCTAATTTTGCAGTTGCGCATAGAGAAAAATATTAGATGCAAACAGATCTTCTTTTATTCCTATTCAGTTGGTCTTATAAATGCTTTTATGATAAAAACTAAACACTGAATGCGTATGTATTAACTCCTAATAGCATATTAAAATTTATTTTTCACCACAAAGTTCTACAAGGTCTGGTTTGTTTTGACATTCGTGCAAAGCTACACTAATTTCTAGCCGTCCCTAATTTCGCAGTGTCAGTCTAGAATCAGCTAGTCATCACCACCCACCGCCATTTTGGACTACTCTTTACCAATGAATAATGGAATTGGTTGTCATATTATAACGTCACCACGGCTGAAAGGGCGAGCATGTTTGGTACGAAGGGAATTCGAACCCGCGACCCTCGGATTTCGAGTCGAGTTTCTTATCCACCTGGCCATGCCGGGCTAGTTCTACAGCTTCTACAGTTCCATTTATTTTAAAGCTGACATTATTTTTTCTTTCCTAATAACTTACTAAAAACAAGTTGTGAAATTACATGTATCGTTCCCAGTTGCTCATGATTTTTTATAACAAAGAAAATAGGGCAATTTGAGGATTAAAAACAACAAGGCAGGGCTTGAGTCCATCCAGCCTCCTCCCTGTGCATGTTACTGATAGGAGGATGTCCAAAGATATCCCCTTGGAAATGTTTCATTGGCAGTGTTGTGCATTCATGCTATATAAGGCTAAAGCTAGTTTATCCGTATAAATGGGACTTTATAAGCACATTCATTAAATCCCAAATTAACCCAATCTCTAATAATCCTAATCAAAGAACTTTATGAAAATTAAATATATCTATTTTTATGGTACACATTCAACTGACTTTTCAGCTTAAAACATTAAATTAATGAAATGCTTTATACTTAAAGAAATAAGTGAAATTTATAAAATACATTGTTAACATATGCCAACCACACTATATCAGTTATATCCAATGCTGACAAGGCTTTTCGCACAACATCACAGTTGTTATGATAGGAGATACTTTAAACCAGTAAATTTAATTATAACGAATTTTACATAGTCTTTCTTAAATGAGACTCTTAGATTAAATACTAGTTGTTTGATTGTTTTAAATTTTGCACAAAGCTACTCGAGGGCTAGCCGTCCCTAATTTAGCAGTGTAAGACTAGAGGAAAGGCAGCTAATCATCACCACTCACCGCCAACTGTTGGGCTACTCTTTTACCAACGAATAGTGGGATTGACCGTCACATTATAACACCCACGGCGAGCATGTTTGGTGCGACAGGGATGGTGGGATTGACCGTTACATTATAACACCCCACGGTGAGCATGTTTGGTGCGAAAGGGATGCGAACCCGCGACCCTCAGATTACGAATCGCACGCCTTAACACGCTTGGCCATGCCGGACCTTAAATACTAGTAACATTATATTAAACATAAAGACATTCCTTGGCTGGTGTTGAAAAGCGAGGACAAGTGCGATAAAATATTTATTCCAAGAGAGTATTATTTTCATACATTAACTGCAATATATGCTCTATATATTGTCTATTTTTGAAAGCTAAAGGGGAATCAAATAATTAGTTTCATACACGTTTTATAAGCAGTTTCCCAAAGCGTTCATCAGTATTGGAATATAGATACGTTATTCGGAAAAATGATTGTAATGTATATTGAATTTCTAGCAAAGTAAGGAGAATTAGATCATTTATTTTGACTGTGCCCTCAGATGGTCTGTCATATCGTACATCACTTAATTTCACTGTGCTTCTGGATGATCGGTCATACCGTACTTCACTTACTTTCACTGTGCTTCTGGATGCCCAATTATGCCATACATCCGATCATGTTTTACATCACATGTTTTCACTGTTCTCTTGGATGCTAGATCATGCTTTACATTACTCTTCTCCTGGATGCCCGGTCATGCCTTACATCACTTACTTTCACTGTGCTCCCAGATGCCCAGGCACGCCGAATGACTTTTTACATCATGCTACATAACACTTTTTGAACAATGTTTTTATTGCTGTTATTTATACAAAAAAAGGTTTAATTTATAAGGCACATGTTATCTATAAAATTACAGGCTAACGCGCACAGATGTGTCACAAACTTTTACAAGTCACGTTCTTGGAGCATCTTTGGCTGATGAAAAGTCAGTTTGTTTGTTTTTGATGTTATTTTGTTTAATATTTTAATATCAAAACTTTAAAGTTACTCTGGGTATTATAATACGTATAATATTTGTTATTATGATATTAAAACTACGAGCAATTCGTACTTTAATCATCACTTATTTTCAACTGACATTGGACAATATATATTTATTTGTGCTCTGTTTCGGCCATTATTACCTCATGTCAATAAATATTGATAATTCTTATATTTGATAATATTCTCTAAGGAGTGAAAGAGTACTATAGATTAAATATTAAATATAATATATAACACGTAAAACCCATGGAAAAATAATTTTCTTTCGATATGTATCAGCTCTCCCTAATATTAACCTCCAATATTGGGTTTTGATATTTTTAGGGCTATACTCGTACATTTTGGTACTGAAAGAAAAATCTATAACACTTACTAAATTATCAGCTTTTGTTACATTTAAACGTATCATCCACAATTAAGTTGTTAAAAATCCGTTATGAATACGTTTAAATTTATTTGTTTTTCATGAAAATTATTTCACAATAGGATTTTCTTTTGCTTGATCTGAGTAACTTTGTAAGTGCATTAAATAACTTTCTGTTGGATCTTTCTCAGTCTTGCTACAGAAAAGCTGTTTAGTTTTCTACATAATACGGAAATGACATGTGACATTTCCCAAAGGTTTTAATTCCAGCACGAAGTCAGATTATAAACTTCAATTTACTTCTTAAATTACAGTAAAAGGCAGAATTCAAATTATTAACGTTGTAAGTTTATTTATGTACATAATCTCTGTATAAAGATAATAGTTTGACTGATTAAGTAAAATCCCGTTTTTTCGAAGAAAAATATAAACTTCCGTCTGAAAACAGTATAACAACATACACAACCATTGGTTTAATGAGTATCTTTTTTGTTTTTTTACTGAGACTTCCTTTTTAATTGTGCGTCACCTTGTTGTGTTAGCTCTGTGCGTGTAATTGTTTAATGTATCTTTTGTGTAGTTCGCCTATTTGATTATCTCGGTGCGTAGGGAACACTTCCAGCCAGAGGATACAGCTAGAACGAAACGATTAAAAATCATTGTTATATTTATTACATTTGCACTGATATCTCACAAACTATTACAGCCACAACACTGTAAGATAGATTCGTTTAAGATGTAAAACCAACACGAAGTTCAAATGATTTTGCTCTGAAGCTTTATAATCATGGTTCAAAAACCTAGGGTTAAAGTTCAAATAGCATTACCTTAAAGTTTAAAGGTCAACTTGCTCGATCATTTAACTACTTTGTAGAGTAAATTGTGGTTGAAGATGTCAATTTATTGTCAGTTTTACCTTGAAGTTTAAAGGTTAAATCATTTGATTATATGACTCTACTCTTAGGAGTAAGTTGTGGCTCAAAACATGAATTTATTGTCAATATTACTTGGACATTTTGAAATTTAAATCATTTGATCATACGACTCTACTCTTAGAAGTAAGTCGTGGTTCAAGACCTCAGTTCATTGCCATCTATTTATTTACATGTTTCCTTTTATTTTTTTCATTATCGTGTGTATAGGACTTATTAGTTTGAGCGTCAAAGTGAAACACATATCTTGTTATAGATGAAATGTTTTACCTAAAGAAAACTGAAAATCCATAGTAAACATTTGTTTTGCGCTATATTCTTGCTCATTATTGAACACGTTATATTTTTAAACTTATAACTCTTATGAAACATTATAAGACACTATTTTCTCGTGAAAGTTGGTTTCAGAATGACACGGTGTTAAAATTCTCAGTTTTAGTTTGCTTTCCGGATACTAATGCTTATATATATCACGTGAAATAAATTATCGTTTTTATTTATTTATTTTTATACCTACCACAGCAGTACATGTGAATATACAAAAGTAGTATTTGTCGAACTTCCTACCGTTATCTTCTTGACCTATGATATTAAAGTTTGGTCAGTTAAGTGAAAATACAAATATTATATCACTAGGCAGCTTTAAAAAAGAATTAGTTGCTGCTATGGAAAAACTCCTAAAAGTTTATCTATGTTTATCGCATTGACCAGGACAACAGGTAGACAACTGAGTTAATTTCTGTAATAACTCACATTTGGGTTGTTATTTTAAATAAATTAAAGATCACGTCCACCTTCTTCTATTAATCTGAAGTACATATATATGAATAAAACAACGAAAAATACGTTTTGATTTTTTCTGTTGTTGTTGAGTAGAGTCTTATTAAAATTATCCGTCCTGCTTTTCAACCATTTCATTATATTTATACACTGTACTTATGATTGGTACGTTTCACTATGATATAGGTCCAGCTTATTAACTTTGGTTAACTTGTGTTTATGGTTACTGATGAGGAGTGGAATTCTTCAAAACTAGTATAACCTAATAACACACTTTAATAAAAGTATAAATTGAACTGGACTTTCCTGGAACTTAGAAATTAAATAAGTTTATTTATTAGTATGGTTTATACATGTATTAGCTCATCACTTGTACAACCTTGATTCTTACATATGCATTCAAAAGTCACTACTTTCTACAGAAGTGTTTACATTAAGTAATGATTTTAGTGTCGTACAATTCTATTTACTTGTAAGATACCGAAGCGTGGTTTGAAATGTAGTTCGGAAGTTGTCCCTGAATGGCGTGTACCTTTCCTACTAATTTTCAAAACGTTTCAGAAAACAATGTAAACCAGTCGTAGATGTAAGCTTTTCTAATATACTCTAAAATGTTGTTATGAAACGATTACAGTTGTTATTAGACTGTATTGTTGTTATTAAAAGGATACAGTTGTTATTAGACTGCATTGTTATTATGATACGAATACAGTTGTTATTGGACTGTACGACATTTATATCTCCTTTCTACTTCTCGAGTCTCATCCCCTCACACTCACTGATGGCTCAGCAGCAAGTCTGAAAGCTTATAACGCTAAAAATAAGGGATTTGATACCTTCGGTAGGCATAGCAAAGAAAACCCATTGTGTAGTTTTGTGTTAAACAACAAACAATTCTCCGTTTTCAATGAAACTACGTCATAAAATTGTCTCACTTTATTAATCGATTTTACTCCTGTTTGTTCGTTTAGAATTAAGCAAAAAGCTACACAATGGGCTCCCTTTACTCTGCCCACCACGGAAATCGAAACCCGGTTTCTAGCGGTGCGAGTCCGATGGCATGCCGCTATGCCACTAGGGGTCAGTGCTGTTTGTATGGCAGGTGAAATGTAGAATTTTGTGTTCCTGACTTAAACACTTTGTTTAATTTAGTTGTACTATATTGTCTGTTGAAAGTTAAATCTCGTTACGACATAATTTATCGCTTCTTTACGTTAAACTCAGAAACATTTTTGTTTGAAACTAAATGAAACAAAAGGTTCTGTTCTGAGTTTTGTCAAAAGCAGTCTGTCATGAGTTTTTCTGCTTTGTTTTTCTCTGATAAACAACATACATATACAGAACAGAAAACCTTGTGCCATATTTAAACGGTTTATTCCACCATACCCATCTATGCTTCCTTCCTGTGTTTCAGCCTGCAAGATAGCGATAAGGCCAGGCCTCGAACCCTTAGCTCCACACCCTCAAAGCTCTAGTACTCAAGCTAAGAACATTGAAATCAACCAACTGTAGGGCTGACTTGGCAAACCTTATTAGAATAAATTCACCCCTCCCCTATTTTCTTATATAGGGAGGTCTGATGGCATTTTGCCAACAGATATCAAACGTAAATTCATAAGTAGTATCAGGCGCGGTTTGTATTTTTTAAATGTCGTGACCACTGTATCAGTTCAACACATATTAAAACTTGCTTACATTTCACGCAAATTTACTTGTCATATTTCAAGTCCTCAAAGAAGTATTACTTATTTTCTACTGGTATGGCTATATTTTCACGTTGCTCCTTTATCTTATTATTGACATTATAAGTAAACTTGGCGTAACGAAGAGCCCTAATATTATAATATAGTGTGCAGATTTCTTATCAGATTTCTGAATCTAATTTTTTCTGTCAAAAGTTGAAGAATAGGGTTACTCCACTGCACCAACACATGAAGTATGAAAAACGCTTGATTCAATCGAAAGGAATAACGAACAAAGAAAATATCGCCTCGCCCATTGACAGTTTTATTGAGTTATTTTAAGAATTAATTTTCTTCCAATAAGAATTTCAAGAAATCTAGCAATTAAACTTCACGGTCCTTTGAAGAAGACAACTGATTGGTAAGTGTTACTTTTATTTATCGATTTTATCTACTTAACCCCTTTCCGCAAATACTGCTTCACTCAACTTGTTTAGTTTTACACTTCCGTGATCTTGATTAGAACTTTGAAAGGGACGTTCACAACGATAATCGACCCTCTAAAACATTAGGTCAGATATCATTATCTCCAGGACATCCTGAATAATAGATTGAATTCCGTCCTGTATACTTAGACCGTGTTGAATATCATCACGTGTAAAATGATAGTACATCAATACATTTAAATCTTTTTATAATGTTTCAATAATTAAATTCTTAAAATATTTATCCAAATATTAGAATTCTGAGAGTAAATATGGAAGACAAAAGAATCGTATTACATGTTTCTTGATGTAAAAAACATGCGAGGCAGAACTCTGCCATATAAGATGTTCAAAGATCTAGAACCGTACCAGACAGAACGTTACTATATAACATGTTCAAAGATCTAGAACCGTACCAGACAGAACGTTACTATATAAGATGTTCAAAGATCTAGAACCGTACCAGACAGAACGTTACTACATAAGATGTTTAGAGAGATAGAACCATACTAGACAGAACTCTACTATGGTTCTATCCCTCTAAAAATCTTATTTTAAAACAACCTTTGGCTAATATTAACACATTTGAATACTCGTAACGTTATTGGTTAGTTGGTCCAAATTTACATTACGATACAAGACTAATGATGTTAAGATAATTCTAAAAAAAAACTAGTTTTATCCATTCCTGTCTTTTAGAAAGATAATAGTTAACATACAGAAAGTAAAGAAAGAATTCCTAGGATGTTAAGGGTTTTAATAAATAAAACTTCCTATACGTGTGTGACATATTAACGTTTAATTTTCACCCTTCTATATTGATGGATCTTTTCTTTTCATATTTATAAGCTGTTGATGACTAAAACTTTGTGTGTGTTTATTTAGAACTCAGAATAAACTTTCCGGAAACATTGCCTTTTAATAGTCTCACTTCTAAACATTTACAGTAGAACCAGCCAACTGTTTGTTAATCGAACGTGCAAAATATCTGTTGGTCTAAATGTCATGTGAAATGTAACGCTGGCTTTCACAGGCTAAAGTTTGTTCGTTTTTGTATGTGTAATTAAGCACAAAGCTATACAATGGACTATCTGTGATCTTACCACCATGGGTATCGAAAGCTGAATTTTAGTGTTGTTAGTCATTAGACATACATGTCTTGGTGCCACTGGAAGGCTACAGGAAAAAGGAATCTTGTTTTGAATAACCGAAATACTTCTTGCTAAACCTAGGATGGAGTTTACAAAAAATAATAAAATCACTTATCTAGCATTTATTGTTAATACTTTTATTGTTACTCGAGGTCACATCTGCTTACTTTATTTACACATAAAAAACAAGTTAAACTGTGGTATAAATTACAGTATGAGAATGATAAGCTGTATTTCAAGAAGTATATCTCGTATACTGATGGAGATACACCATCTGAAAGATTCTTCCTTTATTCTGAAATCTCGGACGTAAAATTAATCTAAAATATAACTTAAAAATTTGTAGCTTATATGGTTACTTTAGCCCATAATATGTTTTTGTATTCGACTGTAAAAAGATAGTTTTTCCTAACAAAACAAAAAAGCAAATAAAAAGGTTTTGTTTATTTTAATACAAATCTACACAATAGCCTATCAGCGCTCTATCCACCATAGAAAATCAGACTGTGAATTTTAGCATTGTAATTCTGTAAACTTACCGTTGATCCACTGGGGAAGGGAGCAACAAGAGCAGAAAACATTAAGAAGGTTTATTAAAACACAGCACTGGAGGTGATAAATCAAAATTTTTGTCGAAGATGGCATTTTAGACATCCACATAGTCACATAACTGTGTGAACATTCTAATAAAATATCAGATTTTTCAGTCAATAAATATTAGTTTTGCAAGAATGGAAATAATAATACACCTTAAATTATAATAACATAGTAACACAACCATCCTTCTAGCTTCTGACTAGCTTGTATTTATAATAGGCCATGAGTTGTATGTATGACCTTAAGTGACTATGTATGCCATGTAATAATCTACCTAAAAGGTTATCTTGACATCGGTATGACATTTCAAGAGGCTCTAGCCATTGTTGTCAAAGATAGTTCTTGATTGTTTTGTTGTTGTACCCTGCTTAGACATCCGTAAATCTACGGAGTTACAACGCTAAAATCAGAGATACGATTCCCCTCGGTGGACACAGCAGATAGCCCGATGTGGCTTTGCTTTAAGAAAACACGCACGTTTTGTTGTTGTCGTTTTTTGTATTTGGTTTTACAATAAAGCCACCAATTGAAGTAGAGGCAAAATCATCTTTGATGTTGAGTTTCATTGTGAAATTATAAGTATAATTATCTTTAGTAAAAACAATAAAGCAAATTGTTAATGTTAATTTGTGCAATACAATGTATTTTGACATTGTATTTTATTGTAATCGCTATTTTATAAAAATGTTAATATATCTTGGAATAGTTGTCAAATAAAGCAAAGCTTCAGACTGTGTGTTTCTTATATATACATCGTCATATATATTTAACTTACAAAACAATATCTATAAAACGATAATTCTTCACTAAATTTTCTATGCTTGCAAAATTATTACTGTTATTGAACAAAACATCTCATGAGAATATATTTAGGTTACTTAACCTATAATTCAATGGAATATAATAATTATGGATATATTGTGGTTGACATAACTTATACACTATTCTTTAATTTCACTTAGTACTTACTATTAAGTTATATTACTTTTAATTTTTTTTAGTTCTTATCTGAATTGTTCTCTTACTTTTGATAAGTAGTTCAAAATAATTAGATTTATGAAAACCAACATTCTAGCTAAAGGCGACATTCCTTTAAAATCGGCATAGTGAGTGTTAATATGGAATCGAATCAATAGTTGTTTGACTTCAGTACTGTCAATCGGCTTTATTTATGGTGTTTCAATATAATATTATAATCGTTTTTCTAACTTGGAAGTGTTTGAATTCTTATTGTTGCGGAGAAGAGAGAGAAGGAGTTTTGATTCTTGATGGAGAAGAGACAAAAAGGTTTTGATTTTTATGGAGACGAGATAGAAGGGTTTTAATTATTGTAGAGAAGAAAAAAGAGTTTTAATCCTTGTAGAGAAGACAGAAGGGTTTTGAATGATTTACAACAAAAGAAAACGGCACCTAAGTGTTGTAGACTCAAAACTCTAGTGAACATGTGGTCTCCACCGGAAATTGTCGACGAGTTCAAAGTGACCGGAAATAGGTCGTATTCGTATGTACTGCTTAAAACTATAATGGTAATACACTAGTTTGTTTATTTGTTTTTTCTCTTTTTTGTTTGTTTTCAATAACATTGTCTCGTTTATTTTGTGTTTGTGTTTGTGTTTTTGTGTGACCGGTTCAGAAAGAGAGATTAAGTTAAAGTTAGAAATATAGCTCCTCTTTTTATATGAGCGAATGTAGTTATTGTTCAAAGGTTAAATACGTTTAAACTAAAATAAGTATATCCTCATAGATCAGTCGGTGTGATGTACCTTTACAGAAGGTACTTCCATTATTCAACACCAACTACTCCTTGGCAGGTATTAGAAATACATTGACATTTCTCGAATTTATTTTATTTTTTGTTTTTGTTGGACAGAGTTCATTCCTTGTTTGTGATGCAACTAGAAACAAAGGAAACTTTGCGGTAATAGAATTATAGAAATAATGTTCTTAACCAAGAAGTTAAGGATAAAAGTAGAGTAACCATCGCTCTGATTTTTAGAAATATATTAATAGATATTGCTTGGCTTAATAAATATCAGATGTCATGACGACATTATTACCATCAGCTCCTGAAAAGCAGGTTTAATTTTGTGTCAGTGATATGATGTTAGAGTAGTTAGTCGCTCAGCCGTGCATACCAGAGTTACCTGGAGTTAAACGGAATCCGGGTAAGTAACTGAAATTTAAGATTCACAATATGTATTTCGGACAATTTCTTGTATTAACATCCAGTATTATCGAAATTTCCAACAGTAAACAGCGCGTTATTATTAAGCCAGAGGAAGTCCAAAACTTAGTCCATCGAAATTAAATGTATTGCTCTAATTATATTTGTATTTCTTATCCGAAAACATACACAAATTTAAGTATGTCTCTAACTCAAATTATTCTTAAAGGTATAGAATGTTTTATGAAACTCTATGCTTTTTCTTATACTGTTCTAAACTTCTATAAGTATCATAATAGTTACTTACCGTTGTATGTTTTCAAGTAAATGAGAATTTCCTACAAATATTTAATATAGAGTGACTAGCGGTACAACTGATCTTGGCTGCTATGGACTAATCATTATCTTCCATTGAATTTCCTAATTAGAAAAACAACTAATGAAGTTAAATCTACCATGTGAGATGGTTTTATCTTTGTAATATATTAGTGTCGATGGAGAGATACGGAAGAAAATAAAGAAGGCATTGAATAAAATAGAAGTTATTTTTAAAAAACTGAACGAAATATGGAATAATGCAGGCTAGTATATTAAGATGACTCTTAAGCTATTTAATAGCTTGGTTCTTTTGGTTTTGTTATATAACTATGATATATGAAAAGGAGTAGTGCAAGTTGAGTCTAGATTCAGAGGTTTTGAGAGTAGTTTTTTGAGAAAGATAACAAATATTAAATGATTTAGTCATTTAAGTGAAGAGACATAAGGAAAGGAACTGAACAACATTCAATTATACAAAATCTCTAGTTGTGCAGATCGAGATACTATAAGCATGTTCTAGAACCGAAGAAGAATATACGCCAAGATAAAATAAAAAAGTTAAAGATCAGTTGAAAGAAGACCTAGAAAAAATTAAAAGATACTTGTAGTAGAACAACGGAAAAGATAAGTGAGAAATAAAAGCCTGGAAAGAATAGGCAGAAGTCCGAAGGCGGTGAAGAGCCTTCCTAACTGCCTTATGAAATATTTGAAGTCTGGAAGGGACTGATTGTGATAATTGTATTTCTTATAAAAATGAGTTGTTGTTGCTGTTGTTTTATATAGGAAGTGCTAAGATCAACCGCAGGATGACCTAGAAATATTTTGATTGTATCATCCAAAAACACCATATTTTAATGGAGTTGACCAGAAAAAAATTGTAAAAAATTCATTTGATATCCATCCTAGAATAACGATCAACAGTAGCCATAAAATTTAAGTGCAATTTTCATACTTCATATGATTTGAATTTCGAGAACTATGATAACAACGTGATTAACTAACAAGCCTAAAAAAGACAAGACTTAAGAGGCTTGACCCTGGAAATTTCACGTGATAAACGCATGTCTTTTATTCTCGATCACATTCTATGCTTACACGTAGATGACAGCATGATTAGACAGTAAACTTAGTTAGGTTTACCTATAATGTTGTGCCATTAACCACGTTGCATTCCGTGTATGGTGTAATTTTTATGCCAAAGCCCCCTTTAGTTATTTAAAAACAACTTAAGATACCACATGATAATATCTAGTTTTTGCATTTTCTTTCCGCTCCACAACAAACAGTGAACTATTGTAGCGACTCATGTCGTCCGCTGACAGTTAAGTAACCAGTCATCAGAGCGGTTTCAACTTTTAGGTAACAGAATTAGTCTTCTGTTTGTTTACAGATCATTAAATTCTTTTTTAATTATGAGATTCTCTTAAAGTCACGTATTTGCCAATCTATATACTTGTCAATCTTTTCGTCTTCCTACTTACATGTCTGTTAAAGTATAAATGTCATATAAGTATATATCAAGTAATTTGATTCATCTCTTTAGTCTTATCAATTATAGACGATGCTAACCTCTGACTATTTTAAAGTTATCTAACAATCTTCTCACTAAGCAATTTATTGCTTACTATATAGAGATTCCACGTAAACAGAATGTTATACAAAGCACATAATGTATTGCTCATCATAGTCTCAAATCTCTCCTATAACAATCTATGAGACTTTTACAATCATCTAACTTAAGTTTTCGAGGTTTTCAAAAGTTATTCAGTTTAGCCAAAACACATCACTAAAGTAAAGAACCGGCGAGTAGCATAACAGACAAATGTCCATTGATTATTCTGGTTCTGGCGTCAAAAGAACTAGCTCACCAAAGTTTAAAGTTGGTTCTACGGCTTACACACCAAATTGTTGCATTTTTACTTGTGGAGTGCAGAAACAGCGTAGCGTTTCACTAACTTAAAAAGACAATGTTCATAATCACGCCAGGTTAAAACTGCTATTTTCATAGCGACTACCATTAACAAATATTTATTTGTTTAAGAGAGGAAAGAAACAACAAAATATAGAAAAGAAAACAAGGATGATTTTGTATGGCAATGACAAAAGGTACAGAAACAAGGCAGAGATAAATACACAAAACCATGTAAAAACCACTACATAAATGGACACTTACTCAATGTTACAAGATTATGGGAATTAGCCATTGTAAGACTTTATAGCATTATTCAGTTTAAATGCTTTTATTCAAACATGAATTTAGGCAAGTGAAAGAAATTCAACATTTTGTGGTGGATAGAAGTTTGTTGTTGTTTTTTAATTTGGCTACTTAAGCAGATGTATGCTTTTGTGTGCTTATCAGTATTTTGTTTCTGTATGTTTTGGCATTGTCATGCCTACATCATTCCTAGTTCTTTATAAAAAAAATACTTATATTTCCTTAAGTGCATGTAGATGTTATGGAACTTTTTTACTGATCTTTCAAGCTTCTCTACTTTCAGAAACAAATATTGACGACCACAACTCACTGTATCGCTGATTTTAGAGTTCAGACATGTTCACGTGTTCATTCTTTTATTTCTAAATATGAATTAATGCTATAAACTAAATTAATTTAAATCGCTTTAACAATTTTGTTCACATTTATAAATTATACTTCAGGGTATAGCAGAAATAAAGTGTTCAAAATATGACCGTATACAAATAACATTTATATGGATGATATAATTCATAATAACTAAGGATGATTGTTTGTTTGTTTTATGAATTTCGCACAAAGCTACTCGAGGGCTATCTGTGCTAGCCGTCCCTAATTTAGCAGTGTAAGACTAGAGGGAAGGCAGCTAGTCATCACCACCCACCGCCAACTCTTGGGCTACTCTTTTACCAACGAATGGTGGGATTGACCGTCACATTATACGCCCCCACGGCTGGGAGGGCGAGCATGTTTAGCGCGACGCGGGCGCGAACCCGCGACCCTCGGATTACGAGTCGCACGCCTTACGCGCTTGGCCATGCCAGGCCCACTAAGGATGAACACGATATTCCCACGCCTGTTTTACTAATTTTGATGAATAATAAAAGTCTCCCTGTGTATTCTGTATACTTATAGAGTTCTCCGTTTATCAAACATGATGTACTTTTGTTGTGGAGTTTATATGAGTCTTGGATAAATACACAATGTATAATAAAAAATGTTTAACTTGTTGAATATCAGTAAATATCGTTATTTTTAGAAACAGTAAATATTAAGTTAAAACATATGTATACCAATACGTTAACTGTTTGAAGTTAAGCACAAAAGTACGCAATGTGCTGTTTCTGCTCTACCCATCACGGGTATCGAAACCCGGTTTCTAGCGTTGTAAGTCCTCAGACATTCCGCTGTGCCCTTGAGGGGGGCATTTTTGTCGCTCGCACCCCGAAAATGTTTTGAGAAACGTCAATTGTGAAATTCATGATTTTACAGTGTTTTCTGATTGGTTAATTTTTATAGTTCTGTTAAATAAAATATTTAATCGATATAATAAGACCGTAAATTGTGTTTCACAGCCATATTTTAAATGACTTGAAGTAGTTTTAGTAAACTGTGATATCTCTGATAAAATAGTTTTCTGCCACAAACTGGAGATATAGATAAGACAAGCCCACCGAATGTAATAGTCTCCCAGTGTGAAATCAGATCGTGGATGAGGAAGATTGGACATTAATAGTTTATAATAACAAAGTTGCAATACACATTGTAAACGTTAAGCGTTATACATACGAAATCAGTATTTAATTTCAAAGCTGTGCATTAACACCAACTAACTGTAAGTAGCTCTTAACAAGTAGCCCTTGTATCATATCTAGAATTTATTCGAAAGTAGTTCTAATAGCTAGCATGTCTTGTGCCACCAGTAGAATCTCGGTGTACTATTCATGCACAGGTCTCAGAAGTGTGGGGAAACAGTAGAACTTCTGGCTATTCCAATATTCTGTTTATAGTAGTTTTCATCGATTCTGAAAAAGGAATTTTCAACACACACTTTAAATAAATTAATAATGTCAGCAGTTTCAAAAGGTTAATAGTTTTAATTTTCTCAGTAAACTCAACAGAATTTTAACACTGTTGTTATTCGTACTACTGAAATACGATTAACCGATGACCAATGTGCATTGCAACATACTGAGAAGGAGTGTCTGTACTAGCCATAGGACGAGGGATCAAACATTTAAGAATCAAAAATATAAAAAAAAAGGTTTGACTCAGTTAATACAGTTTTCTTTCTTTCTTTTTTTCTCTTATATGTTAATTAGTTTATGGATGATTTTTTCCTTTGTTGTCAATATGTTACATGATCGGCCACAAATCTGCTGTCGTTTTTAGAAAAGCTCTGAAAAGATATGTTATTCGTGATAGAGGCGGGATTTGATTCTGGGTCTTATTGATAGAAATAGTAGTGCATTATATAATCATTTAATCAAATAAGGTCTTCCTTTTAGGGCCTGAACTAACTGGCTGTTTGAATGTTTTCGGGATGAGTTTTCTACTTGTAATGACTTCTACGCTAGATTGACTATGTGTTATCAGATAGGTAGATGTTATGTAGTTCATATATCATTATTTTTCATAATTATTTCGTAGGCTATTGAGAGAGATCGCTATTACAGAGACTTGTTTGTCTTATACTCCTAAATTTTAACGTTTGTTGGAACTGTCGTTTTTTTTAATGTATTATAATATACTTCACATTTGAAAAGGGTGTGAATGTATTTTTACTTTTCATTGGATCTCCAGATGGTTTTGTGTGCACTAATTCTGATCGATTTGTGTTATATCTCCTAAATAATGTTCTGACCTTGATTTTATGCTCTTTGCATATCCTGTGTATGTTTTTGGAGAAATATTTAACGTTATATAATATTGTGTGTGTCTGTAATTTTCTTCCTGTTTAATCTTGGTGATTATCTTCCTTATCAGTTATTGTTTATTACATAATGAACAGTATGACTATGATCTTAAATAATAAAGTGATCTCAATTTAAACTTGAAGGTTCAGAATTCTGTTGAAAATCCAGGGTTTCATTGGCATTATTTGCCGAGATGAACCTTTGGTTATTTCAACTCATTGTTGGATTTCCTGAAAAAAACTAAACATCAATATACGTGAAAAGTATGCTACAGAATGATATATATTTTTATTTCACATATTTTAATTGTTTCTTCAAAATTTCTTACATGCTCAGAACAATTATAAGAATAAAGTTTCACACATATAATTCATAGCTATAATATAGCTATAACAACCACTGGATATCATATACGATAAGTAGAGTTCATCTAACAGTCACAGTAACCCTTTTGCTACTACTCGAATCTAGTCAACAGTGACATGTGTCAGCTGATGGACCTTGTGCTACAACTGATGTTATTACATTGCAGCCCTTAACGATAAATAGAGCCTAATCAACAATGATGTCTGATAAGTTGTAGACCTGATGCTACAACAAAACCTAGTCATGAGTATTGCCTGATAACTAATAGTAATTATCTTACTACTAGAACCTGGTCAGTAGTGGTATTTGTGGTAGCTAACGCAGATCTGTTATCTGGTATCTCCAGTAACTAGCATATATTATGCATCAAATGTAATATAGTCAACATTGGTATCTCTAGTAATTAGTAGAACCGTATGCCCCGACTATAATATTGTCAACAGTGGTGTCTCTAGTAACTAGTAGAACCGTATGCCCCGACTATAATATTGTCAACAGTAGTGTCTCTAGTAACTAGTAGACATTATGCCCCAACTACAGTCCAACCAACAGTTGCACGTGGTACATATTCCTGCATACTCCTATCGTGAGTAAGCAATTGTAGGAAAAACACTTTTACCACATTTATGCGTATTTTTCAAGCAACCTTTTGACCGCATGCGACAGCCTTCTACTGATTTGAAATGTCACTTACAGGAGTTAATAGTTTAGATTAATACGATTTTAAATATACAAATTAGCAAGTTGTATAACAGTCATAAGCACGATCTTGTACCCTCTCTCTGACGTTGATTTTGCATAAAATGTATCGAAAACTCAATTCCTTTTTCTTAGACAGTATCGTGTATCAGTTCATTCATTGAACTAATGACATTATAGGTTACGTTACTGCGCACTCAAAAACCTGTCTCATTCAACATAAGTATTCATTCACTATATCGTTCTTTAGTAAAAGTTCGAGTTACGGTGAGAGAGTGCTTATCAGTTACGTCAGAAATCAAAGAAAATTTGTTAAAATGACGCCTAATAGCTGAAACTGATAACGCCCTTGGCAACTAAACCGTCTTGGCTCGAAATTCAAGTAACGACCCATCTAATGTTTGAAAATCCACTAATATATTTTGGATACGATATTAATAAGATGACTACCGCATACTACAACAGTAATAAGTCCACGTTCAGTATTTAAACTGAATTATCAGTACTGGTTTCCTGTACCGAAAGGTCCATTTTCCTAAAGAGACAAGTTGAGTCTTTTGTTTAACTGTCGTCTTCATTTAGACTTGCCTTTTATTTAAATTAGCTATACAAATTTCTTCGTTAAGAATGAAAATATGTTATATGAACCATCGGTTTGGAGTTTATTAGACGAACATTTATTGAATTATTGCAGCTTTGCATACGTAAAAGTTTGGAGTTGGAGGGTTGTGTATAAGTAGAAATTACCAGCACTTTATGCGCGTTAACTTTCATAGGCTTAGCACTATTCTATATATTCGTGTAATATTTGGGTTTATCATTATTTTAAGTGTATTCATGGTAACTACGCTTTAGAATCTAGGGATATTCAATCTTATTAACAATACGAGCGATTAAATTACTTAAGCTTTTTATTACCTGGTCGAGCTTTTAATAATTTATTAGGAATAATGAACAAGCAATAAATCTTTAAAAGTTTGTAAATAATGTATAACATACATTTTTAATATTTTTCTGTTGTAAAGGATGAATAAAAGGTAGTATTAATTTCAATCAGGAAATATAGGTGTTGCTAGATTCGAATACGGAGATAGATATGAAAATGTTGTTTGGTTTATTTGTTTGTTTGTTTTTGGAATTTCGCACAAAGCTACTCGAGGGCTATCTGTGCTAGCCGTCCCTAATTTAGCAGTGCAACGTTGTTTGGTAACATTGTAAGTAAAAACGAAATATTTTAATAAGGCATTACCATTTTTGCTTTGTATTTAAATTATTTTGTTTGGCATAACACGTCTCATATTTCAGTTCCTTACCGGCTCATTATGTGCACCAAACTCAGTTGTAAATTGTTTTTGTATAAGTAATATTACGTTGCCTTAAATTTAAAGATACGTGTATATATATATAGCCCTTAGATTTGAATGAAAACAGTTATATAAAATAACAGTACGTAACTTATTCTTTGGTAGATTGTTTATGCAGCGTATTCATGATGAAACTTTGTAGAATGGGCGGCAACTGCCTGTTGTAGAGACACAAGTGTAGAGGAAGACTTTCAAAACGTCGTTCTCTACTCTTGTGTCTCCACAACAGGCAGTTGCTGTCCATTTTATAAAGTTTCATCAGTATTTAACCTGGCTTTTATTTGATCCGGTACAAAGTTGCCTTTGAGATCAAATGAATTTTGTTATGACTACATAAAGTTTGAGAATAAACTTACGCCCGCATATTTCCACCCCTAATAATATACAAAACTACGAGAGTGTTGATTTAACGTAAATGTAGATGAATGGGATTTTTTTTATGAAATAATGTATTTATTCTCTAAAATGTATACCATGTTAACTAAATAATCAGGGCCCATATTTGGATAAATCGGGAAATCTATAGATGTTGGAGTTAATCTCCACATTAAGAATCAGGATAAAATATAAAATGGAATTTCTAAAACGAAAAATAAATAAATCACAGTGTTACAACAGGTCATTAAAAACAAATAATTTTCTGTAAAATGCTGATATCCTAAGGCATTATATTTTTTTTAGTTTGTCACTTTTACCATTTTTAAAAAAGGAGAAATTTATTTATCCAAAAAGTCAAGTATAGGTAAGTTATAATTGTTTTGTTTTTTAGTACACCCAAATACACTGAAAGGAGATCCTTATTTCATTGGGAACAATTATCTATGCATAGAATTGCTTAATAGTTTAAAACTTGCTCACTGAAATTCTGATTATGGACGTATTCAATCGTATAAAAATATATGATTGGTTTGACTGAACCAGAAAAGCAAAATAGTATGTGTACAACAACCACACAATCTACTCAAGTGAGTAAGATTAAGGGTGAAGGATGGGTTGTACTTTGGGTCACAACGGAAGTAAAGGGTGAGGGATGGTTTATATGTTGGGTCAGGACAGAGGTTGAGGGTGAAGGATGCCTTGCACATTAGGTCATGATAGACTTATAGAGTAATGCCATTTTTGTTTAAATACTAAGAAGCTATTGGCAAGATATGCTGAAGTTAATCTTTTTAACTACCAACGTATGTCCCTGTGGGACATTATTCAGATCTGGCACATACATTTTGGATCAGCACACATAGCTCAAGCTAAGCCAAATAGAGTTATGGTGTATTACTCGAAAAATCATTGCGAAAATATACTACAGATATCTCTGTGAAATATTTCTTGAGTATTTTGAAGTAGATAATATTTTGTCCTTTGACTGTCGCACATATATGTTAATATGGGTGTGGATAGGATCACTAGTGCTCCATAACTTCTCAACTCTCATTTATGACTCGTATTAGTTGGATACCCGAATATCTACACTTAACAGAGATGCAAAACTAAGCGAGGGGAATAAATTCTTTGGCGTGACTGTTTGTAGAAGTTATCCTTTTAGTACTTGGAGACTGAATACGACAGAGGATACGGAATATCCCAACCAATTAGAGGGACAGCGGATCTGAAATCTGATGACAGCAAGGTGTGTGGCACATCTTAGACTCAATCTTAATGATCAGTAGGATGAGTGGACAGTCGTCTGTGGAAAGTCTGCGACCTCACACATTATAAGACTCCAGATTAGTCAGAAGACAAAACAATGGTTGTGAGAAGAAATGTAAAAGTTAAGTTAGAGTCAACATCAAAGTGGATGGCCACACAAAATTACAAGTGGACAAGTTTGTCTACTTCAAGCAACTAATAAGTGAAGATGATAAATGTGAGGCAGAAGTCGAGAGACGGATAGAAATTGCAAGAGCATATATAATCCATATGAAAGATGTTTTAACCACGATGAACATTAGGCTAGGGACAAGAAAAAAACTTACAAAATGTAAGTGTGATGCAGAGACTTGAACAATAACGAAAGAACTCTACAACAAGATAAAAGCGTTAGAAATGTGAATGCTTAAAATAATTTTGAAATAATATATACAGAGCATAAAACAAACGAAAAAAATATTGAAAATGACCGAATCTAAGCGCACACTAAAAGCAGACATCAAAAAAAGGAAAGCGTCAGTATTTTGGACACATTATGAGAACAAATAAGATTCAAAATGTGTAAGTGCAAGTCTGTAGAAGAAAAGTTGACCGCAGAGAAAAGGGGTCACAAATCACGGAGTCGTTGTAGTCCAGTTACAGTGTTTATGTGAGGAAAGGACAGGATAAAGGGTCCTGAAGAGTGCTGATAGCTGAAGCAGCTACAGGCAGGTAATAATTATGTACCTAACCCATGTACACACATAAGCATGTTTACCATTTAATTCACCTAGCACCTCCAAGAAACAGTGTTTTGATCTAGAAAAAACATTTTCATGGATCAGTGCTGCGACTTAGAATAAACATTTTCATGAAACAGTGTTTCGACCTAGGGCAAACATTTTAACACAGCGATGTTTCTATCTAGAATACACATTTTCATAAAGTGATATTTGATCTAATATGACACACATTTCTGTGAAGCGGTATTTCCATCTAGGACATATATTTCAAAGGAAACAAAGAGTTTCGATCTTTCGTGTATATATGTGTTTCTACTAAAGAGTGCCTCGTTCTTACACAATATTTATAGCATATTTAATGGAACAGTGACTTAGACAATTGCATGAACAGTTCTTTGGTATTTTTTAAAACCATAGGATAGTATTTGCATTATATATGTATATATATATTAGCTTGTTATAACCTAAAAACGAGCTGAAACAAAAACAGATTTTAAAAAATAAACAAAACATGCTGCACTAATTAAAAAGACCCCTGGGAACAAGCTATAATGTGAGATATAAAATGTACCCTAGGTTTTGGATAATTCAACGCTGTGTTGGTGCTCCTAACTACAGTTGAACTTTAAATTCTTGAAATAGTAGATACAAAAAGTAGACATATGAATATAAAAATTTCACATTTTCTCCACTTTCCTATCATGTTTCATATCACATTTAATTATTATAAGGACCGACCTAAGTGCACATTTTGAATTTATGGCTCGCACTATTAGGATAGTTTATTCTATTTTGTAGCACATGTTTACACACACAAACAATTACTAAAACGATGTCTGAACTACAAGCCACCATTTAACAATGATATTAATATATGCTCTCAGATACTGTTTACAGGTCTGTAATACGTGCCTCTTGTTATGTAATATACCAACTTTACGTGTTTAATTTAGGAGGAAAACTGTCTAAACATGTCCCTATTGGTGCACTAATTAACCAGACGATCGTTGTTTAGGGCTAGCTAGAAGTGATAATTATACAATTTTTCTTGCTATATCTACAATTGGTTCTCGTAAAACTCTGGAAGCGTTATTACCATTTTGGCGATCTGGTAATTTATTGGTCTTGGGCAACTTTTTCTTCCCTTCCTCAACCACTTCATTCTTTATATCAATTTAACTACACTAGCAATGAAAACTATTGCTAAGTTGCATGATTCTGTTATAATCAACGCATAAAATTTGGGTGTGATTTAAAGCAAGATAAAATGTGTATACCTTCAAGTATATATATCTATATGTAATTTTCTTGTTTATGCTGGCACCTTTACCTCCTGCTTTGTTCTATAAATAAAGTTTCTGAGAAGGGTAGTTTTACCGGACGTTTTTTTTCTTGGCTGTATTTTAACCATTAAGTAACTGAACGCGTCACAGAAAATACGTTTGGGACTTTAATATCTTCTTTATTGTTATTTATGTATTGTCTATCATTAATGAAGTTCCATTTAGTAGCAGATCTTTCTTTTTACGATATCAGAATTAGTCATAAACATCAGACTGAGTTTTCCTTACAAACGTTATTTACTTTACACGTTTTCTCACATACGTAACATTTAATACTGAGCCAATGTACACTCTAGTCGAAACTCAACACCTGATTTACGACGGTGAAAATATGTTTGGACCTCTTAATGTTAAAACTCAATATTCTTTCAGAAATTAGTAAAACAAAAACAAATTAATACTCAAAATATTTACTTTTAAGAAGGTTATTTCACATTTAGACAATGTTCATTAAGAAAGAAACTAATATAAAAAAGTACAAAATTTATCCTTTTAAAAACTGATCCTTTCATAATCGAGTTTTTTAAATGAACTTCACCTGCTCAACACAAAATAATTCTACCTTTAAGGAGCTCACCTTTACCTGCTCAACACAAAATAATTTTACCTTTAAGGAGTTCACCTTTACCTGCTCAACACAAAATTATTCTACCTTTAAGTAACTCGCCTTTACCTGCTCAACACAAAGTGTAATGAACTCACCTTTCCTTAAAGGTCAACACAAAATGATTCTATCTTTAATCCCCTTTACCTGCTTAACACAAAATGATTATACCTTTAAATAACCCACCTTTACCTGCTTAACACAAAATTATTCTATTTTTAATCCCCTTTTCCTGCTTAACACAAAATGATTCTACCTTTAAATAACTCATCTTTACCTGCTCAAAACAAAATGATGCTACCTTTAAATAACTCATCTTTACCTGCTCAACACAAAATGATGCTACCTTTAAATAACTCACCTTTACCTGCTCAACACAAAATGATGCTACCTTTAAATAACTCACCTTTACCTGCTCAACACAAAGTGTAATGAACTCACCTTTCCTTAAAGGTCAACACAAAATGATTCTATCTTTAATCCCCTTTACCTGCTTAACACAAAATGATTATACCTTTAAATAACCCACCTTTACCTGCTTAACACAAAATTATTCTATTTTTAATCCTTTTTCCTGCTTAACACAAAATGATTCTACCTTTAAATAACTCATCTTTACCTGCTCAAAACAAAATGATTCTACCTTTAAATAACTCATCTTTACCTGCTCAACACAAAATGATGCTACCTTTAAATAACTCACCTTTACCTGCTCAAAACAAAATGATTCTACCTTTAAATAACTCATCTTTACCTGCTCAAAACAAAATGATTCTACCTTTAAATAACTCATCTTTACCTGCTCAACACAAAATGATGCTACCTTTAAATAACTCACCTTTACCTGCTCAAAACAAAATGATGCTACCTTTAAATAACTCATCTTTACCTGCTCAAAACAAAATGATTCTACCTTTAAATAACTCACCTTTACCTGCTCAAAACAAAATGATTCTACCTTTAAATAACTCATCTTTACCTGCTCAAAACAAAATGATTCTACCTTTAAATAACTCATCTTTACCTGCTCAAAACAAAATGATTCTACCTTTAAATAACTCATCTTTACCTGCTCAAAACAAAATGATTCTACCTTTAAATAACTCACCTTTACCTGCTCAAAACAAAATGATTCTACCTTTAAATAACTCATCTTTACCTGCTCAAAACAAAATGATTCTACCTTTAAATAACTCATCTTTACCTGCTCAAAACAAAATGATGCTACCTTTAAATAACTCATCTTTACCTGCTCAAAACAAAATGATGCTACCTTTAAATAACTCATCTTTACCTGCTCAAAACAAAATGATGCTACCTTTAAATAACTCATCTTTACCTGCTCAAAACAAAATGATGCTACCTTTAAATAACTCATCTTTACCTGCTCAAAACAAAATGATGCTACCTTTAAATAACCCACCTTTACCTGCTCAACACAAAATGATTCTACCTTTAAATAACTCATCTTTACCTGCTCAAAACAAAATGATTCTACCTTTAAATAACTCACCTTTACCTGCTCAACACAAAATGATTCTACCTTTAAATAACTCATCTTTACCTGCTCAAAACAAAATGATTCTACCTTTAAATAACTCATCTTTACCTGCTCAAAACAAAATGATTCTACCTTTAAATAACTCATCTTTACCTGCTCAAAACAAAATGATGCTACCTTTAAATAACTCATCTTTACCTGCTCAAAACAAAATGATTCTACCTTTAAATAACTCATCTTTACCTGCTCAACACAAAATGATTCTACCTTTAACGAACTCATTTTTCAGTTAGAATTAATGTTGATTTAAAAATAAAATGAGATAAAACAAATATTTAAAAAACTGAAGACATTTATTTATCTATACTTCCACGTAAGAAAGGAAACCTGAGTTCTTCATTGAGCCTGGAATGATGTGTTGAAGAAAATAAACCTAAAACGTTTATATTATACAGACGTATATTACAAAATACAAATAATTTCATTACAACGTTTATGAACAACGTATATTTCTAGTTAAGTGAATTTTGTATTCTAAAGATAATATCAGAAGGTTTTGTCTTTTTTGTTACTGTATTTGGTTGATAACGTATGAAACTGTGTTTTGTTCTTCAGTCTGTTTAGAAAATAAAAATAATTTTTAAATATTATTTAGAACCTACTAGCGATCGTTATATATGGACTTATAGAATTATATACATGTATTGCAACATTTATCTAAATGTTCGCTCTCACGTCTTCAACCAAGGCTAATTCTAGGGTTGCATAATTGGGGAAACAAATTAGTAATTTGGGGTTCTAAAACAACTAAAAGCCTTCCAGATTCCTTTCTAATAATGATTTGAAGACTCTTTGAATATCTTTGGGAATACATTTCCATTCCAGGTGATATGATTGACTTGAATATATCTACTTGTTAAAACCACAAGGTTCTTGCCGTTTTATATTATGTTTCTATAGTGCGCAACATTATTGATAAATAAGTTGCTAAAAGGGGAAAAATAATAAAAGGTTACAATCGCTAGCCGTTGTATTTACTGAATACCATCATCTTTAAACATATGCTACTTTAATTAAAATGTCTTTGGACACCAATACCATCATCTTTAAACATATGCTACTCTCATTAAAATGTCTGTGGACACCAATACCATTATCTTTAAACATATGCTACTCTCATTAAAATGTCTATGGATACCCAATTTGCGAATTAAGCTCCATTCTCATCCAGCTCTGAATTTCAGAGAAGTCTGAGTTTCTAGTTTCGCTTTTTTATGATTTATAATACTTTAAAACTTCTGTATATTTAATATAACAATTAAATAACATACAGCAACAATAACTAAGATAATCTGATATTACATTAAGGCTCGTGAAACCTGTTTATTTGGCCACAGAACGCACAGCTGTACACTCTGTATTTTTAGGCAGATAATATTTCGTTTTCTTAAAATTCATAAATAAATTAGCTCAAGGTTTTAGTAAAATTTTATAGAGCTGTAGATATTTTACTAAACA
This sequence comes from Tachypleus tridentatus, assembly GCF_004210375.1. Lineage (NCBI taxonomy): Eukaryota > Metazoa > Arthropoda > Merostomata > Xiphosura > Limulidae > Tachypleus > Tachypleus tridentatus. The sequence goes on along the minus strand of NC_134833.1, from coordinate 45,991,590 downwards.
ATTCTCAAGTCGCTAATTGAATGAACATACTTTTAAAGGAAATTTTTATAAAAATAAATTTACATTTGAAAAGAAGAAAATATTTGATATGTTTCACTTTGTTAAATACTGTGTTTCCAATTCCACAGATTCTGCCCCTCCCTAGAAGGTGGGTTTCAATATTCGTGGTGGGCAGAGCACAGATAGCCCATAGTATAGCTTTGTGCTTAACTTTAAGAAACAAAATCCAGATAAAGTAAATATCGATTGCTGGAAAGTGTGCAATATAACAATGAATATGTGTTTCTATAATATATATCTATATATATTGTCCAAAAAAGAGATAGACAGTAAACATGGCAATATTTCTCACTAGTTTTGAATTTTGCACAAAGCTACACGAGAGCTATCTGCGCTAGTCGTCCCTAATGTTACAGTGTAAGGCTAAAGGAAAAGTAGCTAGTCATCACTACCCACCGCCAACTTTTGGGCTACTCTTTTACCAACGTATAGTGGGATTGACCGTAACATTATAAAGCCCATACAGCTGAAAGGGCGAGTATGTTTGGTGTGACGGGGATTCGAACCTGCGACCCTCGGATTACGAGTCGAGTGCCTTAACAATCTGGTTATGCTGGGTCATTCACACAAGTAACGGCAATATGAGGACCTGCAAGTTCGAATCCCTGTCACAACAAATATGTTAGCCCTTTCAGCTGTATGAGTAAATTACAATATTCGTTGGTAAAGGACTAGCCCAAGAATTCGCGGTAGATGGTAATGACTAGCAGCCTTTCTTCTTGTCTATCACCACTAAAAGACGGACGGCTAGCGCAGATAACCCTCGTGTAAGTTTGCGCGAAGTTCAGAAATCACACTTACTAGTATAACAAAGTTTGATATTCCTTCCACCTTTCAAACAATGAATTGATTAATCAGCTAATCGAATAAAACTCAAGCTGTATAGTTATTTTAAGTACAGACACTTGGTTACACTTCTTTCCGTTAATTTAGCCCGTCCTGTCAGCTCTGATGTTACAGAATTGTTTTGCATAAACATTAAAAGTCAATTTAGTAGATGTTGCTACTATATATACAAACACGTGCCGTTCATTCAGTAATAATAAAAGGAATAGTAAGATGAAGTGATGTTTACATAAATAACCTTATACTGATACGTAATAACCTGAATAATAGAAGACAGAATGTTGTATTTTTTTAATATTAAACATATGTATATTATACACATCTTAGTCTGAAAACCTTTGTTCGTGAGAAATCTCGAGATTTTTTACATTCATGTCACTTGAAATAGACTACCGATCGATGCGTCACTAGATCTCTAGGAGAAATAAAATAACAGAATACTTCACATTTTCTATTACCACCTTCTTACATACCCCAAACCTCAAACGGACTATTGTGTCGATCTCTACTTTCTTCCGAGTTACGAGAGGCAACCGTTAAAAATCATAAAAACGTGTTAACGACCCTGGTATATGAAATGATATAATATGTATATATTAGGTTGAAGAATAATTCGTGAGCGTTTTTAAATAATTTCATTCAAGCATTACATGCAAGACTATACAATACTTCAATGCATGAACACATTACACCCAAAACATTTATTATGATACTTTATTTCATGTAATACCTAGGTATATAGTATGCATTGTTTTAAACGAAATTGCAAGAAATTAAATGCGAAAAGCAGATGGTGTCGAAAATGCTCGATTTTGTCCACTTGACATTCCATTTAATGAGCTGAAAATGAAAGCAAAAAATTAAAGACATATAAATATCAAACACACCATCTATTAGAGCAAAAAATTATCTACCAAATGACATCAAATATTTTGCGAAAGCGTTTCATTTATGAATATATTTTTTTAACTTGAAAAAACGCTCACGAATTATTCCTCAACCCAATATATAATGAGTTACGAAATCTAACACACCTTTTATTTTTTAAAATTGTTATTTGCACAATATTTTGTTACTGAATTTCTAGGGAATGATGCACGCGCTTGTAATCATCATTCAACACATAGTCGTGCCAAATTATATGTGTTTATATGTTCATAACATGCCAAACAGTAGAACAAAACACGTTATAATTTTAGCAATAGTTTACAGAAGACCTCACAGAGTAGAATCTCTGAAAACACATATGTTTATTCATTTGCCTAGAAAGAACGTGAGCAAGAATATATCTTTACTAAAGTCATTTATTATGTACACTCCTTAGAGATATATGTAGTTAATTTAACTAAATTAACTATGAATAACCTTATTTGACAACGAAGGAAATATGATTTTTAATCTATTGTTGACTATCACTATGAAATTAACTTCAGTTCTGATTTCATTTCTGATTCCGACAGCATATATTATATCCTGAGAAACTGATTTAACTTGTACTGCTTGAAGTTTGTTACTTTGTATCACCGTATTGTAGAGCAATGTAATGATATTATTCTAAATACATTGAAAAATATTTAGTGTTTTGCATATTTTCCCACTTTAAAATACATGTTATGTTTAAAATATTCGATTTTATTAAAATTTCGCGTTTTCTCATTTCATAACTTCATATAGTACAGTTCCCAATCGCAAGAAATGTACTAAATCAATGCTGCTATTGGTAAAACATATGGCTGTTAAAGCTTTACACGAGACATTAGCAGCAATTACTGGAACTAAAAGTATTTCCAACGTAACTACTATGTTTAGTTTGTTTTGAAATTCGCGCAAAGCTATTTGAGGGCTATCTGCGCTAGCCGTCCCTAATTTAGCAGTGTAAGACTAGAGGAAAGGCAGCTAGTCATCACCACCCACCGCCAACTCTTGGGCTACTCTTTTACCAACGAATAGTAGGATTGACCGTCCCATTATAACGCCCCCACGGCTGAAAGGGTGAGCATGTTTGGTACGACGGGGATGCGAACCTGCGACCCTCGGATTACGAGTCGAACGACTTAACCCACCTGGCCATGCCGGGCCGGCTACTGTGTACTTCTGTAGGTTAACTAGAATAAATTATACTCTATGTAGACTCTCGTCGTGTATAATGTTTTGTATTTCCTCAAAATAAGAAATGTGTCAATATAGAAAACGTAACATAAAATATTATATTGATTAAAAATTTATATACTTAAACTTATGACAAACCGTGAAAAATCTTTGGGACAGAGCAAACAGTCATAACAGGATTTACCCAGTGAGTAATAAGGAACATGAAATAATTAAAACAGTCGCGACAACATGCACCCCGTACATAAAACAGAACTTAAAATATCTCACAGCATTACATGATTTACTTGAGATCGAATAGAACAGAACACAAAATAACTGAAACATTTACACCAAACTATACCCCTGACATAAGACAGAACACATAACAACTGATATAATCACTGCACGATGTACACCCTGTCCCTAACGGAAATTTTGATAACTTGAAGAACGTCGTTAGATGTTACTGGGTTTATGGCGGAAAATATCGTTAACAGTGAAGGTACCCATGTAATGAAACAATTAATTCTAATCTTTATAAGTAAGAACGCGGGAAAACAATAATTAGACTAGATCGTTATCGAATTGATTTTTAGTTTTGATCTAAGTGGGTGACTAGCTTCGATCACAAGTTACTATTAATCATAACATAAAATAACCTGAACAATCACAGCACACTTCACCCCATAAATAAGACAACATGTGAAATATCTGAAAAACTACACAATAATGTACTTGGACATAAAGCAGAGCATTAACCATCTTTAAAAGTCACTATATACAGCTGTACTTGATTTCGAACGCTGAAAAAAAAATCAACATTTGATTTTACCTTTGAATGAAAAAACAGAAGTATTAGAATATTTGTAATCACTAAAAGGTGGCATGTTATTAAAAGATCTAATTTCTGAAAGGTTAGTACAGTAACAAGTGCTCTAAATATAAGATATATTGGATATAATTTAGCTATGTGAAAAATATCGAAATGTTAATAAGATAAATATAAAGTATACGATATATGCAGCGTTAGCAGGCAGTTTGCCTATTCATTAGTGAATGTCTAATCTAAACCAAAGGCTGGATGAACATAAATGGAAAAGTTGATTTTTGGGATTTACTTCTGTGTTTTAAAATATCTTAATTCGTACGTAAGTAAGGACTTTAGAAATTACTAATATTACATTTGAGTTCAGAAGTGTGTAGCATAGTATGTCTAATAACTTTCTCAAAATTATTCGATTTTAAAAGGGCTGTCATGAGTATAGAAAATGTAAATAAAATGTCCATTTTTGACTATTTTCTGTAAGTGCGTTCTATAGGTGGGAATTTAAATAATAATATTCACTGAACTGATTAATTTATGAAATTCATATGTGATGTGCTATTTTGAATGAATTTAATTTGTACGTAAAACAATAACACTCTATTTATTCATTAAAAGCGTTAGATTAAAAGCTGTTGTTTATAATCGTTATTAAATTTAATGTGATAAAAAATTGCACAACAACTATGAAACTCATGTCTTAATATAAAATTTCCAGTCACTGAAGAAATTCAAATTATTAGAAGAAGTAACGGATACTTCGTTTGCATGAATAAAACTTGAAATATCGGTTATGAGATAATCACTGTAAGAACTATCTAAGGTATAAAAATAACATGAAATATATTTTTCCAAAATATAACATGAAATAAGTAACAAGTAAGCTCAATATAAAGTGCTTGATCGTTGCGACTGAGAAAAAGTTATTCACCTTATTATAAACGCGTACTTTTTAAATAAAACATACACTTTAAAAATTGTGAATAACCTAACAAGTGTCTCTGTTTTATTTTGTGTTATTATTAAATAAATAATTAGGTGAGTAGCACAAAAGATAACAATTCATATGTATATATAATTTCTGCAATATAGCAAAACGTCACTTCGCTGGTGAAAGCCATCAGACACTTACCGTAATCTTAACAGCGGCCATGTTCACGGCGCGTGGCCAGCTCGAGACGGCACGCCCGTTGCAAGCGCTATGGCTTGTATGCAACTACTCTTTCATCTCCCATTCATGGCTGAGTTCTGTGACTCAAACCATTGAGACTGATTATACCAGTTGGTAGAGGGCGGAGGAGGACATAATTACTGTGCCCCGAGCCCTTACATTCATTCTAAGTGATAGTACTGTTCAGAGCGTTTGTTTGTGAAATAACTTCAACTTTTATTATTGTCGGGTAGCGAGTGTTAGTGATCTCAGCAGGATCTTAGACTGCAGTAAAGTCAAACGGCAAATTTTCCTTATTCATGGTTCCTTCGCTAAATAGTATAATCTGTAGACCTTTTGTATGATATAGTTCGATATGAATACATGTGGTTGGTTGATTCAGTTTGAAACTACCAGTGAACGTATTTCTGTCTGCACCGTTTCATGAAGTGCTGGTACTAAGGATTTTAACTTATGCCTTTAAAAACGGGAAACTTCTTTCAGTGTTACGTCACGAGAGATCTTAATTAAATTAAAATGTGACTCTTCATAACTAAAAGTTGAAAAATCGTTACAAGTTCAGTCGTACTTTATATTAGAATATACTGTGCCTAACCTTCGAATCTTAAGTGGTTAGCAAAGACAAAAACTCAGGAATGCAAGACATAAGAGGAGATGACACGCTTGGGCTGGAAAGTAATAACACCTAGACTTCATCTGGTTGGAGGTATTTTATACTTACTTAATGATTATCATATGAAATAAAATTAACTTTTTTATCATTCAAATGATTTTCTTGATGATTTTTATCGATCATGTAGAAAGATAATACGTTACATTGATGTTGAGTTTATTATACAGAAAAAATATTCTTTTTTTTTTATTGTTTAGATTGTAACGTCTACTCTTTGTACTAAATTTTCGAGCTTTATGTTTATTCAAGTTCAGATATAGCAAAATTTGATAGTGATTTTTGAACACAACGACTGATATAAGAGCCATCACACAACATTAATCGTATGTTGGCTATAATACCTGTCTAATCTAAATATCACGAAATCCTACTCTGAGGAGAAAATAAAATTTTAACATTTTCGTCTGAGCTTACTGTATCTTGATTAATGATATATTTTAAGTCATTCTGTTTCAGATATCCCCACCCAGGTGCCGCCACTGACTCCAGGGACCAATCAAAAAATGACCCAAGCACTCACAGCTAGCTTTAGCAATTGGGAAAAAGAGCGACAGAAATTCTCAATTCCCAAAGGTAATGAATATAGCTTCAGACGTTCTTACGACTTTCAGATATTAGTAATTGCTGCTTATAACAGTTTTTCAATATTCTTTGCTTAACTGAACTCAAAGATAAACTTGGCTAGTTTATAAAGTAGCATAAATTAATTACACTATTGAGAGACTCAACACATTTTAAACCACTGCTTAGTAGAAGTATCACAACATACGAATACAACGTACATTTTATAAAATTTAAAATATACATTCCTCTAAACTTCTCATGTCAAGATCCCTACGTTATAGAGTGATGTTTTATTTGTTTAATAATATTGATATCTGTTATTATTCTAGTTATGTTCTTTGCTTAAAATGCATGTGACCGCGACAGAGCCGTCGAAACTTATTATTTCCAAATACATTTTTAATGTAATTTTATTCATGAATTCAAATTGTACTATGAACTCTAAGTACTTATAATTGATCTTCATACAATTGCAGAAAATATCAGTTTCGCCCACTTGTATTACCTTTTTCGGAGGTTAACTTATTATGGATGTTTCATACCGACAATTTATTTCAGTGAGCTTTATTTCAACTTAAATTACCTTATTCAAAGATGATAGGTGTAATTTAATTTTAAATTTTCTTGTTTTTATAAAGTGGTGTAGTTTTTATTTATTATATAGGTATTCTCTGCTTAAAGGATGTATAGGGTCAGGATGTGGCGTAGTGATAAACATGGTCAAACTTTGAATCTAACGAATCGTGATTCACGACTTTTTTGCAGCATGCACGCGCTCCCATTTCGAGCCGTATGTGAACCAAAACAATAAATGTCAAGTCCCAAAATACGGCTATGCGTAGATAGCCTTTTGTGGAGTTTTGAGCGAAAATCCAAACAAAGAAAAATTTTCATGTAAATATATAATACTTTGAAAGTAATGAATATCAACAACATTCAATTATGCTGACATTTTGATACATTTACTATAAAACAGTCCTTCGCAGATGGCTCAAAAATGAACGTTAGGACTTAAAACAGTTAAACTAGGACTCGATCGTTATGTAGCTGATTCTGGCATGACTTAATGGTAAACGTGTTGGACTGTCAATTTGTCAACCTATAAACTTACAATGCTATAAGCCGGGTTTCTATACCCGTGATGGTCAGAGCACAGATATCCCACTGTGTAGCTTTGTGCTTAACTTCAAACAAACTTTACAACATAAACGTGCTTTGCAGTTTGGAGCCGTGGGTGTGTTATAAAAGTAACTGTCAAATTTCACTGTTCGATTACAGTTGCTCAAAAGTTAATGGTAAGTGCTGTTGATCAAATACCTTCTCTCTATTTTATCAGTTTTTAAATTAATAGACGGCTAACAGAAGTAGCTTTGAGCGAATTTCTCAAACAATCAAACTATCTTTAAGTTGACTACAACACACCTAGTATTTTGTGTAGTTTTACCCTTATCAACAAAAAAACAAGTTATACGTGTTGTTTCTCCGGAAGTTCAAACAAGGATCATTCGAAGGCCACAATACTGTTTCTTCTGCTGAAAATTCTTGTTAATTCCAATGAAAATGGTTGTTTCTTGAATAATATAACTTATTTCATCCCTGACTTTCCACGACGAAGATCATTTAACTTAACACATTTTGAGTCTCAATTATGAGGGTGTTTTGTCACGCTGAAAGTTGTGCACCTGAAAATGCTACAATACCCTTGCTTTTTATGTTTAAATTTCTTTTACATTTTATCACCGCTAATTCTATACTTGGAAACATAGTACTTAATATCACTGCATTTCCTTGTTTTATGATATTGCATAATGGGCTGAAACAGTGGAAACAGTTTTATTGTATACTGTGCTGTAAACACCGATATTTCTTGTAAGGAAAGTTTTATTCTCATGCCTAACAATTTAATATTTTTAGTTTAGCACGTGTAGTTATCTTGTGAAGTTACTTATAATTTAACCTATATCATTTTATACAGTATATTTATATTTTTGTTTAGAAACTTACCATCCAAATGGCTTTTTGTTTAACATACCTTCAGGCTAAATGTACAAAACTATAACTTACAATTAACTCAGCCAAAAAAAAAGCATTTAATAACAATGCAGTTCACAATTACGACTGCAGGCGCAGTCATCTATTTTAGTTTGCTTTTCTGATGCAATGTTCAAAAAGTTATATTTGTAAAGAATTGAATTACACTTCGTTATTAAAATCGTAAGTGGGGAAATGGCAGTTGGAAGTTATTGACTTGCCCAATGTGAGATGAAAACAACAATTTCATTTGTGTTGTTTTTTTAATTTCGCGCAAAGCTACACGACAACTATCTGCGTTATCCGTCTTAATTTAACAGTGTAAAACTAGAGGGAAGGCAACTAGCTATTGCCATCACTGTCAACTCTTGATATTACTCTTTTTATCAACGAATAGTGGGATTGACGTCTCCTTATAACGTCCCCACGGCCGAAAGGGAGAGTATGTTCGGTGTGACAGGGATTCAAACCCGGAACTCTCAGATTTAGATTCAAGTGCCTTAACCACCTGGCCATTCCGGATATGAAAACAATGATTAGTGTATTATTTCTTTCTTCTACTTATAAGAACCCATGGTTGTTCAACTGTCCGTCCAATTGAACCTTATTTTTCAGTTTATGGGAAGACGTAAATATTATAACTTCGTAGGAAATTGCCCCCCGCTAGTACAGCGGTAAGTCCAGGGACTTACAAGGCTAAAATCAGGGGTTCAATTCCCCTTGGTGGACTCAGCAGATATCCGATGCGGCTTTGCTATAAGAAAACGCATACGCATGCAGGAAACATAATATTAAATTTCTGATAGGCGACTAAAGTTACTTCCTTGCTACTACAAAACTTTGTGATGTAAATTTTTGAAAGGTCTACATCCTCCTTGGTGTTCTCGAAGAACCGAGCTGCGACTCGTACAAGAAATATACTAGCAAAAAATAAATTTTAACTGTCATAACTGTTTCGTATTTCTTTCACTCTCCGACAAGTAAACCTGCATTTACAGAAAGAGTAATACTGACTTTAAAGTAATGTATTATTTGTTATTGTTTGTTTGACGTTTTGTATTCTAGTTATTAAAAGGAAGGGTTTTGTGTTATTGATTCAAGATGTTATTATTATTATTATTATATATATTCTCATTACCAATTCCATTATTTCCTAATTACTGAATTCCATAAATTTTGTTATCACGTTTAAGCGATCAAACACAATACATCATCTGCATAGTTTCCAAGTTTTAAGATTATTTTTATCGTTTACTATATTTAATAAACATTAATGTTTGTTTTCTAAATTCGTTGTTCTTATATAACGGTTAATCGGGTTTTTTCTGTTGCTAATTGTTGTAATATTCCTTATTTTTCTCATAAAATATTTGAACACTTACTTAAAGAGTAAAATTTCAAACGTTTAATGTTATTACTGTAGTACAATAATCCAGTTATTTCTTTACAGACCCACGAGAATGGAATGACATTAATGTCACACAGTGGTTGAGTTGGGCAGTTCAAGAATTCAGTTTGGAAGGAGTTAATCTTCATAATTTTAAGATGAAAGGGCTAGATATGTGTGCTCTTGGTAAAGAATCCTTTTTAGCACGTGTTCCACCGTTCATGGGTGATATATTGTGGGAACATTTAGACTTGTTACAAAAAGGTATGACTGAGACGTGACATATCTTAAATATTTAAATTTTTCAGCTGAAGGTAATTTTAACACACTTTAAAACACTCGTATATTAACAATTTTGTTAAAATATGAAACATTATGGACAGAAAGTTTTATGAGATAAAAACCTTTTTTTCAATTACTCATTGAGATGGGTATAAACACGTAGCTTTTAGGTGTGTTTCTCTAAACTGTGATATTCCTTACTACATTTTGGAAATTGCTGTACACATGTTTCTGAAAGCTATGGTGCTGCTGAAATATTTTGTTTAGAATCGCTGCAGCTATTAGCAACTGATTTGGGTGGAGTTGCCAATGGTACGATTCCCTGTTAAAATGTAGCTTGGGCAAAACATTTCTTTGTATCGTGAGCAGTAAATAGAACCGGAAAATGATGACGAAATTGGTGCAGCGGAAAACAGATACGCAAACGTGGGACCATAAGACCGGGGCGAATGAAGCGGGATATCCTGTTTATTGTGTGGGATAGGTACTGGTTGGAAAACTAGCAAACACACGAGAAATCGTTACATGTATCGAAACAGTGTTGTAGTTAATTAATTTAATATTTTTCACTCTAAGATAAAAAGTTTGGAAAAACCATCAAAGTTGTGTAAAAAATTGTAAAACTAAACTACTCAGAAATTTCTCTTAAAATAAAAACAACGTGTTACTTTACTAGAACGAAACAGGGAATAGTCATCGAATAACTATATTTTATTAGTGAAACAAGTGTCCAAATGGTAAGATATTCAAATGGATTTAACATAAAATAAATTATTTGGCTGACGCGTAAAAACGTTTGTCAACATTTGAATAAACACATCACAGTTCAATTATTTAATACTACACCAAAAATAAATTCGAATATTTCTCTAAAATCATAGAAAAGAACCTTCAACACATACCAGCTACTCAATTTTACGGTAGAGAAGTTTTAATCAAATCAGTTTAATTGACACATAACTGTAATGTGCCTATCGAGGATATTCTTTTAATTGACAAACAATGTACTGAAACATCTAAACAAATAATACACTTCCAGGCGTATAACTATTTGAATACTAAAGCTTTGATGGAAAAACTTGTAATATGGTAAGTTTATCGGTTACTAGTTACGTTTGGTTTCTTGTGTCTGCATTGAAAGTAACCTGACGTTGTGTTTTAATTTGTATATTTATATACACACATAAATTTACTTTAGACATGTAAAACTGACATTTTAACCAAGTTTTATATTCTATGGGTTGAGTATTTGGTGTTTACGTCTTAGGACACTGAAACATATCGCTTAGGCATTTTAGATTTTCAACTTTGTATCAGAATTAGTGAGGTTGTTAAGCCTTCAACAAATTCCTCTACACTGACACGTTACGTTCTAAACACTTCCCAAAAAAAAAAAGAGATTCATACATGATGTAATGAACTGGAACTTTAGGTATACCACTACTCCTCCCCCGTAATTTTATCACCCCTATCTGTATATGCTACATGGCAGTAACAACCAATGAACACAGAGATACTAACCCTTGATCCTCCCATACGCTCGTGCGCAATGCTATAGTAAATCAACATTGCTCTTACCTGTGTGTTGACTGAAGGAAAGATTAAAATCCTACGTTCAAGCTTTCAGTTTGTCCTCCGAAATATATCTGCCACGAACTCGTATAGAATATTATCTTAACTTTCTTTCCAGACCTGAGCAGGTGATCCTCCGTTTCTCTATAACTATTACTCTGGATATTTATCCTGTGTAATTTGTAAATCCATCAATAGTTAAACCAAATCTGATATAGACGCGCTGTATTACCCCTTATCCTGGAATACAATAACTGTACCAGTTGACTCCAGCAGGTTTATCATATTCTCCTCCAACCAACATCCTGACTTGACGTCCGTCGGGAAAATTCTATAATACTGTATTTACTCTGTTTCCGACTGCTACCTCTGTCGTCCCAAAGCCCTTCCTCTCGTTCAGTAAGTAATGTATCCGCATTGACTTCAGTCTCTTTCTCCTTTTTCCGTAGAATCACCCAGGACACAGTGACATTGTTAATCCTCTAGCATAACAAACACTTTAACTCGATAAGTGACAACACAAATTGACTCGGTTGTCAATTTATTGCTATCCTTGACAGACGGATAAAGCACATACGTAATCTGAAAATAAGTTTTTGATAGCTATATTTCTGTCAGAGACAGTTTATAATCAGGTGCGAAAATTATGATAATTTGTTTCCTAAATAAAGTTAAATTAGTGTTTTAAATAAACTCATTCAATAATTAACTTGTATCAGTGTAGACCTATAGTTTATGCAATATCGTATTCTTGGATGCTACTTTTCAACAAGAATAAGTAATATAAAAGTACGTATGTAGATCTGGGGAGGAACCTAACTGACTTTTTTTTTTCCATTTCAAGAATATGTGAGTGTAAAATGTAGGTTTGTAATAGTTAAAAAGTGCATATATGTTTGATGAAAATAACATAACAAGCAATAAAAAGGTAAAAAAATGTATCATAACTCTCACAAAAGACAAAAGTAACATAAAAATGAAGCATAGATGCAAGCAATATTATAGGGGACGAAGAGGAACCACAACGTTCCTGAACACCCCAGTTGGAGAAAAAATTCTTACGATTTCTCTCTCTCTAAACTAAACCCCTGCCACGTTAGTTTGCGTTTAGCAATATTTTTATGAGTATGACCAGAAGCGTACTGCACTATTTATTCAGCGTTTAGTTTGTCTCTAAGCGATCGTATGTTTTAATATGATATTAAGGTTTCAGTAAACATTTTTATTTAAGTGTATTTTAACTTGGTTTACCCAGAATAGGATTTACCTAGTTTTTACGTAAATTTGTTATGGGGCTTATTTGACTATGTTTTTATAATACATATTGCTATATTTTAATTTTTTTTCAACAAAGAAAGAAATTTTCTAAACCAATTTTATATAACTGAACATAACAATGTAGTTTTCTCTTCCTTGAGATCTAATTTGTTCCTTACAATAATAGAATGGTGTTAAATATATATATGTATATTAATCATATTCAAGTAGTTCATTGCTATTGTTAATTAAGGTATGTAGATGCACATAAACTAAGATGTTAAACTATTGAAATCAGTACTTTGCTGATCGCCCATTTAGAGAACACTAAAACTCTTTCAATGAAAAATGCTTTAGAGATAAAGAGCAGTATTAGAGTTTTGCAGATGCAGAGAAACTAAAACTTACTAATGTTTTGAAATTAACACAACTTGATCATTTCTTTAAAACATTCAACACAAATTATGTAAAATTCACAAAAAACAAGAGTTTCACTGGATAACACTTTGTAGTTAGTTATGACTATTTCAATATTCTTCATGCATAGAAATTAAATCACAACTGTATTGCTAGATGTTGTCTAAGAAATAAAATATGAATGTCTGTTCATATCGGTAACATCAGAATTACTGAATAATGATAAAATTACATGTATATATTTCAGTTTTATAATGTCATTTGAACTCTCATTAGACTGTAGCAAATATACAAATACAATGAACATGGTTGAAACCCATAATGTTAGAAATTATTCTTTATGTTGCATAAATGACGCTCTATTATTCTCAGAATATCTTTCTATTTCCAG